>NC_140932.1:155917091-155984591 GCF_014529385.1 Adiantum capillus-veneris
TTGTTTGGGATGTTGTTCCTTGCAACGCATTGATTGTGGGATATGCCCAACAAGCCTTGGTTGTTTTCAGTGTGGGTGCAAAGAGGTGGCATCTCTCCATATGCAAACACCTATGCTTGTATTCTGAAGGCATGTGGCACTATGCAAGACACTGCTATGGACCAAAATATTCATGATGATACTCCTAGTCAAAGGTCATTTAGAAAAAAACATCATGCTTGGCACTACCTTGGTCGACATGTATGCCAAAAGCACAAAACTTGCTTCAGGTAGTTTATGTCTAGAATGTTGTCTCTTGGAGTGCATTGAGCTTCCTGTCCAAAGTGTTGTTCCTTGCAATGCATTGGTGCGGAAGATGCCCAACAAGGACAAGGCCAGCAAGCTCTGGGCTGTTTTTAGCGGATGCAAAAGGATGGCATCTCACCAGATGCAAACACCTATGCTTGCATATGGACCAAAATATTCATGATGATACTGTTAGTAAGAGGTCATTTAGGAAAATCATCGTGCTTGGCACTGCCTTGGTCGACATGTATGCCAAATGTGGTGTTACTTCAAAAAGCACAAAACTTGCTTCAAGCACTTTCTGTCTGGAATGTCGTCTCTTGGAGTGCATTGAGCTTTTTTTCCGAAATGCCGTCCCTTGCAATGCATTGATTGCGGGATATGCCCAACAAGGACAGGGCCAGTGTGCTCTGGGTTGTTTTCACTGGATGCAAAGAGATGGCATCTCTCTAGATGCAAACACCTATGCTTGCATTCTGAAGGCATGTGGCACTATGAAGAACGCTGATATGGACCATAATATTCATAATGATGCTATAAGTCATGGGTCGTTTAGAAAAAATATCATGCTTGGCACTGCTTTGGTTGACATGTATGCCAAATGTGGCACACTTCAATAGTAGGAGAGGCGCAGTTTGAATGTTTTACTTGGTAAGCAAAGGTGCTTTTTTCAAATAAGCCCACAACATTAAGACACTTGGCTCAATCCTGAGCATTGAAAAAAAGAATTAATCCAATGGCGCAGCGCACCAGCCTTACAACGCTACCCTAAGTAAAAAAAGGCACCACCATCAACCCTGTTGTCATTGAAAAAAGGAAATACTCCAATCTTTCCCCTTTGACAGGGTCTCGTCTTGTCTTCATAATCTGAGGTTTCATGGCGACTTACGGACTTCCATGGCGGAGCAAAGGCTCAATTGAACCCTATCTTTACCAGCAGCTCTCGCGGTTATGGGTTGCGAGGAGGCTGGGTCAACCTAAGTCTAGTACGCAACAGCGGTGTGCTGTTTTTGAGTCACAAACTAGAACAGTGTGCCTGTCTCTCTCTCAAGGGAGGAGGTTGCAGGCGATCTAGAAGAGACTTACCAACGGTGCCAAGCAGATCTGGGTTATTGTTTCACCCTTGTATCCACGCCCTGGCCATCTGATGACTCTCCCCATGATCTGACTGTCAACAAGCGGCAATTGGTGCAAGATATGAAAGCCCGTGCCACATATCCTCTGCCGAATGTACAAGAAGCACACTCAATTGAGCTATCCTATATAATACACACTCGATTCTACTGAATGATGCCATCGATGTTTGTGGGATCCCTTTACCAGCTGCCTTGATCCCTTACCAGGTGTTGCTGGGGTCTATTATCTATAGGACCCACCCTGCGGCCTCCACCACCTCTGGTACAACATGTGACAATAGGTTGTAAGCTTTAAACCTCTGTCCACAGCTGATTGGAAGGAGATGATGAGCGTGGTGGAGGTGCTGGCAGAGCGCTCAAAACCATTACACTTGCCCGCCTAATTTGGACATGTCAGACACCCGTCACCTCTTTGACAGTAGTTATGTTTTCAAAAGAAGACATTTGCTCATGATCGAAATATGTAAACTTTGCAATTTATAAGATGGCTCATGGTAGCAATGTACTTCACAAGGTTCGAGTTGGTCTTTCGAACCGGCAATAAACCGTGCATCGTCTATGACGTATAATATAAAGTTACCTTTGCTTCTCTTTAAGCTTAATCAATATCATGTATCTTTTGTATTTGTCTCGACTCTTGTTTTTTGTCTGACAGATAGGACATATATATCACAAGAGTGGACATTTTGACTGCACAAGCACGACTTCAGCTCGACAACATTGTGAAGTTCGTTATCTGTATGCAATATTCTATGCCTATACGTTTGCTTGGCACAACACATAAATGCTACGGGGCAAGGCACATCTTTCGTTTCTTATAATTTTTTAGAGAGACCACAACACCATACTTTTGTATGGAACTTCTGCATGAAGTGCATTGTATATTTAGCATTTTCACTTTGTGTCTAACTGAATTGGGCGACACTCCGTACACGATTACCAGGTTGGTAGTGCATTTTAATTTTTAGTATGTCGATGCTTTTTGTATTTTTTGAGTTTGTCAATGCTTCCTTAAGTTTAGTTTAGCCACATGTTTTCTTCACTAATGCATGCTCAATCTCGATCATTGAACCTATATATCAAATAGACAGGCACGTCTTTTCTCACAGTTGGGCAATTCAAGTTATGTATTACAATACTCAATGCACTCTGCACGTGTTTACTTTATTCCTAGCTGGTTGATGTGAATCTACGTACTTCCTTGTTTGGCAATGTATCTTATATATTGCGGCCCAACGTTCTCCTTTGCATAACTGTTATGTAGCACAAGGACAACCCTTTGTGCTAACGTTTTCCAACTCAAATATGTTTTGCACTAGGTTGTGTGATCGACAGCCAAGACTCCTTGCTCCCTCGGATTGCGACAACACATAACACACACACACACACACACACTCTCTCTCTGTCTCTCTCTCTCTCGATTACGCTTGACTTGGAGAATAAATACACATCCATTTCATTTTAAAAGTACGTCAATGCCATGAAATTGGACCATTTTACAGGCTTGATGTCAATATGCACATGTCCTATGTCCTGTTACGTTCTATAGCAACGCCCACCAAACAAGAATCGTCCATGCATACATGATTTCCATCTATTCTATATATTCAGCAGAGAGATATTCAGGGGGCCATGTGGCGCAATTTGATTTATCCGGCAGTGTGGCCCTGCATCTCCGACTACAGTGAGGACAATGCGCACGCAGAGAGAGAGAGAGAGAGAGAGAGAGAGAGAGAGAGAGAGAGAGAGGCGGCCGTAGGCAGCCAGCCACACTAGTTCCTCCAAACCAAGTTGAGATTTTCCTACTAAATTTTGCGTTCCCTCATAGATTTGGTTGCGTTCAGAGCCTTGGCCATGGAGACGCAGAAGTGTCTCTACGAAATTTTGGGTGTGGAGGCGACAGCAAGTAACGAAGAGATTCGCTCTGCTTATCGCAAGCTCGCTTTGAAATGGCACCCGGATAAGATTCAGCAGACAGGCGCCTCGGCTGAAGAATGCCAAGAGGCCACCATCCACTTCCAAGAAATTGGGCGTGCTTACGAAGTGCTTGCAGACCCCTCCGAGCGCTCCTGGTATGATTCTCACCGCTCGCAAATACTCTCGTCCTCCTCATCTTCGCCATCAGATTTTGATTTCAACCCATGGCCCTTCTTCTCACCCTCCGTGTTTGCGGGGTATGGGGACACTGGAAAGGGATTCTATGCTGTTTATGGCGAACTTTTTAAAAAATTGCATCATCAAGAAGTGAGCTTTGCAAATGCTTGCGGTCTCCGCACTCCGTTGTACCCTCCTGACATGGGAAATCTCGCTACAGCATACCCTCAAGTGCAGAAGTTTTACAATCACTGGTTAGGATTCAGCACTGTGAAGGATTTTGCATGGTGTGATGAGTATAAGGTGTCCTCGGGGCCTAATCGCAAGATACGCCGCCTCATGGAAGAAGAGAACAAGAAAATTAGATCAAAAGCACGCAAGGAGTTCAATGAGGCCATTTGCCACTTGGCTGCATTTGTCAGAAAACGTGACAAGAGGGTCCTTGAAAGACAGATTGAAGTTCAACGCTTGGAGAAAGAGAAGGAAGAGATGCGCAACGCTAGACGGAAGAAAGAGGAGGAGGAGAAACGGATGAAGGCACGGCTTTATGAAGAGGCTGAATGGACCAAGATTGAATCGGAACCAGATGCAGATGATGGATCGGATTTTGATGAGAGCATGGGTAGCTATGCTTGGAGGCAATCAAAGCTCAAAAGCAATGAAGCTAAGAAGGGAAGGCAGGATGAATTCTACTGCATTGTTTGCAACAAAAATTTTAAATCTGATGAGCAATGGAGGAATCATGAGAGGTCTAAGAAGCATCTCGAGAAAGTAGCAATATTGAAAGAATCATTTGAAGAGGAAGATGAAGAGTTTGAGGCAATCTCTCATGGAGCAATTCGAGATGATGATGCAGATCTGGAGATGAAGGCTAGCATTTCAAAAGGTGAGGAGTCACCTAGCATTTCAGATATAGAGTTGTTGAGTGCTGACATACGAGAAATAAGAAAAGAAACTACTTCAACAACAGATAATGCTTCTGTTCAGTGTGGTGTGGAAAGAGCATCAGCTGGGAGTTCGCAGGACAACAGAGGAGATGGTTCTGCACTTTCTACTGAGAGAGAGTCTGACGATGCGGACCGTGAGGAAGACGATGGAGAGGATGATGAGTTTGATAGCCTGTTGACCATGGTCAATTCTTATGCCAGCAGGCATCGACAAAGTACCAGTGAAAAACATGATGCCGCTGAACAATCTGCATTAGGACAAGATCCTTCTCAGGAGGAGGGTGAACTCGGTGAAGGAGAAGAGGAGGAAACGCTACCTACTAGGTGGAAATCGGGTCAAACACAGGAAGCCTATGAGAGCAGTGAAGATCTTGAGAAGTCACTTATGAATGGGGAAACACCTGTCATACCAGGGAATGAGAGTGGTGAATTAGATGGAGAAATCAGTGGTGCATCAAAGAAGAAAAAATCCAGAGGGCGGCTACGCAACAAGAAGCAGCAGGTGGCCAATTTAAACAGGCATTCAAAAATTGCAGAAGAGTTGTTGTACGAGAAGAACTTGGATGTTATGATGCAGACGTTCGAAGGATTGGATGCTGATGAGAAGGAGCCTTGTAGTTCACAGCAAGCAGAGCAAAAGGATAGCGTGATATCTGGGAAGGATGGAAGTAGCATTAACAAGGGACAGCAGTTTGAGAAGAGGCATAGTCGAGAGTACTTGTCTTCAAAGGGCAAGAATCCAAATGGTCATTTACTGACCGACTTAGAACAACCACGAAGGCCTGCACGGGGAAAAAAGAGCAAGGTACTCTTGTATACATTTATAGAATTTTTTTGCTCGTATGGTCTTTAAAGAAGCTGCAAGCTATTGAGAAATCTCTAGAGCAGAAAATTTCATTGTAGAAAGCGTAAATTTTAGGTTATATGTCTAGTTTTTCCCTTCACCTTCAAGAGTGTGTAGAACTCTGTGGTTATATGATCGAAGCATTTATTCCTTGCATTCTTGAAATGAGCATGGATTTTGTAACAACTTTGGTGGCTGTGCATGATAGGAAAGGGGATTTGTCCGATGTAGTGGAATTGAGAGAATAGGAAGAATCGAGAATTCACACTTCCACAATCCTTCGTTCTTTCGTCGCGCTAGTGAATGCAACTTTGCGTTATTGATGGTTCTTTTTAGCTACTAAAGAGAAAGAGTCGAATCCCAACTCTCAAGTGCTCCACCCTCGAGGAAAGAGTTGAAAACTTGCACCTCTGGTCGTATACCATCTCCAAGCTCTTACGGGAAGTCCAAAAAATGCAGACAATCGAGGCTAGTGAGAAATCAAATGTACTGACGAAGAACCAAAGAATTGCACCAACCACCATATAGAATGATGAACTACAAACTGTATTTGAAGGAACTTCATCGAAATTGAGAGTGAAAACTGTTGCTGATCTTCATCTGTTTGGAACACATTCTGAGAGAATATCACCCCACTCTCACAGTGAATCAGGAACATACCTCCAACAGAAAGGAACACACATGAATATTGAGACTGCAGCTAATACGGCAAGATCTAGAGACCCCTGCACCCAAGCTTTGCAAGGGAGAAACAAGGTGCTATAGAAATCTACCAAATAGACTGTCAATCGTGTCCGCTACACATGGAACCACTAGAACTGTAAGGAAGTCGTCTACGCAAACTGACTCCCAATCTGACTCCATATCCCCTTGAAGGGAGGACACTCGGACCATGGATAATTGCCATTACTCTCCAATTGTCTCTCGTGTAACTGGATCACCAAAGGGTGGCCATGGAATCAAGCCAAAAACCCAAGCTGAACATGGCTTAACACAACCCGACATGGTTGGCCGGGCATAGCCACAAAACAGCTCTCCCTGTCCTTGGGAGAAACTAGGACTGACTGGACGAATCTAGAGAGATATTTGAACACCCCCTACCAGCTCTTGGAAAAGGAAGACGGACCAAGAAGCTGGCGTGAGTAATCGACAACTGTAAAGAGAGGGTTTCGTGGACGAGGATATTTGCAACAAGACTCTGCAGTAGAAAAGTATCCTGCAGTATACAATCCAATGCTACCCCGAAAGACGTCCAGAAATTAAAATGATGTCTGTTGAAAGTAAATCCAGCTCTAACAAGAATCTCCTCAGCTAAACCGACTCACAAGTCGCACAACCAGCATTTGCAGAAGGTATTGCTGCTGACCGCTCCAAGAGAATGCATCAAAACTGAGGGTAAAGGCATAAACTATTGGTATCCAGATCATTTTCCAACTCTAAAGTGCACCACCCTCGAGGAAAGAGTCTGAAACTTGCATCGTCGGTCATATACCACATGCTAGAATCTCCAAGCTGCTATGGGAAGTCCAAAGAATGGAACAATAGAGGCTACTGAAAAATCAATTCTTCGATGACGAAGAACCAAAGAACTACACCAACCACCATAGACAATGATGAATTGCTAACTGAAACTGAAGGAACTTTATTGGAAGTGAGGGTGAAAACTGCTACTGATCTTCATCTGTCGTGAACACCGCCCGAGAGATTATTACCCCTCTCTCAGAGTGAATCGGGAACTGACATCCAGCAGAAAGGAACACACATCAATATTGATGCAAACGGCAAGATCGAGAGACCCTGCACCCAAGCTGTGCAAGAGAAGAACAAGGTGCTATAGAAAGCCACCAACTAGACTGCCAATCCTATCTGTTGCACATGGAACCACTGGTATCGAAAGGAAGTAGTCCGTGGAAACTGACTCTCAAACTGGCTCCACATCCTCCTCTGAAGTGAGAACACCCAAACGATGGATAACTGTCAGAACTCTCCAACAGTCTCTACGTTGTAAGTGGATCACCCAAGGAAGGTGAGTCCGAAAGAAAATATATCCGTGGAACCTAGAACCATATCTGGGACAACTAAGAAGATCGTCTCCCCATTGTAAAGAATGCCATGGCTAACTGGAATTGGTTCCTAGTTCGAGAAGAACCACTATCCACCGGTACGAAATAACATGCCGTAAGGGAAGTAGTGTCCTATATGATACAGTCTCAACTCTCTAGGGATCAATCTAGCAGACGAGGCATAGGAACTACTGCTCGGATGCAGTGAAAGAGCAACCCTCACGCTGTCACAAGGCGGGCACCACGTGCCAATAGAAAAGAACAGACTGAACAGACTTTTAGCACTTCAATAACAACTGAACTAAGAGAGAAAGAGAGACGACACGCGACACGGAGTGGCGGAATTCCACCCTAGAGAGTATTGGCCCCAAACCTTGGCGCCTCTTTCGGTATTTCTTTATTTTACTGCTGATTCGCAAAGTACAACAGCCGGGGAGTACCTGCTCTGCAATCTGCACGCTGAAGAGTGCCAGAGAGGGCCCCCAAGGCTCATATTTAAAGGCCCAAAGCCTAAAAGCATCAAATACGAAAAGCTGACTCCAAAAAATCACTTTCCTAAAATTTCGGGATTTCCCTAAAAATCCGCCGCGAATTCCGGGACGTCCGTACAGGTGCCACATCATCATATTTTGATGTGCAAAGTCTTTTGAGTGTGTTCTGCTTTATTTTTAATGCCTTTATGTCACTTGGGGCCCCATCGGACGGGGTCCCCATAAGTTGGTAGGACTTCTTTTGTTGCTTGTTCTTCTTAGGGTTTGCAGGTTTTAGGGTTAGGGTTTCCAGAATTAGGGTTTGCAGGTTTTAGGGTTAGGGTTTCTAGAATTAGGGTTTCAACAGTTAGGATTTTTGGCAGAAATTAGGGTTTCCATTCTTTAGGCTCTGACACGTCAACAGTTTGTTACATCTCCCCTTCTTGAAAGAGAGTAATCGTCCGCGATTACAGCATATCTGCAAAACAACTCAAGTTAGCTCAAAAATTTCCGAGGGTCATTCCGAGGGACATCAATTTGCTCTTTTTATTAAGGAGTTAGCTTCTCCTTTCGGCTGTTTTGATCAAGGAGTTAGCTTCTCCTTTCGGCTGTTTTGATCAAGGAGTTAGCTTCTCCTTTCGGCTGTTTTGATCAAGGAGTTAGCTTCTCCTTCGGCTGTTTTGATCAAGGAGTTAGCTTCTCCTTTCGTCCAGATTGGAACTCTTGATGTTCCAGCGTAGTAAAATTAGCCATCACACCCAGACCGTACTGATCTTCCACGGGTGTCTTGATGCACTAAAATTACATACCCAGGCAATCTCATCCAATTAGGAATATTCAGTAATTGACACATCACAATGCAACACAAATGCTCACATATGCATGTTACAAGACACAACAAACAGCGCCGCTGAGCACTCCTCCGAGACAAACGGTCTGCGGTATGAAGCTACTCAACGACTACCTCGTCACTCCCCCCGCAAATAACCTAAGAAGGTCCGGGCCATGAGCTCAGAGGACTGTACAACCAAACGCTCCCTAGACCGCAGTCTGCGTCGCTCGGAGGTTCAAGCATACAACGAAACGCTCCCCAGGCATCGGCCTGCGTCGTTCCGAGGTTCAAACAATATCAAGACAGTATTTCTCACTCCTCCACTTGGGAGTAAAAATCACCAATCAATGAAACCGGCATTGAAACCAAAGTCAAACATTTCAAATCGGCACCAAGACAGGTTTAAAGCAGATAGCATCCATTTCAAACAAAGTTCAAACAATACTTTCTCAAACAATGTTCAAAAGTATCTAAGTAGAAAACAACTAGAGAGGTCATTCGGGGTTTTGTTCGGACAATCTAACTTTGAGGACAACGGGCTTGCCCTTCTGCATCACGGTGATGGTCGGTTCCGGACCTGGAGAGTTGCATCATTCTTGTCGTACCAGGGCATGCCCAAGAGAACGTCGCAATTGCCCAACTTCATAATGTGGAAATCTGCTTTTCCATGATAATCTTGTATAGTCACTGGAAGTGCACCAATGAGCGGTACCACTTTCTGAGTTTTCCCCGTGGCTAGCTCAGCTTCAATTTCTCCACCCTCTGCATCATAATCAAAGTGCATCTGCTTCAAGAATTCTGGATGGATGAAGTTCTCCATAGCTCCGGGGTCAAAGAAAATAAGGGCTTTCAAGCCATTGACTTTTCCATAAGCTCTGCATAATTCATTAAAACTCTCGAGGTGTATACCATAAATATCGGGTACTAGTCCAATAGCAGGTCTAGGCTTCTTGGCCGGAGGTGGCCGCGGGGATCTGTCTGTCGTGGGAGCAGAAGGTTGCACTGAGGACATCGAGGGTCGCTTAGGACATGTATTGAACGTATGCCCTGCTTGGAAACATTCGAAGCATCGGCCTTCTTGTAACAAGGCGTCTCGTTGAAGTTGTGTCAAACGAGGCCGTTGAGGTTGGTTTTCACGGGATTCTCGAGAATTTGTTCGTTGTTGCCGGGAGTTCTGGTTAGTGGTCGAAGGTTCTTCTATGGTAAACTCCAACTTTCCTTTCATGAGCTTGTAGCCGACCGCGGCATGGTCCATAAGCTCTTGCATGGTAGAGACTTGCTTGGAGAGACAATATTCCTGCAATGGTGATGGTAGTCCAATGGTGTAGCGCTCGCACTGGTCCTCCAAGGGAATGAACTTAAAGAAGGACACCGGAAGGTACACGTCGAGAAACCTTTGGTTATAGTCGTCCATGGTTTCGGTGGCAAGCATTTTCAAGTTGCCCCACTCTGCCAAAATCCGGACTTCAAACATTGAAGTCATGTAACTACGCACAAAAACTGTCTTGAAAGCTTGCCAAGTCCTTGGAGCATGCGGTTGTGTCGCGATTGAACTCCACCATTGCATAGCATTATCTTTAAGAAATCCCGCTGCTCGAGAAATCTTGGATTCTTCTGTATAGTTCCCCAAAGCATAGATGTTGTCGAATTGCTGTAGGAACTGCAATGCTTTCTTGCGATCTCTCACCCCGGAAAAAGTGAAAAATTTGACTGTCGTGCCACCATCTTTGAAATCTTTGGGTTGGTTAGGCGCATGTCCAGGGTATGGATAATAAGGGTATCCATATGGGCTCCAAACATTGTAGCTTGGTGGCAGTGGAGGTGGAGGTGGGGGCAATGGCGGTGGCAAAGGTGGTTGCACTGGATCAGGGTCAGATGGCTGCACCATATTCCTGAAGACTCCCCCGATCGGAACAGACGGCTGAGAAGGTTGCCGATTGGAAGCTCTCGTACTTTCTGGTGCCGGAGGAGGAGGTATCCCCTGGGGCATCAGAGGGGGTAACATGTAGTTCAAAAATTGTTGAAAACTTTGCAGCATCGAAAGATTCTGCTGAGGATGCCGCGAAAGAATGTCGTGAAGCTCGTTGAGCAGAAACTGCAAATATTCTGTTGAATCCATGAATTCCAAGTATTGGGTTCTTAACTGGCTTATGCCCTGTAAGACACTGCGATGAAGACGGGAGCGCGCCCGATGCGCGATGAAGGGTGGGAGTGGCTGATACCTCAAATATAATTCAATTCCAATAGCTCTGTCTGCTCTTTTGTAAGACCGGTATGCTTTCAGAAAAGCACACGCCTGATGCTCTGATACCACTGTCACAAGGCGGGCACCACGTGCCAATAGAAAAGAACAGACTGAACAGACTTTTAGCACTTCAATAACAACTGAACTAAGAGAGAAAGAGAGACGACACGCGACACGGAGTGGCGGAATTCCACCCCAGAGAGTATTGGCCCCAAACCTTGGCGCCCCTTTCGGTATTTCTTTATTTTACTGCTGATTCGCAAAGTACAACAGCCGGGGAGCACCTGCTCTGCAATCTGCACGCTGAAGAGTGCCATAGAGGGCCCCCAAGGCTCATATTTAAAGGCCCAAAGCCTAAAAGCATCAAATATGAAAAGCTGACTCCAAAAAATCACTTCCCTAAAATTTCGGGATTTCCCTAAAAATCCGCCGCGAATTCCGGGACGTCCGTACAGGTGCCACATCATCATATTTTGATGTGCAAAGTCTTTTGAGTGTGTTCTGCTTTATTTTTAATGCCTTTATGTCACTTGGGGCCCCATCGGACGGGGTCCCCATAAGTTGGTAGGACTTCTTTTGTTGCTTGTTCTTCTTAGGGTTTGCAGGTTTTAGGGTTAGGGTTTCCAGAATTAGGGTTTGCAGGTTTTAGTGTTAGGGTTTCTAGAATTAGGGTTTCAACAGTCAGGATTTTTGGCAGAAATTAGGGTTTCCATTCTTTAGGCTCTGACACGTCAGCAGTTTGTTACATCTTCCCTTCTTGAAAGAGAGTAATCGTCCGCGATTACAGCATATCTGCAAAACAACTCAAGTTAGCTCAAAAATTTCCGAGGGTCATTCCGAGGGACATCAATTTGCTCTTTTTATTAAGGAGTTAGCTTCTCCTTTCGGCTGTTTTGATCAAGGAGTTAGCTTCTCCTTTCGTCCAGATTGGAACTCTTGATGTTCCAGCGTAGTAAAATTAGCCATCACACCCAGACCGTACTGATCTTCCACGGGTGTCTTGATGCACTAAAATTACATACCCAGGCAATCTCATCCAATTAGGAATATTCAGTAATTGACAGTTAGGATTTTTGGCAGAAATTAGGGTTTCCATTCTTTAGGCTCTGACACGTCAGCAGTTTGTTACACACGCCACAAATTCGAAAGACAAAGCAACCACCGAAATGGCTATAAAGAAAACATCCCCCAAGATACTAACTGCACTGTGGGCTAAAGCACACCA
This sequence comes from Adiantum capillus-veneris, assembly GCF_014529385.1. NCBI lineage: Eukaryota > Viridiplantae > Streptophyta > Polypodiopsida > Polypodiales > Pteridaceae > Adiantum > Adiantum capillus-veneris. The sequence continues at coordinate 155,929,233 of NC_140932.1, forward strand.
TCCAAAGCCGCAAGAAATGAGAAGGAACCAAGTACAGGAAGACATTGTGCATGGTACTCCGTTGAATGAAGCACTAGAAATCGACTGAAGATAATAACATGGAAGCTCCCCCCCCCCCCCCCCCCCCCCCCCCAAAAAAAAAGAAAAGAAAAAGAGAAGTATCCTCAAAAGTACTCTTTGAGGTAACAGACTGACTCAGCCCCACATCGGAATAGAGCAAACATTGTCACTGAAAGCTCTAGAGCTAAAGGCGAGATCCCCTCAAGATAGGAAGCCCTCCTTCCCGCTTAATTCTACGAAAAGAGAATAAGTACCACTAGAAAGAAATCTGAGACAACTTGGAGTAAATCTGCTTCCTCTGTAAGTGATTAGCAAAACCTGAATTTCAAAGAACTCGAGACCCAAAGGGAATCACACAGTCGATAAACTTGGACTGCTAAGAATAGGAGACCTGAAAGGTCGTCATCTAAGGATCATGTTTGCCAAAGAAGTCATCAAGGTCCAAAAAGAACCTAGCTACTCAAGCATACTCCTTGAGATCAAACCAAATATTCGCCCCCTCTCTACATGCCAAGATCAAACCTGCAGGTACAATCCAATACAATATGCCAAACTGCATACCAGTCTCGGAATAGCACATGTACTCCCACTATTGTAACTTGCTTCCTTAAAATTTCCACAAGAATTGTGCTTTGTACTTGTGCTGAAGAGAACATACCCACAACTGAACAGTGCAATCAACATCTAATACACGAAACGGCGTTTCGGGGGGGACGAGAACGGATTTTCCCCACCAGATTTCTGCAAAACGCGCTGACAGTGCTGACGTGGCAATTGTACGGATTTCTGTGATTTATGCTGGCAACTTTTGGGCATTGCTTTTGGACCAGATGCTTTTGAGTTTGTAGCTTTTCAATGTAAATGTTGCTAAATTGGCTTTATCTGATAGAAAAATAATTCTAAATGAATTATTGGATTTATAAGTGAGAGGGTTTTCTCGCTTGGAACAACAGGAAAAATAATTCTAAATGAATTATTGGAATTTTAAGTGAGGGTTTTTCTCACTGGAGACATCCGAGTACAGAGTATTCCTGGTGCGTCATTCAAAGTAATGACAGGAGCACTGTGAACGGGAATATCTGTAAGGCCACCAAGAACAGGTACTTCTGATGCGTCACATCGGATGGGTGACAGGGAGCATCGGGAAGAAGTATCCGACCATCCAGGAACGGACATCTCTGATGCGTCATAGGATGGGTGACATAGAGCATCGTTAAGGGGATTGTACCGTAAGTTCGGTAGGAAAGGACTAGGTGATGGGTATTCCTGATGCGTCACAAGGTGGGTGACGGGTGCATCGGAAAGGGGATATCCATATCGAGAGGAAATCCGAACTGGAAAGAGGAATACGCGTAAAGACGCAAGCACAAGAATAAAGATGGGTTTTGAGAAGATCTTCTTAAAAAGCGGAATATTTTAACGAGTTTTTCAGGAAGAGCAAACGCTTTCCCGCGAAGAATCTATGTTTGCATTGCATTCGTGCATGTGGTTGCATCGAGGGACACCCGGGAAGTGCTGTGAAAGCATTGTTTTTTAACTTATAAGGTTTTATTGAGTTTTTGGGCAAGTTTAGGCCAATTTTAAAAATATGCCGGCCGTCCACTTAATAAGTGGGCAACCACTTAGAAAATAAAGCAACAAAACCAGCCAACGAATTCTCTCTCCCTATTTCGGGTAGAACAGAAAAAAAAAACGGGAAAAAAATGAAAAAAAAAACGAAAAAAAATATCTCCGCGAGCAGCTATTTCGTGCCGTGGTGAAGGAGCTATAAAAGCACCACATGCCCTCACTGAAGGGAGGTTACCAACGCGAGCAAGAGAAGACTCTGCCGCCAGAAGACACGAGAGATCGCGAGACTACGAAGCACGGAAGTCGCTTTTCTCGCGCAAGAGCGACAGGTACCTATTTTGGATTTGCCATACGAATTGTTGTCGTGTGTTTGCGTGTGTGTTTGCAGGTACTTCATCGCGAAGGAGAAGCGAGAAGGCTTCGACCTACGCTTGGGAATTCCGGAAACGGAATTCGGAAATTGTCTGTGGAGTCTCGACTCCAAGTACAGATGGAAAAAGGATTGAGAGCTCGTCTCTCGGATTTCCCTTACGGGAAGGAACGACCATCGAGTCAGAGATTTAGAACGGAGGGGTTTTCTCCGGTTCTTGTGCTTGTAAAAAGATTCTCCCTAATAAAGAATTCTCTTTAAGGGGGGGGACCAGCCCATCTTCAGGTCCCGAGTACTGTGTCGATCTTCTCACTCTCTATCTCTCTCTCTATCTATTTCTCTCTATATCCTTTGGCTTTAGTACTATGTGTTAAAGTCTATTTATCCGAATGTATTTTATATTGTTATGCGCTCCCGTTTGTGACACTAAATGCTTTTAATGGTCAAGGGCTTTTAATATGAGGCTAGGGCTCATTCTCTGGCATGCTTCCTGGAGAAGGTGCAGAGGATGGAGTACCGGCTTATACTTTGATGATGCAATATAAAGAAATACCGAAAGGGGCGCCAAGGTTTGGGGCCAATACTCTCTGGGGTGGAATTCCGCCACTCCGTGTCACGTGTTGTCTCTCTCTTCAGTTTAGTTGTTATTGAAGTGCTAAAAGTTTGTTCAATGTGTTCTTTTCTATTGGCATGTGGTACCCGCCTTGTGACATCTTCTGCTAAGATCTGCAATTTGCGACGATACTGCGGCGAGGATCTGCAACCGCCAATATGTGCGAAGCTGGGATGCAAAAACGCTAGCTGATCTGGGCTGAATTTGCAAAGCGCTGGCTGCTTTGGGTTGAAACCAAAAACGCTAGGATGATCTGGGTGCTGATGTCAATGCGGCGAAGATAATAGATATGGAACTGGGAAGGGTGCAGTAAGGCGAGGTTTAGGGCTGATCTGAAAACGCTGGTTTTATGGGCTGAAAACGCTGGGCTGATCTTGAGAGAAACGCTAGAGTTTTTGAGGTGCTCCCGATTGGGGGCCTGCTTCCTTGTGTCTTTGCAATCATCTGCTCTACTGGCGTCCAATGGGTTTCTTTTATAGTTCCTTTAGCCATTTTCCCTACCTACATTCCAACAAGGGTAAATGGACATTGAAAAGTCACTTATTAATAAATGACCTATAAGAGGTGGTTCACGCGGTAAATTGCCTGCATAAATAAAGTGCTGTCCTGTGCAAGAGAGGGTATGCAAGTGTGACCGGTCTCGACATGCATGTCCTTCTAGAGGCTCACAAAAGTGCCAAGGTCACTCCTAAGCTACTGGATCATGCTAGACTATGGCAAAACATGTCCATGTAGCGCAAGTGAAGTGCGCACGTGACACTGCCGAGATTGTGGGATAAGTTTGTTGTAAGGTTACCGAGGGTGAGTGTGAATAACTCTGAAGGTAATGATCCAAGCGATCAGGAGTATAGAGGAGCAACTGTACTACCATCCAAGCCAAGCTCCGAGTGACTTTGAATTTAGTCGCGAGATGCCTTATCTCCCACATCTCGCGGGTAACCTCTCCAAGAGAGTCCAAAGCACTGAAGTCCCACTCCAGTTTGTAGATCCAAGCAATGAACCTGCCCAAGAAGAGATTCAAGATCCTCTCCCTAAGTCCATGTAGATGCTCCTGTGTAAGCAAGTGATCTGACGTGTTGAGGTCAAGTGGTAAGTGTCTGTCCACCCAAGATGGTGGCGTTTTCTCTGCGAATGTCGTGATCCCATATGCCATGAGCATGGCCATATCTTGTGTGAACTCCTCTGATGAGTGCATAGGTGTGTCCATAGCAAACCACGAGTCATCACCCCCTTTGGAGTGCGCAACCGTCGAATGGAATGAATGGATCTCCCAAGGATCGTATGCCCGTAGATGATCAAGCTGATGTAAAAGCTACCATATGTTGAAGTAGTCACCAAGAGACTGTAGGGACTGCCACCGGGGGGTGTCGTGTCAGGAGGTAAGCCTCATCCTCTGTGAAAAACACAAGCCAAGAGGCTGTTGTCCACCCAAAAACACAACTGTGAGGTGATGAAAACACTGCTGTCCAGCGAATTTCAGCTTGCTCGTATGCTCCCGGCATGGTCCGGAGCATTGCAGAGGGTGTAGGCAAGGTGGGGAATCAAAGTCATAGCCCCAGGTGGGCTGAAAACTGTCACAAAAAAGTTGCAACTGCTAACTTTAGTTGTTGGTTTCTTTCCCTTGATTTTTGTTTAAATTTTGGGACCCTCTTTTTGAAGTTGCAAATGCCCAGACACTGTAAGGCCAATGTGAAATGGTCGATAGCCGAGAGTTTCACCCGCAGACGCGAAGGCCTTGTTGCCATGAGTTGGTCGGGCTGATCGGCTTTGGAATCCGAGCAATAAAAATATGTCTAGGCTCTACTCAAAGTTTGAAGAGAAGGTCACTCGATAACTGGGCTATATTGCATTTTTGGATGTGGTCCCAATGGTGATAGATGGTCAGATGACCAGTGGAAGTGCCATGGAAGCATCTCCTAAAATTTAGGGAACTGGTATTTTGGGCCATGAAATCTGTTCGCGTCATTAGCTCCGGAATGACAAGAGGAACATTTTATTACTCTGCCCCGCTAAGTCAATTGAGCAACCGGTTGAGATATTTTTAGACCGGAAGGTGCAAAACGTGCCTACCCTCTATGTACAGTGAAGTGCAAGAATTGAAGCCTTGCACAACATTCAGTGCTCTCTCTCCCCCCTCCGTGCAGTTCTGTGATGGCCCACAAGAGGGCTCTTCATTTGACCTATGTACAGTTGTGTGGGTGTCACAAACTGCTGATGTGTCAAAGCCTTGAAGAATGGAGCCAACTTGGAGATCTTGGCCGAGGGGCCTAAACCCTAAGAAGAACAAGTAACAGAAGAAGAAGTCCTACCAACTTATGAGGACCCCGTCCGATGGGGCCCCAATGACATAAAAGACATTAAAATAAAGCACGACCCACCAAAAACTTACGCAGCTGATGACGTGGCAGCTGTACGGAAAATCCGGAAATTGCGTTGACATGATGACGTGGTAGACTGTACGGATTTCCACGTTTTGCGCTGGCAGTTGTACGGAATTCGGTGATTTACGCTGGTAGCTTTTTGGCATTGCTTTTGGACCGAAAGCTTTGAGTTTGAAGGCTTTTCATGTCAACTGCTTTTCTTAGGCCAAGGGCCTTTAAATATGTGCTAAGGGCTCATTCTCAAGCATGCTTCCTGGAGAAGGTGCAGAGTCTGGAGTACCGGCTTGTACTGTGTTGATGCAATATAAAGAAATACCGAAAGGGGTGCCAAGGTTTGGGGCCAATACTCTCTGGGGTGGAATTCTGCCACTCCGTGTCTCTCTCTCTCTCTCTCTCTCTCTCTCTCAATTCAGTTGTTATTGAAGTGCTAAAAGTCTGTTCAGTGTGTTCTTTTCTATTGGCACGTGGTGCCCATCTTGTGACAGTGGTATGAGAGTATCAGGCGTGTGCTTATACCGGTTGTAACAGACTTGGACACTCCAAGTCAAAAATCAATCGCAACAGCACCAAATAACCACTTCAAAACAATTCACAGATCACAATAGATTTGCACTGGCCCTGCGGAGTTCCGTGCCTAGAGATATTGGCCCCAAAGACTGGCGTCCCTTTCGGTATTTCTTTTTATATTAATCAGAATTCAAAGTACAAGAGAGTGGCTAGGGTTTCACTCTCAGACTCTGCGTCCAGATGTTCTGAGAAGTGAGGCCCTCACCACTAATTTAAAGGTTACAAGGGATGCCCAAAAGCAGAGCCCCAAAAGCTTTTAAAATAAAAAGCATCAGTTCTCTCTCTCTCTCTCTCTCTCTTAGAGAGTCTTAGCAAAATTCGCGTCGCTCATCATTTTCCTTGAAAAAAAAAAAAAAAGAAGCCTCCGCGATTTTCGGAAATTAGGGTTTTTGGCAGAAATTAGGGTTTGCAGGAATTTTAGGGTTTCTGGCAGAAATTAGGGTTTCTGCTGTCCGCCACGTCATCACTTTGTGACATACCCCCCTCTGGCAGTCTCAATCGGAAGGAGACATCATTTATCTTTTCAGTAATCTGGAAAGGTCCGTAGTATCACATACTAAGCTTTGGAAAAAGCCTCTCCTTTCCCTTTTTCTTTCTTAGGCGTGCCTTCTCAAAAGTAAGAGCACCCAATCATCCTCCTTCAATTTCAAGTCGCGACGATGGCGATCCGTTGCCTTTTTTCTGTCGTTCTTGAGACTTTTGCAAAGTCTCGCGAAGCTTGGCAAAAGCCGTATCCAAATCTCGCAAATATTCATCCGCTTCCAATATCTAATCTTTCGTGCTCAGGAAGGATGGAACCTTCGTAGCACTTTCAACAATCTCACATGGCGTCTTCCCCGTCAAAGAGTGTATCGTGTTACTGTAGGCAAATTCCACCAAAGATAGGTTCTTTTCCCATTGAGTCTTCTGATCCGAGATACAAGACTTCAATAAATCTAAAATCATTGAATTGGCAATCTCAAATTGCCCGTCAGTCTGCAAGTGGAACGATGACGAGAACTGCAACTGCGTGCCAATGTTCTCCCAAATTACCTTCCAAAACAAACTCATAAATCTAGGGTCTCTGTCGGAGACAATCGTCTCAGACTGCCATGTAATCGGAAAATCATCGTGATCATTCTGTGTTCTCGGGAGATCAAAAATGAAATCCATTTCAATACTTTTCGAGGGGCGGGTGGGTATGGGTAAAGGCTTTAACAATCCCTGTGCCTTATGCCTGTCAAAATTGACCTTCTGGCATACTAAGCAAGTGCGCACAAACTTTTCCACATCCTTTTTGAGTCTCGGCCAAAAAAAGGTATCTCTCTACCCCCTTCATGGTGATAGCAATGCCGCGGTGACTCGTAAAAGGTGGATAGTGGCATTCAGTCATAACCTTTTCCCTCAACGGTTGTGTAACGCACAACAGAGTCTTTCTCATCAAGTAGCCTTCCCGAAGGGAGTATCCAGCTACTGTCTCCCCATCCCGTATCCGTGTGAAAATATGTGCAAAATCTGTATCTGTGGCATACTGATCGACCATATCCTCGAAGCTCCTATGATGTATCGCCGAAATAGCCAGAAACAACGGTTTCCGAGACAAAGTATGTGCCACCACATTCTTCTGTCCCTCACATGGACAATCTGGAAGTGGAACTGTGACAAGATGTTCGCCCACCGCATCTGCTTTTCCGAAAGCTGCTTCTGTGACAAGAAGTAGCGCAAACTTTGATGGTCTGTAAAGACAGTAAAATCCGCTCCGAGTAGGTAATGCCGCCACTGAGTAAGAGCATGGATAACCGCCAAAAGCGCTTTCTCATAAATCTGTGCTATCATCTCCGGCCTAGAGAACAAACGGCTCTCGTAAGCTATGACATGGCCTTCTTGCATCCAGACCGTACCCAGACTACGACCACAAGCATCACAATATACTTCAAATGACTTCTGCAAGTCCGGCAAAGTCAAATGTGGTCCCGTAGTCAATTTCTCTTTCAATGTCCGAAAGGCAGTCACCTCTGTGGGTCCCCACGAAAAAGGTACTCCTTTCTGTGTCAAGGTATGCAAAGGGGAAGCAACCTTTGCAAACTTTTGTATGAACCGCCTGTAGTACGAACACAGTCCCAAGAAGCTTTTAACTTCATGGACATTCCGCAAATCGGGCCAATCACGGATAGTCTCTATCTTGGCCGGGTCCATTTGCACTCTTGCTGCTGACACAATGTGTCCCAAAAAGTGTATCTCTGGTAGGAAAAATTCACTTTTCTTTGCATTAATCACTAATGTGTGATCTCGTAATGCCTGAAAGACTTGAAGCAGATGATCTCTGTGTTCTGTCTCATTCTTGGAGAAAACAATGATATCATCAAAGAAAGTGCCAACAAATAGCCTGTGCTCTCAAAAATTCCTGTCCATCATCCGGTTAAATGTCGCAAGAGCATTGGTTAAGCCAAAAGGCATCACCAAAAACTCAAATAACCCAAAAGTCGTCCGAAAAGCTGTCTTGTAGACATCTCCTGGCGCTATCGTGATCTGATGATATCCACTCTTCAAGTCAATCCTGCTAAAGCACGAGGATCCCTGTAACCTGTCAAGTATATCATCGATCCTAGGAATCGGAAATCTGTTCTTGATGGTGATTTTGTTGAGAGTGCTATAATCGATGCACATTCTCCAAGATCCATCTTTCTTCAAAACCAACAACACTGGAGAGCAATACGGTGAAGTACTAGGCTGGACAAGACCCTTTTCCAAGAGGTCTTTCATTGGGTTCATAATCTGTTCATTCTGTACTCGGCTCACACGGTAAGGTGGCCGATTCGGTGGCATGCTTCCAGGTATCAGATCAATGGTTTGATCTTCAGGCCCTCTGAAAAGCAATTGGCATGAGTGTGGAGAAAAATCTTGGCGTTCTTTTGATCAGGTCAAAACATATTCAACCTTTATCCAGCGTTCAGTTCTCTCCCAAAAGAATGAGTAAGAAACTGAAGTTCATCAAGTACAATCACTAAGCCCTTCATTTATCAAAGTTGCTTTCTCGGCCCGGTAGTCAACCACGGCGTAGTTCTTGTGGTACCAAGGGATCCTGAGTAGAACGTCACTTGCGTGCCCTGAACACCCCTGTCATTGCAAACAAAGTTTGCCAATTCTCGGTGTAATGGCAACATCCCATCTGGGTGCCAGTCGAACTACCTCCGCCTGTGGCGTCAATCTGTCGGGCGTAATTCCAAATCGAGCCGCCAATTCCAAGTGAAAAGAAGTTGGCCTTGGCTCCTTCAAAAGAGCTTCCTGATCCTTCACTTTGTCCCAAAAGCGGCAAAGTTTGTACTTTCATTCATTAGATTCGGTGTAGGTCTCACGCCATGTGGTACTAGTTCTGCTTTTCTATCTGCCTTTTCTGCCACATTCCTCAGCTGCTCTCGAACTCTCAGACCTGTCGTCGTCTTTATCATTCTGTTCTTTCTATGCCTTATTAGGGCACTTCGCAGAGATATGTCCCTGTTCCACGCATCCAAAGCACTTCCCCTCTCTGATGAAGCGAGCTCTCTCCTCAGGAGTAAGCTTGGGTTGTGCATCATTTTTCTCTGGGTTGCTCTTTTTCTTTCTACTTTCATTCCCAAAAGTTTGTTCTGCTCGTTGTGTCATGGCCTCATCTGTGGGGTAGGTCAGACTGCCAGAGTGAATGGCAAAGCCCCACTTCGCATGACTCATTAACTCCTGAATAGAAGGTGACTTCTGTTCCAAGCAGTGATCTCGGATCTCTGTAGGTAGACCCAAGGTAAACCGCTCAATCTGTTCTCTGAACAAGATCTTCTTGAATGAAGAGGCGGGTAGAAAAGAGCTCCAGAATCTTTCACAATAAGCATTGATTGTATTTTTCTTGGTCATCCGAAGATGGTTCCAAGCAGCTCGTATATCTCGTTCATATTCTTGCGTCAACCAAGAAGAAATAAAAAGCTTCTTAAATTTCAGCCATTTAACTGGTGCAGTCTTGTTTAAAAGAAGCGTGGACCACCAAGTACAAGCATTCCCCTTAAAGTAAGAGGCAGCTCTCCGAATCTTGGAGTGCTCTGAATAGCATCCTCCCGCGAAAGCGATGTCAAACTGCTGTATAAAAGACAAAGCCTTCGAAGCATCTGAGTATCCTGAAAAAGTATCAAACTTGATCGAGTGGCCACCTTCCTTAAACTCTCGGACTTTCTTGCTTTTATCTTCGAGAAAGTCATACTGGTTGGCTTTGTAAAAATTCTTCTTGTTTGCATAAAACTTTCTGTCATCGGAATCTGAGCTGTCTGTAGACGAGTCCTCAGTAGAACTGTCAGTCTCTGGGCGAGATGTAGCCTTCTTTGCCTTTTTCTTGCCCTTTCTGAAGCTTTGTTTCTTGCTTCGCTTTTTACCTTTTCTGTCTTCTTCGCTCAAATCCGAGGAGCTAGAAGAACTATCAGAAGAAGAAGAAGAAGAAGAAGAAGAACTGGGTACTCCTTCAAATCGAACACGCTTCTTCTGTTTCTTTGCCTTGTCAAAAGTCGACTGACGACCCAAATAACTTGGAAAGTCAGTGCTTTTCTTCTGCTTTTTGTCCTTCTTTTGCACGTTGAAAAGCCGAGCAATCCGTGCATCAACCACGTTCTCCAGTTCCTTCTCCGTATATTTCTTGGAGGCAGAAGATTTCTTGAGAGCGGGTTTCGGGAGTGGGGTTGTGGTTCTCTGCCACTTTGTCTGTACCTCTTCCAAAGAGGTCTGGTTCATATATTTTGCCATCTTCGGGTCCTTGGCAAAATTGAGCATCATCTTTGTTGCATCGCCAATCAATTGATGACGCTCCATCTCTTGCTGCTCCGCCTGAGTAGGCCTAGGCGGGCCATACTCCGTGCCGGAATCTTCGTTGTGATCCCTGCCCGCATCTCCAGATGCAGAGGGAGTGGATTGATCATTGCCTGAAGCCATAGGTGCCGCGGGAAAAATTTTTTCGGGGATCGGATTTCCCGTAGAAGAGAAATCGGCCGTGCTCTGATACCACTGTAATAGACTTGGACACTCCAAGTCAAAAATCAATCGCGACAACACCAAATAACCACTTCAAAACAATTCACAGATCACAATAGATTTGCACTGGCCCGGCGGAGTTCCGTGCCTAGAGATATTGGCCCCAAAGACTGGTGTCCCTTTCTGTATTTCTGTTTATATTAATCAGTTCAAAGTACAAGAGAGTGGCTAGGATTTCACTCTCAGACTCTGCGTCCAGATGCTCTGAGAAGTGAGGCCCTCACCACTAATTTAAAGGTTACAAGGGATGCCCAAAAGCAGAGCCCCAAAAGCTTTTAAAATAAAAAGCATCAGTTCTTTCTCTCTCTTAGAGAGTCTTTTTCTCTTATTTTTTATAAAAAAAAACAAAATTCGCGTCGCTCATCATTTTCCCCAAAAAAAAAAAAAAAAGCCTCCGCGATTTTTGGAAATTAGGGTTTCTGGCAAAAATTAGGGTTTGCAAGAATTTTAGGGTTTTTGGTAGAAATTAGGGTTTCTGTTGTCCGCCACGTCATCACTTCGTGACACTGGTCCTACAAAATAGCAGACAGAACTATTGGAATTTTACTTGAAGTATCTTCGAGTCCTGACCTCGAACTTATTAGCCACTCCCACCCTTACTTCATCGCGCATCGGGTGCGCTCCCGTCTTCATCGCTCTGTCTTATAGGGCATAAGCCATAAAGAACCCAGGACATGGATTCAACAGAATATTTGCAACTTTTGCCCAACGAACTCCACGACATTCTTTCGCGGCATCCTCAAGAGAATCTTCTGATGCTGCAAAGTTTTCAACAATTTTTGAACTACATGTTACCCCCTCTGATGCCCCGGGTGGTACCTCCTCCTCCGGCATCAGAACGTACGAGAGCTTCCAACTGGCAACCTACTCAGCTGTCTTATCCGTTCAGGGGAGTTTTCAGGAATATGGTGCAGCCATCTGACCCTGATCCAGTGCAACCACCTTTGCCACCGCTATTGCCCCCACCTCCACCACCGCCGCCAGCTACATGGTTGGAGCCCATATGGATACCCTTATTATCCATACCCGGGATATGCGCCTAACCAACCCAAAGATTTCAAAGATGGTGGCACGATAGTCAAATTTTTCACTTTTTCTAGGGTGAAAGATCGCAAAAAAGCATTGCAGTTTCTACAGCAATTCGACAACATCTATGCTTTGAGGAACTATACAGAAGAATCCAAGATTTCTGGAGCAGCGGGATTTCTTAAAGATAATGCTATGCAATGGTGGAGTTCAATGGCGACACAACTGCATGCTCCAAGGACCTAGTAAGCTTTCAAGACAGTTTTTGCACGTAGTTACATTACTTCTATGTTTGAAGTACTGATTTTGGCAGAATGGGGCAACTTGAAAATGCTTGCCATCGAAACCATGGACGAATATAATGAAAGGTTTCTCGACGTGTACCTTCCTGTGTCCTTCTTTAGATCCGTTCCCTTGGAGGCCCAATGCGAGCGATACACCATTGGACTACCATCACCATTGCAGGAATATTGTCTCTCCAAGCAAGTCTCTACCATGCAAGAACTTATGGACCATGCCGCGGTCGGCTACAAACTGATGAAGGGAAAGCTAGAGTTTACCACAGAAGAATCTCCGGCCACTAACCACAACTCTAGGCAACAACGAACAAATTCTCGAGAGTCTTGTGAAAATCAACTGCAAATGCCTCATTTGACGCCTCAACAACGAGACACCTTACTACAAGAAGGCTGATGCTTTGGATGCTTTCAAACAGGGCATAATCATTCTAGTTGTCCCAAACGCACTGATAGACCAGAGGAGCCGACGCCCGCACCAACGATCGACAGAACCCCAACGCCACCTCCTGCTAAGAGAGCTAGACCCACTATTGGACTAATTCTTGATATTTATGGCATACGCCTTGAGAGTACAAATGAATTGTGTCGAGCATATGGCAAAGTCACTGGCTTCAAAGCCCTTATTTTCTCTGACCCCGGAGCTACAGAGAACTTCATCCATCGAGAATTCTTAAAGCAGATGCACTTTGATTATGATACAGAGGGTGGAGAAATTGAAGCTGAGCTAGCCACGAGGCAAAGTGGTACCGCTCATTGGTGCTCTTCCAGTGACTATTCAAGATTATCATGGAAAAGCTGATATTTACATCATGAAGTTGGGCAATTGCGACGTTCTCTTGGGCATGCCTTGACACGACAAGAATGATGCGACTCTCCAGGTTCGGAACTGAACCATCACCGTGATGCAGAAGGACAAGCCAGTCGTCCTCAAAGTTCGGTTGTCTGAACAAAACCTCAAATGAACTCTCTACTTGTTTCTCTTTATAGCTAGAAAGTATTGTTTGATTTTTTTTTTGAAATAGATGGTATCTGTTTTGAACTTGTCTCAATGCCGATTTGAATTGTTTGACTCTGGTTTTAATACTGGTTTCAATGATTGGTGATTTTACTCCCGGGTGGAGTAGTGAGAAATGATGTTTGAGAATGCTTGTTCATACTCATGGCCCGGACCCTTGTGGTTATTTGCGGGGGGAGTATTGAATGATTGAAATATTGGTTTCAATGATTTGGTGATTTTACTCCCGAGTGGAGTAGTGAGAAATGATGTTTGAGAACGCTTATTCATACTCATGGCCCGGACCCTTGTGGTTATTTGCGGGGGGAGTATTGAATGATTTTTTTTTGAAATAGATGGTATTTGTTTTGAACTTGTCTCGGTGCCGATTTGAATTGTTTGACTCTGGTTTTAATATTGGTTTCAATGATTGGTGATTTTACTCCTGGGTGGAGTAGTGAGAAATGATGTTTGAGAATGCTTGTTCATACTCATGGCCCGGACCCTTGTGGTTATTTGCGGGGGGAGTATTGAATGATTGAAAAGTGTTGTTGTGACTCCCGGCCTGGACCTGGATGGTTATGCGGGAGGAGTATTAAGAAGTCTGAGCAGTGGCTACTCTCAGCACCTCCAAATGACGTAGGCTGCGGTCTAGGGGTGTTTGGTTGTAAAAGGCCTCTATATCTCCCGGCCCGGACCTTTTTAGGTTATGCGGGAGGAGTGATGAGGGAGTCGTTGATTATCTCCCAGCCCGGACCTTGTTAGGTTATGCTGGAGGGGTGTTTATCGGCGACTTTATGTTTTTATGTCTTGTAACATGCATATGTGAGCATTTGTGTTGCATTGTGATGTGCCAACCATTGAATATTCCTAATTGGATGAGATTGCTTGGGTATGTAATTTTAGTGCATCAAGACGCCCGTGGAAGATCAGTGCGGTTTGGGTGTGATGGCTAATTTTACTACGCCGGAATATCAAGAGTTCCGATCTGGACGAAAGGAGAAGCCAACTCCTTGATCAAAAGAGCTGAGAGGAGAAGCCAACTCCTTGCTCAAAAGGGCCGAAAGGAGAAGCTAACTCCTTAACAAAAAGAGCAATTTGATTGTCCCTGGGAAATTTTTGAGCTAACTTGAGTTGTTTTGCAAATATGCTGTAATCGCGGACGATTACTCTCTTTCAAGAAGGGGAGATGTCACAAACTGCTGACGTGTCAAAGCCTTGAAGAATGGAGCCAACTTAGAGATCCTGGCCGAGGGGCCTAAACCCTAAGAAGAACAAGTAACAAAAGAAGAAGTCCTACAACAAAATAAAGCAGTACCCACACAAAGACTTGCGCAACTGATGACGTGGCAGTTGTACAAAAAATCTGGAAATTGCGTTCACATGATGACGTGGCAGACTGTACAGATTTCTGCGTTTTGCACTGGCAGTTGTACGGAATTCGGTGATTTGGCAGCTTTTGGCATTGCTTTTGGACCAGAAGCTTTCGAGTTTGAAGGCTTTTCATGTAAACGGCTTTTCATAGGTCAAGGGCCTTTAAATATGTGCTAAGGGCTCATTCTCTGACATGCTTCCTGGAGAAGGTGCAGAGTTTGGAGTCGCGACTTATACTGTGTTGATGCAAAAAATATAAAGAAATACCGAAAGGGGCGCCAAGGTTTGGGGCCAATACTCTCTGGGGTGGAATTCCGCCACTCCGTGTCGCGTGTCTTCTCTCTCTCTCTCTCTCTCTCTCTCTCTCTCAGTTCAGTTGTTATTGAAGTGCTAAAAGTCTGTTCAGTCTGTTCTTTTCTATTGGCACTGGTGCCCGTCTTGTGACAGTGGGTTCATGCGCGATTGCCGAGGCAAGAGCCTCTTGCACAGGTACTGGATTAGCTAGTTGCTAATCCCCTGCAGGTATGGGTGAATTCAGAGAGATTTCACGCAAGGATTCTCGTCTGATTCAGAGGGCAAGTAGTTCTACAGGTGCGGGAGGTCAAGGACTTGTGACGGATGCAACCGGCCTGCGAAACGGAGCCTGAAACAAGGAAATACTGCCTGATAGTCACAATCGTGACATGCGGACTACACGGAAGGCATACAGCTCGGTACCAGTACCTCACCTTGAAAAGGGGGGGTTGCCACGTGCACATCTAACCCTATGTGTATGTGGACAAGCTAATTCTTATTTCTAGGGTTTAGGTCAGCCTAGGAAGTGTTCTAGCACCCTTGTGAGCGTGTACGTAGGACATGCATGTCCAGACACTTTAGTGTAGCTGCATAGCCTCTGATTGCACAAGAGCACAACCTGTGTCTACTAGGTGTAGGCATCAGGGAGTGTTCCCATTAGTACCAAGCCTAGGTAAAACTGCATATGAAGCACCTCTTATTAGTGGGTGATCAACTTATTAATAAGTGATATCATAGCATTATTTTGTAGGGATGATACTGCTCGACCCAGTTTTGTGCAATCTAAAGCAAATACCTCTCTAGTGATAGAGATGGGGGCCCTTGGATGGGGGTTTGGGAACCCATCTGGTGTCTCTCTCTCTCTCTCTCTCACACACACACACACACACACACACACAACCTTCACTCATAGTGTCACTCTCTCTTCTCTCTAGTCTATTGCACAACTCAAAAGGAACTCTCTAACATGAAAACGCTAGCAGATCTGCCCTCCACGTGCCCATTTGATCACCCTAGGGCTACCCCCAAGGTGCCCTTGCCCTCACTTATATACCCCCATAAGCCCATGTCGGCCAGCTGTCCACCAGCCATGACTAGGAAAAATAGGGGATGAGCAAAAGAAAATGCACTAGTGGCCAGTAAGGCCATGGGAAAAATATGACAAGGTTGGGAAAAATATTTCCAGCCTGTAGGACCCTAATGGCCATGGAACCAAGCCAAAAACCCAAGCTAAATATGGCTAAACACAACCCGACATGAGAAAAACAACCTCACACTGGCCGGGCACAGCCACAAAACATCCCTTACTCCTTAACACCTGTCCTAGGAGAAACTAGGACCGACTCGACGAATCCAGAGAGATGCTTGAACTCTAACAGTCCGTTCTAGATCAAACTTGATGGTACTTGGAAGCCTTTGCTTCCTAATCTTAGGGTAAAACCCTAGTCCTAGGAACCTTTGATCCTTACTCGAAATCCTCGAGAACCAAGGTTCTCACCTCTAGAACTCACCTTCTAGACTCAGGGCATGGCATCCCTATAACTCTTTTCCGACTCTATTCTCATGCCTTTCTCTGCTCCTACTTCCTCGTACAGAGGAAGTGTGTCACAAGACGGGCACCACGTGCCAATAGAAAAGAACAGAATGAATAGACTTTTAGCACTTCAATAACAACTGAACTGAGAGAGAGAGAGAGACGACACGCGACATGGAGTGGCGGAATTCCACCCCTGAGAGTATTGGCCCCAAACCTTGGCGCCCCTTCCGGTATTTTCTTTATATTGAATCAACACAGTACAAGCCGGTACTCCATACTCTGCACCTTCTCCATGAAGCATGCCAGAGAGTGAGCCCTTAGCCCATATTTAAAGGCCCTTGGCCTATGAAAAGCAGTTTACATGAAAAGCCTTCAAACTCAAAAGGTTCCGGTTCAAAAGCAATGCCAAAAAGCTGCCAGCGTAAATCACCGAATTCCGTACAATTGCCACGTCAGTAGTCAGCGCAAAATACAGAAATCCGTAGAGCCTGCCACATCATCATGTCAGCGCAATTTTCGGAAATTTGCCATGTCATCAGTTCATGCGCAAGCCTTTGTTTGTAGATCCTGGTTTGTTTTAATTCTTTGTCACTTGGGGCCCCATCGGACGGGGTCCCCATAAGCTGGTAGGACTTCGTCTTCTGTTACTTGTTCTTCTTAGGGTTTAGGCCCCTTGGCCGGCGTCTGCAAGTTGGCTCCATTCTTTAGGGCTTTGATATGTCAACAGTTTGTGACATCTCCCCTTCTTGAAAGAGAGCAATCGTTTGCGATTATAGCATATGTGCAAAACAACTCAAGTTAGCTCAAAAATTTCCGAGGGTCATTCCGAGGGACAATCAGTTTGCTCTTTTTGTTAAGGAGTCAGCTTCTCCTTTCGGCTCTTTTGATCAAGGAGTTGGCTTCTCCTTTCCTCTAGATCAGAACTCTTGATTTTCCGGCATAGTAAAATTAGCCATCACCCAGAGCGCACTGATTTTCCACGGGTTTCTTGATGCACTAAAATTACATACCCAGGCAATCTCATCCAATTAGGAATATTCAGTGGTTGGCACATCACAATGCAACACAAATGCTCACATATGCATGTTACAAGACACAGAATCATAAAGTCGCCGATGAACACTCCTCCCGCATAACCTAACAAAGTCCGTGCCGGGAGATATTCAACGACTCCCTCATCACTCCTCCCGCATAACCTAAAAAGGTCCTGGTCGGGAGAGATAGAGGCCTTTTACAACCAAACGCCCCCCAGACCGCAGCCTGCGTCGTTTGGAGGTGCTGAGAGTAACCACTGCTCAGACTTCTTAATACTTCTCCCGCATAATCATCCAGGTCCGGGCCAGGAGTCACAACAACAATACTCCCCCCGTAAATAACCACAAGGGTCCGGGCCATGAGTAAAAACAGCACTTTTCAATCATTCAATACTCCCCCCCGCAAATAACCACAAGGGTCCGGGCCATGAGTATGAACAAGCATTCTCAAACATCATTTCAAACTACTCCACCCGGGAGCAAAATTACCAATCATTGAACCAGTATTACAACCAGAGTCAAACAATTCAAATCGGCACCAAGACAGGTTCAAAACAGATACCATCCATTTCAAACAAATTCCAAACAGGATCACCAAACAAGTTCTGAAACGGATTTTAAACTTAAAAAGCAATCGACATCAGTCGAGCTCGAAAAGTCGGCTGACTTTCCATTGTGAAACTTGCACAAAAAAATTAGGGTTAGGTTCATTCCATAGGGTCGTAGCCGAGCACAACATGGTCCTTCAGCTCTTGGACAAATAGTGTTTCTTTGGCGTCGATGGTAGTCCCGACAACAGTTTTCAATCATTCAATATCCCCCGCGCAAATAACCACAAGGGTTCGGCCATGAGTATGAACAAGCATTTTCAAACATCATTTCTCACTACACCTGGGAGTAAAATCACCAATCATTGAAACCAATATTAAAACCAGAGTTAAACAATTCAAATCGGCACCAAGATAGGTTCAAAACAGATACCATCCATTTCAAACAAATTTCAAACAAGATCACTAAACAAGTTCTCAAACAGAACTCAAAACTTAAAAAAAAAAAAAAATCTCGACATCAATCGAGCTCGAAAAGTCGACTGACTTTCCATCCTAAAACCTGCACCAATAATTAGGATTAGGTTCTTTCCATAAGGTCGTAGCTGACCGCACCATGGTCCATAAGCTCTTGGGCAGACAGTGTTCCTGTGGCGGTGATGATAGTCCCAAGACATAGCAGTCACACCGAACCTCTGAGGTTATCAACACGAGACACCTGTTGAGAGATGTCTAGAAATTTCAGATTATAATCTGCTAGGGTTTCCATGGCAAGCATTTTAGGATACCCCACTCTGCGAGAAGTTGCACTTCGAAGGAAGATGTCAGAAACCATATAACTTCGGGCAAAATTTTTCTTAAAAGCTTACCAAGTCCTTGAAGTGTGTGACTTTGTAGCTATAGATATCAACATCTGCATGACACTGCTTTTGAGAAAAACAGTGACTCGAAACAAATCTTGGATCCTTCTTTTACAAGTGATCTTTTTGGCTTATGCCCTTTAAGACATGAGCGGTGAAGACAGGAGCGCGCCCGATGCGCGATGTAGTAAGGGTGGGAGTGGCTAATGTAACAATTACTGGTCTATAAAGTTTGTAAATAGCGGAAAATAACTTAACATAGTGAGCATTTTATTAAGAGCAAATTCCTAATGAGCATATAAGAGTGCTTGGTTGGAGATGACAACATTAGCATAACACCTAATTAGTTTGGCATAACAATACTTGAAAGAGGGAGAGAAATAGAACAATTGACAACTATTGAGGACCGGATTTACATGGACCAGTCCCCCCTTCATTAGACATTTGTATTATAACTTCTCCCATTAAGAGAGACTTTGTACAATACAATTCTTTGTGTTCCTTGGTAAAAAGTCGTCGGTGCTATGAAGATGGAAGCTTCATGCACCAAACTTACACGTGATAACACATAACATCAATTACTCGTTGGTGTCAGACCCAAGACCTCACACACGAAGATGGTGAGAGCTAGCGGGGCATGAGAGTAGATCTAGAGGAAGAAGGAGTATTCTTACGAGAAAGAAGTATTTCCTCACTTAATTACTCTTGTAGCTTAGCTTAGCTTAGCAATTAGATAATAGAGGAGAGAAGCATGGCATTGAAGCTTAGCTCTTGGTTGGATTTGCATTCCATATCCAAGAGTTGTTGGTGTAGGCCTCCATTCTCAAACTTGGAGAAGAAGATGAGCTTTCCATTAAAGCTTGGAGAAGGAGATGATTTTCTTGCTCTACACATGAGTTGTGTGAGTGTGTGTGGAATAATGCCCTTGAAAACAGCCCCCTCCCTCCTCTTGGATGACCTCCCCTTGCCAATTACTCATGCTGCATTCCTATTGGCCCTTGAAAAGCTTAGCCAATAGTATTTGAGTATGAGTTTTACTCTTGCTGGCTTCTTATTAGCCCATAAATAATTTGGCCAATAGTCTTTGAGAGGCCCAGTCAAGAGCTCTGTGACAAGTGTCCATCCTTTTTTCCATTTTGTAAATGCGAAATAATTAATTTAATTATCTGCTTTGTTATTGGAGCTTTTAGTCATTTGGCCAATAGGACTCAAGCAATTTTAGGAATTGCTTAATTATCCTTGGACCTTTTGACTGTCCAATAGTCTTTTAGAGAAACTATTTCTTATTGGTTATTTTTTTGAGCATTTATAAAAATAAAAATTTAGTTTATACTAGCTAACTTCTCATTGGTCCACCTCTGTGCCCATCCAATAGGATTCAGGCAAGAATTGGAGGTTTCTTTGCATGCCTGACATGTGTCCTCTTTACTTTGTGGAAAGGGTAAGCTTAGGTGTATAGTGTGTGTGTGTGTATATGTCTAGTCACTTCTCAAGCTTTGTCATCTTCCCTACTCGCCCTCTAACTTGTCCTCTAGCTATATGGACTTTTGTACACACACAAAACATCCAATTCCATTAACATTTGACAATTGGACTTACACTTTGAAATTTTGGAACTTAACCTTTTGGAAGTCTTAATGGGTTGAACCCTGAGGTCGTTGGAGCCCATTCATTGCACATTGCTCTTCTGCAGATGGTTCCCCTTTGGATCCTTATTGTGGGTCCCCCCTACTATGACTAGTCTGCTAGCCTTACTAATAATCTAGCTTTTTCTCCCCTGGTATTTCCCCATATTAAATGATCAGTTTAACAAAAAAAAGCTAGATTTTTAGTAAGGCTAGCAGACTGGTCATAGTAGGGGGGGGGTCCACAGTAGGGATCCAAAGGGGTACCATCTGCAGAAGAGCAATGTGCAATGTGCAATGAATGGGCTCCAAAGACCTTAGGGTTCAACCCATTAAAACTTCCAAAAGGTTAAGTTTTAAAATTTCAAAGTGTAAGTCCAATTGTCAAATGTTAATGGAATTGGATGCTTTGTGTGTGCAAAAGTCCAAATAGCTAGAGGACAAGTTAGAGGGCGAGTAGGGAAGATGACAAAGCTTGAGAAGTGACTAGACACACACACACACACACACACACACTATATACCTAAGCTTACCCTTTCCACAAAGTAAAGAGGACACATGTCAGGCATGCAAAGAAACCCCCAATTCTTGCATGAATCCTATTGGATGGGCACAAAGGTGGACCAATGAGAAGTTAGCTAGTGTAAACTAAATTTTTATTTTTATAAATGGTAAAAAAAATAACCAATAAGAAATAGTCTCCCTAAAAGACTATTGGACAGTCAAAAGGTCTAATGATAATTAAGCAGTTCCTAAAATTGCTTTATTCCTATTGGCCAAAGGACTAAAAGGTCCAATAACAAAGCAGATAATTAAATTAATTATTTGGCATTTATAAAATGGAAAAAAGGATGGACACTTGTCACAAGGCTCTTGACTTTGCCTCTCAAAGGCTATTGGCCAAATTATTTATGGGCCAATAGGAAGCCAGCAAGAGTAAAACTCATACTCAAATACTATTGGCTAGGCTTTTCAAGAGCCAATAGGAATGCAACATGAGTAATTGGCAAGGGGGGGTCATCCAAGAGGAGAGAGGGGACTGTTTTCAAGGGCATTATTCCACACACACTCACACAACTCATGTGTAGAGCAAGAAAATCATCTCCTTCTCCAAGCTTTAATGGAAAGCTCATCTTCTTCTCCAAGTTTGAGAATGGAGGCCTATACCAACAACTCTTGGATATGGAATGCAAATCCAACCAAGAGCTAAGCTTCAATGCCATGCTTCTCTCCTCTATTATCTAATTGCTAAGCTAAGCTAAGCTACAAGAGTAATTAAGTGAGGAAATACTTCTTTCTCGTAAGAATACTCCTTCTTCCTCTAGATCTACTCTCATTCCCCGCTAGCTCTCACCATCTTCGAAGGTGTGTGAGGTCTTGGGTCTGAGACCAACGAGTAATTGATGTTATGTGTTATCACGTGTAAGTTTGGTGCATGAAGCTTCCATCTTCATAGCATTGACGAGTTTTTACCAAGGAACACAAAGAATTGTATTGTACAAAGTCTCTCTTAATGGGAGAAGTTATAATACAAATGCCTAATGGAGGGGGGACCGGTCCATGTAAATCCGGTTCTCAATAGTTGTCAATTGTTCTATTTCTCTCCCTCTTTCAAGTATTTTTATGCCAAACTAATTAGGTGTTATGCTAATGTTGTTATCTCCAACCAAGCACTCTTGCATGCTCATTAGGAATTTGCTCTTAATGAAATGCTCACTATGTTAAGTTATTTTCCGCTATTTACAACATAGTAACAAGGAATGGCCATTTTTAGGTCTCCGTTCCCTGTTCCCATCCCAATTTCCCGTTCCGTATTTCAGACATGAGTATTGGAAACAGGGAATGGCATTTCATGCATGTTGCCGTTCCCCATTCCCGTTCCGATTTTCCCGTTCTTGGTAACTATGATTTACAAGCTTTATAGACCAATAATTGTTACATTGGTATCAAACCAGGTTGCTTCCCTCTATCAAATTTTGTCTTTTGGCAAACCACACATTTTGAAACATACTCTTGTATGTTCGCTTTCATGGTAGGCCAATAGAAGTACATTTTTATCCCTTTTAGGGTAGCTTGAATCCCTCTATGCCCCGCATATGGAGAAGTATGAGATTCATACATTACTTTCTCACGTAGTGAGTTAGTAACACATAGCCTATTACCATAGAGAAGATAACCATCTTGTAAGGTAAATGGTTCCTCTTTCTTCCCTTGTGCAAGGGCTGACATCACATCTTTAAAATCGGAATCAATAGCGTACTCATCTATCATAGAAGATAGATCATTGTGAGTTGCTATGGAAACCGCATTCACTCTCGGTCGTCTTGAGAGTGCATCAGCTACTCGATTATGCTTGCCAGCAATGTTAGCAAATATGAAAATGAAATTTAGAAAGGAAATTTACCCACCTCATTTGTTTGTCGGAGAGCTTGGTTTGCGTCATGAAGTACTTGAGGCTTTGGTGATCCGTCCGCAGAATGAAAGGAGTCCCCAATAAGTAGTGCTTCCACGTGTCTAAGGCATGTAGAACTGCGAGGAGTTCCTTTTCATATATGCCTAGAGCTTGCTCAACTGGGTCGAGCCTTCGACTTTCATATGCTATGGCGTGCCCTTCTTGGAGCAGCACGGCTCCAAGGCAATCACCACAAGCGTCGCATTGGACCTTAAATGGCTTTGAGAGATCCGGTAGTGTAAGCACAGGTTGAGAGATAAGCTTCTCTTTAAGCTTTTCAAAAGCAGTGTTCTCCTTGGTAGTGGTAGTCCATGCATACTTAACGTTCTTTTTTGTTAGGTCATGCAATGGTCCTGCTATGAGTGATAATTTTTCTATGAAGCGTTTATAGTATGCACACATACCTATAAAGCTTCTTAATTCATGTAGATTCTTTGGGTTAGGCCATGCTTTTATTACTTCTAACTTTGATGGATCCATTTGGATGCCATCTTTAGAGATAATATGACCTAAATACTGAATCTCTTGTAAGAAAAATTCACTTTTCTTTTGATTTATGTAAAGCTTATTCTCTCGCAAAACTTGAAAAATTACTTGGAGGTGCTGTTTGTGTTCGTCCAAGGAATTGGAGTAGATGATTATATCATCAAAGAACACTCCAGTGTAACTGCGATGAGGCCTAAAGAGCTTCTCCATCATGCGGTTGAATGTAGCTGGTGCATTGGTCAAGCCAAAAGGCATGACAATGAATTCGTAGAGACCAAACGTAGTGCGAAATGCGATCTTTACAATGTCTTGATCAACAATCCTTATTTGGTGATAGCCACTTTTTAGGTCAATCCTACTGAAGTAGGTCGATCCTTGTAGCTTATCAAATAGGTCTTCTACCCGCGGAACGGGAAACCTATTTTTGATAGTGATCCTATTTAGTGCTCTATAGTCGACACACATACGATATGTGCCATCTTTTTTTTGCACTAATAAAACTGGTGAACAAAATGGAGATGAACTAGGCCTAACCATTCCTTTCTCAACCAACTCATGCACTTGCCGCATAATTTCCTCTTGTTGAGCTTGAGAAACTCGATAGGGAGGTTTATTAGGCGGTGAGCTTCCTGGAAGAAGCTCGATTGCATGGTCATCATCCCCTCGTTTTGGAGGCAATTCATTAGGGATGTCGTCAATAAAAACATCTTGGAATTCATTAAAGAAATTAGATAACCCTAATTCTTTTTTATTCCCTTTATTTTTATTTGACAGAACATTAGGTTCATTTTGAGAGTCTTTTACAAATATCATGTACACGGAAATAGATCTCTTTATTGACTTATCAAAAGCTTGCTTATGTACAAGAGGTATAGTGTTACCTGACTCGTTAGCATATATGTACATGTCTTTGTCCCTGTACCTAAAGTAAATTTGCCTTTCAGGAAACTTGATGTTGGCCGCCATGCGATCAAACCATGGTGCCCCTAGGATTACATCCTCATGCTTAAGGGGAGAGATGAAGAAATCCTCTTTGTCCACATAACTTTGGACATGAAGCTTCAATTTCCCAATTAAGGGAGTAACTGGGACGACTTCTCCCTTGAAAGCACTATCGGCTGGTAGGGGATTTCCCATCTCAAAGGCTTGGATGCCTAGCTTAGTGGCCAACTCCGTGGATATGAAATTGTGAGTAGAGCCATTGTCGAAGAGAATGAAAGCATCATGTTCTCTCACCTTCCCCCAAGCATGGCATAGAGGAGATCCTTTGCGATGAGCATCTTCTTATTTAACTTCAATTATGGAAGCTCTAGGAGGTTCATTGCGTGTGTTCTTCTGTGGGCAAGCACGATAAGCATGCCCTTGCTCCACACATTTGAAACAACGGTTATCCTTGCGATAACGCTCTAGCTCTTTAGGAGAGAGTTTATTTTTGCCTTTGTAGACTCCCTTCTCCTTAGCTTTGTTGTTGTTGAAGTTGCCCTTGGGAAACTTTTGGACATGGTCCTTCCCCTTGGGCTCATTACGGTCTTTGCTTTCCATGGGCTTAAGATTTTTCTTAGCCCTTTGTTGGAAGTGGATTCGTGAAGCCACCATAGTATGGTGTATGACCGCTGAAATAGTGCGAGTCCTTTGGGAGTTGACATACTCCGCCATATCTTTAGATAAACCCGCACAAAATTGTTGTTTTTGCTCTCCAAAATCTATCTTTTTGTAGACAGTGGCTTTGAGATGTAAATCCCAAAACTTGTCTACGTATTTGTGAATAGATTTTTAGGGAGAGAGCTTCAAGCTTCGCAATTCTGTGAGCACTTTGTCTTTGGCATCGCTAGCCAAAAACTGCTTCATAATGGAAGCTCTTAAAGCTTTCCATGTTTGTGGAGCTTCACCGTTTGCTCGTAGGCTAGACCACCATTGCCTGGCAGACTCTTGGAGATGCATGGCTACATGACGAATCTTAGAGGACTCTGTGAAGCCCTCATCTCCGAATGCTGCATCAAATTGTTGAATAAAGGCCAAGACTTTGTCTGTAGCACCAAAGGTGCCATGGTAGGTAAGAAAAGAGATACTCTTTCTTCCCTCCTTGAACTGTTTGAGCTTGGACGACCTCTTCCAAGCGGCATAGGATTTCCTATGGCCTCTCCTTTAGAATTCATTGGGAGCCGCACCATCACTTCCTTCAGAAGAGGAGGATGATGATGAAGATGGAGAAGAGGGTGACCTCTTTCTCGCCTTTTTCTTCTCATACTTCCTTTCTTCCTTCTTTGAATTACGGTGAGAAGGACTATCCGATGGTCTTCTCCGTTTAGGGGGTGTTGGAGAGCGTTTTGCCCGCCGTCTTCGTGGTGCCATCTCCGCCGAGGTGGCGGGAGATTCACTTCTTTCTTGTTCTTTCGGTGGGGGCTCTACCGTTGAGATTTGGGCTCTCCTTGGTGAGGGAGTTGCCCCATCAACTTGTAAGCTTTTGGGTCCTTCGTATGGGTCCTCCTCTTCTCTCACCGTAGAGAGCCCTCTTTTAGAAATCTCACTAGGAGCTTTCATAGGCACTCCCTCTTCTAGGTGAGGAGATTCGAGAATCCCATGGATGCGTAATTGCTGTTGTACTTCACCTTAGAGGGATGGGTTGTCCATGGCTTGTTGAAGCCTAGTAACAAGATAGTTCACAAGCATAGGGACATCATTAGTAGCTTGACCATTAGCAAAATCAAAGCCATCAACATTAATTTCACTCTCTCTACTATTGTCAGCCATTATAACTAAGTTTTAGGTGTAAATTTTTACTTGTACTTTGGCACTTCAAGCCCTAGTTGCTACTCCTCTTTACTTTCAAAGATAAGCACTCAAGGATCTATACCCATGGCTCGGAATATCATTAATTGCAAGGAATAGAAGAGAGGATTTATCATAGCCTAGTCGGCACCGGTTCCTGTCAAGCTTCTAATAGCTCAATAATGGTTAAGCCGTAGGCAAGCCCCTTGGGACTCCATTATTAAGACCATAGCTCTCGACGGTGATACCCCGTTAACTGCACGAAGCAGACGCACCTCAAGGATAATAAATCCCTGTTCTACTTACCCTCATGCAATTAATAATACCAACCGTTTGTAGCAAGCTTGAGGACCTCTCTTCTTGAGCAAGAAAAGAGAAACCGATAGCTCTGATACCAATGTAACAATTACTGGTCTATAAAGCTTGTAAATAGCGGAAAATAACTTAACATAGTGAGCATTTCATTAAGAGCAAATTCCTAATGAGTATACAAGAGTGCTTGGTTGGAGATAACAACATTAGCATAACACCTAATTAGTTTGGCATAACAATACTTGAAAGAGGGAGAGAAATAGAACAATTGACAACTATTGAGGACCGGATTTACATGGACTGGTCCCCCCTCCATTAGGCATTTGTATTATAACGTCTCCCATTAAGAGAGACTTTGTACAATACAATTCTTTGTGTTCCTTGGTAAAAACTCGTCGGTGCTATGAAGATGGAAGCTTCATGCATAAAACTTACACGTGATAACACATAACATCAATTACTCGTTGGTGTCAGACCCAAGACCTCACACACGAAGATGGTGAGAGCTAGCGGGGCATGAGAGTAGATCTAGAGGAAGAAGGAGTATTCTTACGAGAAAGAAGTATTTCCTCACTTAATTACTCTTGTAGCTTAGCTTAGCTTAGTAATTAGATAATAGAGGAGAGAAACATGGCATTGAAGCTTAGCTCTTGGTTGGATTTGCATTCCATATCCAAGAGTTGTTGGTGTAGGCCTCCATTCTCAAACTTGGAGAAGAAGATGAGCTTTCCATTAAAGCTTGGAGAAGGAAATGATTTTCTTGCTCTACACATGAGTTGTGTGAGTGTGTGTGGAATAATGCCCATGAAAACAGCCCCCTCTCTCCTCTTGGATGACCCCCCTTTGCCAATTACTCATGCTGCATTCCTATTGGCCCTTGAAAAGCCTAGCCAATAGAATTTGGCCAATAGCCTTTGAGAGGCCCAGTCAAGAGCCTTGTGACAAGTGTCCATCCTTTTTTCCATTTTGTAAATGCCAAATAATTAATTTAATTATCTACTTTGCTATTGGACCTTTTAGTCCTTTGGCCAATAGGAATCAAGCAATTTTAGGAACTGCTTAATTATCATTGGACCTTTTGATTGTCCAATAGTCTTTTAGGGAGACTATTTCTTATTGGTTATTTTTTTGAGCATTTATAAAAATAAAAATTTAGTTTACACTAGCTAACTTCTCATTGGTCCACCTCTGTGCCATCCAATAGGATTCAGGCAAGAATTGGGGATTTCTTTGCATGCCTGACATGTGTCCTCTTTACTTTGTGAAAAGGATAAGCTTAGGTGTATATAGTGTGTGTGTGTCTAGTCACTTCTCAAGCTTTGTCATCTTCCCTACTCACCCTCTAACTATTTGGACTTTTGTACACATACAAAGCATCCAATCCCATTAACATTTGACAATTGGACTTACACTTTGAAATTTTGGAACTTAACCTTTTGGAAGTCTTAATGGGTTGAACCCTAAGGTCTTTGGAGCCCATTCATTGCACATTGCTCTTCTACAGATGGTACCCCTTTGGATCCCTACTGTGGGCCCCCCCTACTATGACGAGTCTGCTAGCCTTACTAATAATCTAGCTTTTTCTCCCCTGGTATTTCCCCATATTAAATGATTAGTTTAACATGAGAAAATCATTTAGGAGAATTAGATATTAGTTATTATGACACTAATAAGTCCGGGGTCGAAACACGAAGCCAAAATTTCCAATGAACTTTGGAAGTGCGATCTTACTCTGTCTGCTCTTTGGTGGGACCGGTATGCTTCCAGAAAAGCACACGCCTCATGCTCTGATATCACTGTCACAAGACGGGCACCACGTGCTAATAGAAAAGAACAGACTGAATAGACTTTTAGCACTTCAGTAACAATTGAACTGAGAGAGAGAGAGAGACGACACGCGACACTGAGTGACGGAATTCCACCCCAGAGAATATTGGCCCCAAACCTTGGCGCCCCTTCCGGTATTTCTTTATATTGAATCAACATAGTACAAGCCGGTACTCCATACTCTGCACCAGGGAGAATGCCAGAGAATGAGCCCTTAGCACATATTTAAGGCACTTGGCCTATGAAAAGCAATTTACATGAAAAGCCTTCAAACTCAAAAGCTTCTGGTCCAAAAGCAATGCTAAAAAGCTGTCAGCGTAAATCACGGAATTCCGTACAACTACCACGTCAGCAGTCAAGGCAAAACGCGGAAATCCGTACAGGCTCCCATGTCATCATGTCAGCGCAATTTTCAAAAATTTGCCACGTCATCAGTTCATGCGCAAGCCTTTATGTGTAGGTCCTGCTTTGTTTTAATCCTTTATGTCACTTGGGGCCCCATCGGACGGGGTCCCCATAAGTTGGTAGGACTTCGTCTTCTGTTACTTGTTCTTCTAGGGTTTAGGCCCCTCAGTTGGCAGCATTTGCAAGTTGGCTCCATTCTTCAGGGCTTTGACACGTCAGACAAAGTGCACTTGCAAACAAACACTAATAGATCAAAACATGAAAAGCATCATGTGTGAAGATTCAAAAACTCGAAACACAGTTTGGTTCTTGAAAGCAAATCCTCGGAAGAGATCTCTATGCAGAGAGCCCTCTCTTCCAATCCTACACAGAGATCTCTATGCAGAGGTGTGCTCTTGGGTTCTTTCTCATAAATCAGCCCCGTCTACGACGCTTATGGGCGGAAAACAGAGAAAAACAGCAGCTTGTCCTGATGGAAACAATCCCCGAAGGTACTTGCAATGGAACTCGTCTACATGGTCCTGGCGAGGTCTGGTGCAGTGGGAGCAGCCATGGGAGTAGTCGGCGGCATCATCTTGGCGGCTGAAATCTGCAGCAGCATGAGGGGAACTTTGGAGCCTTGTTCTTCTGATCCCTAAGAGTGAGAGAGGTCGCTTTTTGTAGCTCCTCGCAGCCTTGCAAGAATAGAGGCCTCTGGTCGCTTCCCCCCCGCAAAAATAGGGCAGAGAGGGCACGCTGAGAGAGAGAGAGAGAGAGAGAGAGAGAGAGAGAGAGAGAGAGAGAGAGAGAGAGAGAGAGAGAGAGATTTTTGGCTTTCTTCCCATGCCAAAAAGAGGGGGGAGAGCGGTCGCTGATGCCAGGTAGTGGCAGATGGGGGTGCTCAGGTTTTTATGGCCCTTTTGTATTAGTGGCTGCCCACTTATTAAGTGGGCGGCTGTACATGTTAAAAAAAAGGTTAGAACTTGTCAAAAACCCAATAATAACTTATAAGCTGAAAACCATGCTTACACAATCACAACCCAGGCGTCCGTGGATGTAGTCTCATGCACAAATGCAATGCTAACATAGACTCCGTCACGGGAAACCATTTGCTTTTCCGACTCACAGATTATTATGAAACCATCTTCATTCAAGTGCTTGTCTCATTTCTTGTGCATAACTCTAACTCAGTTCGGAATTCCTCTTGACCATGGAATATTCTCTTTTCGATACTCCATCACCCACCATGTGACGCATCAGGAATACTCGTCACTTAGTCCTTTCTCACCAAACTTACGGAACAACTCCTTCGCAATGCTCTATGTCACCCATCCCATGATGCATCAAAGATGTCCGTTCTGGATGGTCAAATACTCCTTCTCGATGCTCACCCATCCAACTCGCTTTTTCAAAAAGCAACTGCATTTGCTCAAAGATTACTCTGAACCACCCATCTTCATTCAAGTGCTTGTCTCATTTCTTGTGCACAACTCTTAACTCAGTTTGGAATTCCTCATGACCATGGAATATTCCCTTTCCGATACTCTCGTCACCCCACCATTTTAACAGACTTGGGCACCGCAAGTCGAGTGGCACGACAGACGAGAGAATCACTTAAAAATACTTCATACTTAAATCACAGTTCAATTGAGTGGACATGGCCGGCGTAGTTTTGTGCCCAGAGAGATTGGCCCCAAAGACTGGCGCCCCTTTCAGTATTTATTTTTATATCAATGCTTGAGCAAAGTTACAATGCCCTCGGATCCGCTTTGCTCGTAAGCTTGTCAGCCCAACTGAGCCAGAGAGTGGCCCTTGGGTCTTATTTAAAGGACCTTGGCCATGGAAAAGCAGTTACATGAAAATCTTCAAACTCAAAAGCTTCAGGTCCCAAAAGCTGGCAATGTGAAACGCAGAAGTCCGTACGCTGTGTCACGTCAGCATGCTAGCGCAAATTGTGGCGTCCGTACAGCTGCCCGCCAGCCTTTTTAATCTCCCTAGTGTCCCTTGGGGCCTTGTCGGTAGGCGGCCATAAGTTGTTCACAACTTATAACTTCGGGTCTGATCAATTAGGCATGCCACGTCATCATTTTGTGACATACCCCCCTCTTGAAAGAATTGTAATCGCCCTCGATTACGCCTGCAAAACAAACAAAGGCCATAAACCAGTTCAATAGACACTGACTCTAAGTTCCGACGCTCTAGACGACACAAATCTAGCACTTGCACAAAGACGACTCAATCAATGCACATTCAGATCATATCAAAATCAAATCACATAAAATTCCATTCAAATCTAAGACCATGATTCCTGGCAAGTATTTAGCTATCACTTCTAGATCCACACCGCACCTCACTGATATCGGGTTAACTTATTCTTATTGCGATCATGTCTATAGAATCTCAAGAATGAAATGCTGCAAGCATTTCGCCTTTCAATCCTGCACTCAAACAAAATCACATGAGAGAGTACACATCAATCAGATTCAAGTTCGGGAATTCCCATTTCCAATTTTCTTATTCATAAAGTCATACATCAGAATACTGTCAGAAGATTAGCGACTTTATTCCATCTAGGTATTCTGTGACAAAGGAGCGGAGTGACTCCTCTCTCGTGCAATCCCGTCTGCACCAGATTCAACCCTGCTGATCTACGGGATCTCTCGGAATAGATGCAGCTAAACCGAAGGCCTCAAGGTAAAGTTACAATATATGAGGAGAATCTGCTAGGTCCGGTTTCTCCATCCACTTTGCATCCAATGCCGGATAGTTCTTGAATTTGACTAAGAACCGCCGATCACTTTTCCCTTTCTTTGTGAGCCATTATCTGTTCTAGAACGAGTATCTCCTCGCTCTCTTCCACTTCAGGTTGCTCATCAATCTCCTTGTCAACTGACACCTCACCCTAAAAGGTTTTAAGAGACTCACATGAAAAGCATTGTGAATCTTCCAAGTGTCTGGCAACTTGAGTCTGAAGGACACATCATTTATCTTTTCTTGAATTTGGATTGGGCCCTTATACCTCATGCTAAGCTTTGAAAAAAGCCGCTCCTTTCCCTTTCGTTTCCTTAGGTGTGTCTTCTCAAAGCGTAAGAGCACCGCACCCAGTCATCTTCCTTCAACTTCAAGTTCGTCGTCGTTTATTAGCTGCCTTCTTATGCCGTGCTTGAGACTTCTCTAGAGCCTCGTGAACCTTGGCAAAAGCAGTGCCCAAATCCCTTGTGTACTAATCCGCTTCAAAAATCTTGTCTTTGGTGCTTAGAAAGGGAGGAACCTTCTTAGCACCTTCGATTACCTCAAATGGCGCCTTCCTAATCGAAGAGCGAATTGTGTTGTTGTAGGCAAATTTCACCAAAGGTAAGTACTTTTCCCATTGAGTCTTCTGATCCGAAATATAAGACTTCAATAAATCCAAAACCACTGAATTGGCTATCTCAGGTCGCCCATCTGTCTGTGGGTGGAATGAGGTTGAGAACTGCAACCGCATGCCAATGTTCTCCCATATTGCCCTCCAAAACAAACTCGTGAATCAGGGATCTCTGTCTGAGACTATCGACTCAGGCATGCCATGTAACCGAAAAATGTGTGAAATGAACAGTCTCACCAAATGATCAGGCTTGACCGTCTTCTTTACCGGAATAAAGTGAGCTTGCTTGCTAAATTTGTCAATGACTGTCCAAATGCCATCGTGCTCACTTTGAGTCTTGGGAAGGTCAAAAATGAAATCCATAGCAATGCTTTCCCAACGGTTTGATTTGCGTTCTCTTGCTATAACGTTCTCTCTTTTCTCAATTAGTATGCTTCAATGACATGTACTTGATGGCATATTTATTCTGTAACATCTACCGAAAGCTCGTATTAAATGGATCAGTTATCTAGCCTTATCTAGTAGATAGTCTTGAAGGGGGGAATGTTAGCAATAAAGCCTCTATGCCTCTTAATGCATGCCCCACTATCTTTAGGGGTTAGCAAGCGTGTGGTAAACATTATTTAGTGCATGAAGCCTAGAAGGCTTTCTAAAACTTTTGTACTTATTATAGAGCGAGAGTGTTTTTTGGCTGCATGGGTTGTCTCTGTTGAGGGTCTCTCTCTCCCTGCTTTGTCCCCTTGACATCAGACATCCCCTTGAGGTTCATTTTTTTGCACTAGGGACATGGAGACGTTTGGACGAGCAATGAGAGACTTCTGGACGAGCTACATGATGGCTAGTGGGATATGAGGACAATTTTTGATGCTCCTTTCCTTCAGGCATGGCTACACCTCTTTCAAGATTGGAGGTTTTCCGATCAGTTAGGATGGTAGTCAAGAAGTTTGTGTGTGGTCACAATCTTATATCTTTATGGTCCCTCTCTCTGCTTGTTGTTATGGAGATGAGTGGGTACCTCCTACCACACTGCTAGTGTGGAATGCTTGGAGACCTGCATTCTTTTGTGGGGCTTCATAAATGCGAATGTGGGGCTTCATGAATATGCTTCTTAATAGGCGCATGGATCTTTGATGCCCTTGAGTGTATGAGAAGAAGTATACTGCTTCATTCATATAATAGTGCTCGAGGCCACAGACCATAAAACGGCCCATGACATGCTGGTGGCCGCTGCGAAAGGTGAAGGTTCAGAAGGGAAGGGGGGGCAACACATTGTCCCTTTATTTTGTGGATCTAGTTCTCTTTGAGCTTGCTAGGGTTTATTTTTTACTCTTTCTCAGTTTGGAGGACAGACATAATGATCTTTACTTGTTTGGTTACCAGGTAAATACCCAAAGCGCTATCCTTACTTGCGAGACGTGTGGTGAAGATTTTGACTCACGGTAGGCTTTCTAAGGTTGAGAGGACATCATGTGTCTTTCATATTTTTTGTATGCGTATGGGTAGAGTCTCTCTATCTTTACATATAAAAGTAGTGCTTGCAGCTCCATTAATCA
Source organism: Adiantum capillus-veneris (assembly GCF_014529385.1). Taxonomy (NCBI): domain Eukaryota; kingdom Viridiplantae; phylum Streptophyta; class Polypodiopsida; order Polypodiales; family Pteridaceae; genus Adiantum; species Adiantum capillus-veneris. Next base: position 155,962,553 of record NC_140932.1, read on the forward strand.
CGTGTGGCATTTGGTGCTTCGGTTTTTGTTTGCAGGAACCAGCTCTTTAAGCATGTCAGTGCCACCAAACATGCAATTTTGAAGGGAAAATGAAATGCAGATTGACAGGAGATTATCTTAATGGATGAATCTCCTGACGATGCTTTATGTTGCAAGCTGAGGATGTAGCCTCTGAACGAGCTTGTGCTCAAAGAAGCAACACGTAAGCCACAAGGGGCTATTTACTGCATAAAATATTGTGTGATTATTTATATCACCCTTTTTGGTGCATTTTCCAAGGGTGCTGAGGGCCACTTTTTAAGATCTGGCTGACCTTCTAGGTTCCGGCAAATTTTTGATCCGCAAAATCTGTTTTAACAGTGTGCCAACGATCATACTTGTAACTATATATGAGAAGCTACAGGCTGCCGTGCAATTTTGAACCTTCACGCGTGAGTATGAAAATTATTGGGTCGCTTTGTGCAAATCTAAGCTTTGTTCAATGTCTCTAGAGGTTTTGGAGTCTTATGAACTCCGTACACGTTGTTTACTCGTTTGATTCTAATATGTTCACGAGTTTAAGAGCAGGTATTTTGTACTTTTACTACTTGTGTGCATTACATGATGAATTGAAAAACTACATACCATTTTTTAATTTATGTATCTGAATATTTTCTGTTGTTTCAAGACCCCTCCTGTCATTCTTTGTAGTTTAAGTCCTTATATGGGAAGTGGAATGTTTGGTTTTCCACTAGCAGCCCTACATGTAGGGTAGCAAGAAAAACTTGCAAGTGGGATTAGCACAGTGATACATATAGTGATTAAGCATAGGGTTAGGGTGGATTAAACCAATTTAAATTATCCATAGCTAGAGAGTGTCGAGAGAGAGACTTGTTGCGCACTCAACTTTACTCCCTAAGATTCTGCAATGCATAGGCTTATCTTATACGTCGCCACATCTCCTCTTTATGTGTGTCTTGCTCATGCACCACTCCGCTTCTCCACGTATTGAGGCAAACGTACATATGCATTGCACTCAATACCTGTCTCAATGCATTTTGGGGAATGACATCTACTCGTTTGAGTTTACGAAGGAGTGTTACCCCATAACTAAATGCCCAGAACTTTGCAAAAGATGTATTTCGACAAAGCTTGTCAAGCACGTAATCCTCGGAGTTGATCCAATCGCTCGAATCTGTCACCAAATTCGAATTTGTCACCAAATTCTTTTGTTTTTCTGACATGTAATCTCTCACGTTAAACTTGTGTGTGACAGGCCTCTTGGATTTGGATTTTGACAGAAACGACTTTTGCATCGCAGCTAGGGTCTTCTCATCTCGTCTATCGCATTTTGGGCCTGCCATGGCAATAGACAGAATTTCATAGCTGGATTGCGTGATATGCACCTCAGGCCTGTGCTCCACCGGCAAAATGAACTTGTCACGGGCGGCACCATTGACTCCTTTCAAGATTTATTTTTCCCACCAAGTCAGCTTGGGTGAGCTTAATTGGAGGCGGGATAGTGGAAGCCATTAAAGCAATAAAGTCGCTGCTAATCGGTCATATCTATCGGCTTTCATCTTTCGCCTCATGTAGTGCTTGCAATGATGGTCGTAATTACTGTAACCCCAGCCTGCCTCCAGGGCTACAGTGTGCACCTTTTCTTTCTTGCTATTCTTTGAACTGCACATTATAGCTCTTTAGTTGTGAACACAGTCCGACAAAGGCGCATGTGGGCTCATTCAGCTTACTTCTATCATCATCTGTAAGAGAATTTTTTTCAAGCCATCCTCCTCTTGTTGCTGCTATCATGACCCAATGTTTAAACTTGTTATTATATATTCATTTTCTTCTTCTACCCAATCTTCTTATAATATGACCATTTTGAGCTCTCATGAGCTCCAGTATGCAATGCTTCCTTTGTTGCATTGCATCTACTCGATCAATGTTGCTTTGAACGAGCTCTCTTTTTCAAGCAATCCTTCAGGTGCCACCATTTGCATTGTGCTTTCACCGTCATTATGCTCATCCTCTTTTAGCACTTCCGCATGCCTGTTTGATATGCTCCACAATGAGCTACACATAAGCCCATCGACGCTTGTCGTGTGTGTGCCGATAAACGTGCACCTCCTCACATGCTTCCTGAACAATGCAAGAGCTAGCTAGTTGAAAAGCCTCATTTGTGACTCACATGGCACCCCTTAACATAATTGAACATCCTTTCATGCTCTTCACTCTCATATGAGCATCGCTTGTGCTCATTAACACCAAAAACAGAGACAACCTTCAAACGTACCTTCACAAGACCTTTGGGAACTTTTCTTTCATGATGGTGACTCCATTATTAGCATACTCTATTGATACACATAGTGGTTAAGCAAAGGGCTAGGGTGGATTAAACCACACTAAACTATTACATAGCTAGAGCGTGTAGAGAACATAAAGCCATTTTTCTTGGGACTCCATTACTAGCATATCCTCTATTGATGCACATAGATAGTAAGCATAGGATTATGGTGGATTAAACCACACTAAAATATCCCCTAGCTAGAGTGTGTAGAGAAGAGAGAGCCATTTTTCTTGCGACTTTGGATTGGACTGCTCAATATGTTGCTTTGATGGACCTCCCATATTTCAGGATCTCTCGTGACAATACTCGAGATTGGTCTTTGTTAAAAAATCACTATTAGTTGCTATGTAGCGTAAGCATATGCTTTATTGTACCTAGTGTTCACAGAAAAATGGCCTTTAGTGTATTTGTAAAGGACAGAAATTGATAATTCGCGGCAAGTTTGGAGGGTCAACTTGATGAAAAATGACTAAATTTGGAGGATTTTAATGTAAAAATTGGTAATAACCTTAAAATTTTCACTAGAAACCAAGAGATTTCCAAAGCTCTCCTTTTCTCCATTGGTTGCTAAAAAAGTTTTTGGTGAACATTGATTGTATGTAGGGATTTTCATTTTCTATTGGGACCTTTCAATGTGAGCTTGATGGGACCACCTAGCCTCCCTCTATGGAAACTCCTTATTTGGCCTGCCATCAGGGAGCCCTTATCAGATGGCCTTCACATAGACCTACCAAAATGGAAGAAGCAGAAAAGGGGACCTAGAGAAATGGAAGAAGCAGAAAAGGGGACTTGGAGCTCGAAAGAGTGTCAATGGGGGAGTGGCAGTAGGCTCCACCAACAAGCAGCTTAATGTGGTGAGGTAGACGTGGTCTACGCAACAAGCAACATGCATGCATAGATGCTAACGATGAGGAACACCTGGAAGCCGAAGAGGGATCTTTGCAGCAACAAGCTACAAGGGGGCCTGCACTCTCGGCACCCCCTCCTGACTCATGTCGCTGCTTGCCTCATTTCTGATATACCTCTGTTTTTGCTTCGGTTTAAGATTCTCTTGCTTTCCTGCATCCTTTGTAAAGCCGACTTCTCTGAGTTAGTGCTATCAATATGGTCTAGGGTCCTAAGTGCCTGATTCAAAATTTCCATCTTTGTCTGTGTGATTTAGTAAGATGAATGCACTCAGTCATCCCACAAAGAAAGGCTTTTCTTCAGAATGCCGTTCTCTCTCTTTTCGAGAGAAGACTTTACGTGATGGCGCTCTTTTACTTGCGGGGAGATATGCAAGGTGCTTCAAGACATCTACTTGTGGACCTTTTTTCTTAATCTACACTTTTTTTACGCCCCGCAAGCATCAACATTAGTAGCATCAAGCTCCTGTTTACCTCAGTAGAATCAAGAAGAAAAGTAGCACTTTTAAGGTCATATCCTTGCTCTTGTTGTAAGATATAGAAGACAAAACTTGTTGTTTGATGTTTCCCAAAGCACAAGTATGCAGTTTGTGAGCAACTTATTTGTCTCATTATAGGCACGCTAGCTTGTCAGGAGGATTGTCTACGATGTGTTTGTGAGTTGTTTCGTTTTGGACCATGTCTAGTTATATGGTGTCTTTGAAACATTTCAAACTGCACCTGTTCGTCTACTTTCAACCTTTGTGATGGTTGAAAGCTAGATATCTAGAAGTGCACCGGAGCCTAGCCGGTCTTGTTGAATCTCACAAGTACTTAGTTTTGATTAATGCTTACGGTCTCAATTGAACACGTGTGCATGTTTTGTGACAGACATCTTAAAGCAGATTGAGGTAGTCATGGAGGAGTTGCTAAAAATGATCAAGTGAGTTAGAGTTCTCCGCAACGTTATGCATCATGTAGTTTCTTTTGCAAAGGTCATGCTTTCAATTGCTAAGAAGAGCGATCATTTCACCTTGCAGTGAGATAGTTAGCAATGCTCTGGACATTAAAGACCAGATAAACCATAAGTGGGACCTGACTATGGATCATAGATTAGTAAGCAGTGTGTTGGAGATGCTTGGCCTCACAGCTCCTGAGAGTTTCAAATTATGATAAGTACAATGGGATCATAAGCAGGGTGTTGGAGATGCTTGGCCTCATAGCTCTCGAAAGTTCCAAATTATGATAAGTACAATGGTATCATAGTTGCATTCAAAAGTCCAATGCCCATGCAATTCTTCAGTTATTGATTCAACATGCACTGACTGGTTGCCATTCATATCGGCATCGCCACAAGATTCTCGAGCGCATGACTTAAAGTCATAGTTTTTGTATCCACAAGAAAGTGGAGAGTGTTGGATCATCAGTCGGGGACCACATTTTGGTCAAGGCATAGTTTTGGCGATAACACTATAGATGGAGCTTTTATGTTGCATTTTCCTGTGGGTTTTTGAGAGATTTGATGTCTATCTACCATGTTTATGGTCATCTATACACTTATGGCTACTTGATGAGATTTTATCTTTGATTCTCATGCATATGGCGTAGTTGGCTAGTTACAAGCATGGTTTACAAGTTGCTTGTTGGATACAGGTCTACAAGTTGCAAATTTATTTGCACTTGATTTTTGGCAGTGGCTTTTGCAACACTATTACTGTGGGATGAGTGGTGTTATCAGATGCATTTTTTTGTGAGTGCTTGGAGTGATAGTGAGATATTTTGAGAGCTCTATCTCTACAGAGGTTATTGTTTATTGCTTGCATCTTATCTGGCACATGTTTGTGCATCATTAACTCATGTATGTTGAGTTGTGCACACTGCCCTCGTATATCGATATTGAGCCAATTTTGGCTTGTTTTTTGCTAGTCTCGAGCATTTTTAAGAGTTGGTCAAAAGATAATCATTGTTGATCTTGACTATAATCATTTTACTATAGTCGTGTCTACTGAGCCTTTAGAGGGTCGTGGTGAGGTCTTCTTTGAGCTGGATATTGAGATACCTTTAGTGATACAAGTAGTCAAAGCACCCCTTTTACAAGGCCTTGCCGTAGGTTATGCATAGAGAGGGAAAGGTGCATTTGATGCCGTGTTGGTGGTCTCTTTTAGGTTAGTTTTGACTTGGTTTATGCAAAGTTCACCTTATTTTAAGTCTATGGTTGATTTTATGCGCATTTTTGGTTGTTTTTTTGCTCCTTGTACAAGCTTAGTTTATGCGTTTTTCTCACAAGCTTAGTTTCTGCGTTTCTTAGCACTTTGAGTCTTGCTTTGAGTTGATATTTTTTTCTTATTACAGAGAAGATTCTATCAAAACTTTCCCAAGATTCTTGCCATAGTATTCAACCCTTGCAGTTATGGCCACTTCTTCTGAGAAAGACATTTATAACATAAAGAAGTTCGATGGCACAAACTTTTCCTTAGTAGATTCACGATGTGTTAATCCAAAAAGGTTGATTGGATCCACTTTTCAAGCACCGAGAGGGCTATGACTACACAACTACAAAGTAGAAAATGCTTGATACCAAAGCTAGATCCATTATTCATTGACATCGTAGAGTCTGTGTACTTTGCTATCATTGGTGATACAACTGCTAAAGCCTTATGGAAAAAAATGTGCAGTACATATGAGAGAAAGAGTGCAAGTAACATGGTTTAATTGATGAAGAAATTATTTGTGCTTTGCATGAAAGAAGGAGACATATTTTTTGAACACCTAAATGCGTTCAATGTGCTTTTCCGTCATTGGACGTCATTGGGACTTGGTTTTAACAAAGAGGTGCAGTCTATCATTTTGTTGTGCTCTCTACATTCCTCACATGAGAAATTTCTTGCACGACCAATATAAGCAAGTTTGTGCATGAGAAATTGATCTACAATGATGTGGTTTCTAGTTTGCTTAATGAAGAGTTCGTACAAAATCCATGGAGCCTTCCAAAATAGAGTGATGCATATGTTGCTAGTGGCAAAGGATAGAGAATTTGCTCTAATAACCGTGCTAAAAGTAAGGATCATAAGTTCTATCATTGCTAGAAGAAAGGGCATTTAAAGAAAGAGTGTCATGCATGGAAAAGAGACAAGAAAAAGTCTCAAGGCAACAAGAAATCTGACAGTGATAGATTAGGCAAAGGTAAAATTGAAGATCTCAATATGGTAGAGTCTACTAAGAGTCCATATGTGCCTAAGGTCCTACCTCCCTCAGATGACAATAAATCTTAGCCTAGATGCTCTTGTTGTGGAAGATGCCAACTCTGATCAAAATTGGTTCATAGATTTCAAAATCCATATGTGCCTAAGGTCCTACCTCCCTCAGATGACAATAAATCTTAGCCTAGATGCTCTTGTTGTGGAAGATGCCAACTCTGATCAAAATTGGTTCATAGATTTTGGAGCCAATTTCTATGTGACACCCCTTATGGAAAAAGTTGTGCAAAACATATGAGAAAAAGAGTGCAAGTAACATGGTTTACTTGATGAAGAAATTATTCGTGCTTTGTATGAAAGAACGAGACATGATTTTTGAACACCTAAATGCAATCAATGTACTTTTTCGTCATTCAACATCAGTGGGACTTGATTTTAACAAAGAGGTGCAATCTATCATTTTGTTGTGCTCTCTACATTCTTCATGAAAAATTTCTTGCATGGCCAATATAAGCAATTAGGTGCATGAGGGAAAATTGATCTACAATGATGTGGTTTCCAATCTACTTAATGAAGAGATTCCATAAAGCCTTCTAAAATAGGGTGGTGCATATGTTGCTAGTGGAAAAGGATAGAGGAGTTGCACTCATAACCATGCTAAAATTAAGGATCACAATAACTCTCATAGAAAATTTAGAGGTTCTTTGCACAATGTTGAGTGCTATCATTGCTAGAAGAAAGGGCATTTACAAAAAAGGTGTCATGCATGGAAAAGAGACAAGAAAAAGTCTCAAGGTAGCAAGAAATTTGACAATAATAGACTGGGCAAAGGTAAAATTGAAGAGCTCAATATGGTAGAGTCTCATAAGAGTCCATATGTGCCTAAGGTCCTACCTCCCTCAGATGTTTTTCAAAGATATTGCGAGGACTGCATCAATATTTGGGAGTCTCATGTACAAGATACTGATCTCGAGACCCGAGATTCCATTTGTAGTAGGTGTATTTGTAGAGGGAGAAGTCAACCGTGTGTAGTGGCTAATATTCGCCTTGAGCAAGGGACACTTTGTAATGTATGGTGAGTTACCTGCGGGATATGTGCGGCTTTGGTGAGGAGTATGTGGTCGATCGCTCTATACTTCCTCTAAGTTAGATCTAGATGCACACAGATTCAGTGAACCAGTGGGCGTTGGCTGAGGTCATATGTGAGGATGAAAGTTTACAAGTTTTGTACGGGTTCCTTTTGTTTTCTCCATCACATCCATATTGGCCTTTATATGGGAGGTTGTTGGGGTAAAGCCCCATGTGGCCGGGTTTGGCCAGGTGCCCACTTAGTATACTTATTCATTATGTACATATTAGAATAAGGGGGCTCACATATTCACAGTGAGCTTTAGCCCCTGCAAACACAGGTCTTCTCTTCTTCTCTCTTCTTTATTGTTGCACACATACACCCACACACACATGCTCTCACTCGCGCACTTTAGTACTCTCCACCATTATCAATCCTCAAGCTTTTGAGCTCCTTGTCAGACTAATTATCTACAAATGATAATAATTTTTTGAAAGTAGAGAAGATTTGATCCTTATGGCTCAAAAGATATACCCACACCTTCTTAGTGGAATTGTCTAGAAAGGTCACAAAATAGCTGGCTCCCCCTAGAGACTTAGTCGGCATAGGACTGAAAAAGTTACTATGATCAAGTTCTAGTGGTTGCAAACGCTTCCTATTCAATGGTGATGAAATGTTCCTGGTCTATTTGCCATAGATTCAATGCTCACACATAGAAAAGTAAAAAAAACATAACGTAGGTAAGCAACCAAAACGTGCCAATTTTTTCACTCCTTTTTGACTCATATGACCTACCTGGCTATGCCACCACTCAATAGAAAATAATTTGGCTATGGATATACAATCCTCTTTTATACACAAGAAAAACATAGAATAGAGTGCTCCATGCTTTTGGCCTTTGAGAATACAAGGTTTTCCTTTTTAATCATCCATGAACCATTTTCAAAGGTTATCATGGAACCCAAGGTGTCAAGATGGCCCCACTCTCTATTAGGTGTCACATGGAAAATGGGTCCAAAATCTATGACCCAATTCTAATCAGAGGCTGGCATCTTTTGCAACAAAAGAATCTAGGCTAAGATATATTATAAAAACTAGAACATTTGAGGGAGGTAGGACCTTAGGCACATCTGGAGTCTTAGGTGACTCTACTGTATTGAGCTCTTCAATTTTAGCTTATCCCTTTCTATCATTGTCAGATTTCTTGCTACCTTGAGAATTTTCTTGTCTCTTTTCCATGAATGACACTCTTTCTTTAATTGCCCTTTCTTCTGGCTATGAGAGTTCTCGTGAGAGTTTTTGTGATCCTTACTTTTAGCATGATTATGAATGCAAATCCTCTATCTTTTTTCACTACCAACATACACATCACTCTAATTTAGAAGGCTCCATGGATTTTCTATGAATCTCTTCATTGAGCATACCAACAACCACATCATTGAAGATCAATTTTCCCTCATGCATAGACTTTCTTATATTGGATATGCAAAAAGTTTCTCATGAGGAATGTAGAGAGCACAACCAAAAGATATTTGTTAAAATCAAGTCCTAGTGATGTCAAATGATTGAAAAGTACATTGAATGCATTTAGTTGTTCAGAAACTTTGTCGCCTTCTTTCATGCACAACTGGAGTAGTTTCTTCATCAAGTAAACCATGTTACTTGCACTCTTTCTCTCGTATGTATTACACATTTTTTTCCCATAAGGCTTTAGCAGTAGTATCACCAATGATGGCGAAGTACATAGACCCTACAATGTCTAGATAAATAGTGGACCTAGCTTTGGTGTCAAGCCTTTTCTACTATGTAGCCATCACCCTCTAGCCGCTTTAAGAGTGGTTCCAATTGACCTTTTTGGATTAACACATCCTGAATCTACTCTTTCTATAAGGAAAATTTGTGCCATTGAACTTATATGTTGTAAATGTCTTTGTCAAAAGAAGAGGCCATAATTGCAAGGGTTGAATACTATGGCAAGAATTCTAGGGAAATTTTGACAAAATCTTCTCTGTAGTAGGAGAAAAATCTCACAAAAAAGGAGGACTCACAGTGCCAAGAAATGCATAAATCAAGAGAGTAAGAAAAATCCAAGAGGGTCTCCTCCATATGGGTAGCAATAAATTTACCAAAAATGCTCATAAAATCAACCATAGACATAAAAGAAGGTAAACTATGCATAAACCAAGCCAAAGTTGAGCGAAAATAGACCACCAACACAATGTCAAATGCACCTATCCCTCTCTATACATAACCTATGGTGAAGCCTTGTAAAAGGGGTGCTTTGACTACCTGTGTTGCTAAAGGTATTTCAATATCTGAGAATACCCCAACTCAAAGAAGACCTCACCATGACCCTCTAAAGGCTCAACAGACAACACTAAAATGAAATGATTTTATTCAAGCTCAACAATGATTATCTTTTGACTAAGACTCATGAATGCTTGAGACTACCAAAAAACAAGCCGAAAATGGCTCCACAGCGATATATATGAGGGCAATGTTTGCAACTCAACATACATGAGTGAACTATGCACAAACATGTGTCAAATAAGATGAAAGCAATAAACAATAATCTCTACAGAGATATAGCTCTCAAAAGAGCTCACTAGCACTCCAATTGCTCTCAAGAAACTACAACTGATGACATATAACTCATCCTGCACTAAAACTGCTACAAAATTCACTACCAAAAATCAAGTGCAGATAAATCTGCAACCTTTAGACCTATATCCAACAAGAAACTTGTAATCATGCTTGTAACAAGCCAACTAGGCCATATGCATAATAATCAAAGACCAAATCTCATCAAGGAGCCAAAAGTGTATACATGACCATAAACATGGCGGATAGATGTCAAATCTGTCAAAAATCCGTAAGAAAATGCAGCATAAAAGCTCCACCTATAGTGCCATCTCCAAAAAACTATACACTAGCCAAAAAGTGGTCCTCAATGGGTGATTCAATGCTCTCCACTTGCTTTTGGATGCAAAAACTACGACTCCAAGTGATGCACTTGAGAATCTAATGCCGACATTGATATGAACATTGATGTTTTGCTTCCACCATAGGGTAGAGGTTCTAGCTAGCATGTGGGTTAGCTCGTCGAGAAGCCAAGAAGATGCCAAAGAGGGATTTCAAATAGTCGATGCTAATGCTATGCAAGGAATCTATGCCACTCTTCGTCGATAGGCTGATGTCAAATCCAAAAATTGGGCTCATTGATGCCAGGAGCCAAGTGCTAAAGTGTGAGATGTGTGTGTGTGTGTGTGTGTGTGTGTGTGTCTTTGAGATACACTCACATGCGATCGTGTGTGTGTGTGTGTGTGTGTGTGTGTGTGTGTGTGTGCATCAAATCCCCCTAGATTCCTATTTCCATGTGCGTATAGTACAGACACCCCTTCCGGGGCTCTCTGTTTTGCACTATTGCAAGAGGGCCTCACTGTGTTTTGCCATGCATTTTCTAAAAGATCCTCAATTTCCAACTACCTCAAAGCTTCCTTTTGTTGTGCTACTCACAAGGTTCAACGTTATGGCAGTGTTGTCTTTACTTGAGTGCTATACAAAAAGGATTCATGCACTTTTGGTTACTACCCCATTTCCTTGCAAATCACCTATGCTGGACTTTTATCTAAAAACTTTTCCATGCCAAGATCTCTAAAGGTTTTGTGCTTTTCTTTTTAACTTTTTCTTCTACCTTCTAGATCTACCCTCTTTACATTAATTCAATCTGTTGCCTAGCTTTTCTAACTTTGTTCAAAAAACTCCTCCCCTTGCTCAAAGGTCACCTAGTTCAAGATTCCATGGCCAAGTTATTTCCATAGCCACCTCCAAACTTCCCATTTTACAATCTCATCACTACCTGTCTCTACAAAGCTCTTGAAGTTGCCATCACCAACACTCTAATGTTAATTGAAGGTGTGGGTGTGTGATGCATGTGTGTGTAGAGTGGGAATGAAAGAGAGGAGACATAGTGGAGAAGAGGGGGTGCCACATATGCTACATATGCTCCCACATAATCCAAAGTGATAGCATCTCTCCTATGATGTTTCCTACGCTGTCTCATCCGCTAAAAACAACACCTATGCACGTGCCCTGTATGAACATAATGCCAACACACAACATCTCTATGTGGACAAGATCATCCTCTAATTGTAGGAATCTCTCTTGACTCATCTGTGCCAAAAGCATTGCACAATATCTACCATAAATCTTGTGCTATACATACATCCAAACTGATGCGATAGAGAGACTCACCAAGGTGTAACATGATCATCAAATGTGCAAGCTCGTCAAAGTCCTCCCACCACTCATTGTCAGTCATAGGCTCTGGTCTAGCATCCATGCCCTGTAGTGGTAACACTGGCCCAACTGAGTCAATGCATCATGCATACCTACTTTCCAATGCTTGAAGTTTGAACCATTAAACCTTGTATGGAAAAGCATAAACTCTGACAATGATGTACTGCCAAATCCATGGTGATAGCCTATGAACAAGATCATGCTCAAATCAATCGACTGACAATATCCAAATCATGGCTAACTCATACACCAACCAACCCCTCTATACTGCTAAGGATAATTATTGTAGTAAAAGATGATGTGATTAGCCCATTTCAATTGGGGTTAAGATTGTGTGTGTGTGTGTGTGTGTTGGGGGGGGGGGGGGGGGGGGAGGGGGGGGAGGGGGGGTCACACTACACGACCGACCATATCTTTCAAATTTGTGGAACCCTCACACAAGCAAGTGGCTTGGCTATGTGGTTAGCTTAAATCAAATAGGGCATTAGCTTCTGAGACTAGGGGTTCAAGACCCACCTCCTTATTTTGGAATGGAGGCATGCGGGCTAGAATCCAAAAGGAGTTACTAAGTTGGTGCTAGCTCAAGATTTGGGTCTGCAAGGCCTTGGTCATGCACATGCAATTTTTCAAGAGCTACCAAACATGAAATTTGATTCAAATTGTCTCAATTTTATTTTTGGGTCTACCTGGCCTTGTTCTCATGAGAGCGGCCCATTTTTGCTTTATCTTAAAGAGCCTAAGCCCTTTTGCTTATATCCTAGAGATTATTCCCGTGGCCAACTACACATCAAGGCATTTATGCACCAAGCCTCACCTCAGCAGAGGTTCTCACCAAGGTCAAAAGAGTCGTCCTTGGCCAAGAGGGGTTTCTTGTAGTCCATTAGAAACTCAAGGAGCACAATCAAAGGAGCCTCAAAGGAGTCTCGAGCAAAGCAAAGAGAAGGTATTCTTGCTACTCCTTAATGAAGGTTGACTTCACCCAAAAGATGAAGTGGTACTGCAAATAAAGGTAGTCAAAGGAAAATTTCCTATTTCTCTCTCCCTCTCAGAAACAAAGTAAAATTTATAATCTAATGCAACCAAGCGCAATAACATCCTATGAAATGAATATCTGTTGATCTTGAGGAGTTTAGAAATTGGCCCTGGCTTAAAAAATCTAAGTGCTAAGACCAATTCAAGGAAAATTGGAAGAGAAGAGACTTAGGAAATTCAATAGTGATAGGCTTCACATGTGGCATATCAAGTTGCAAGGGTACTTGATGAAAAAGGGGTTTTGGGGAATAAAGACAATATTTAGTGACCCTCATCTAGTGATGGAGCACGAGTGCAAACACAGGCTATGAGCACACATAACCATACCAAGGCTGAGCAAGCATTAGGAATTTCATAATCATTGTACTACACAACAAATCTATATATTTCAATGATGATTGTGAAACCTCATCAACCACATGGAAGGCCCTAGAGGAAAAAAATTGGATCTAGAAGAAAGAAAAGTAAGGTCAGATCAAAGAAAAAACTCTACGAACTAAAAATGGAGGTTGATTAGGATATTGCAAGCTTAGTCAATCACCTTAAAAGCACGACCACACAACTTGCCTATGTGAAATGTGTACCAAAGAAGAGGACAAGATTGTAGTTCTACTAGGAGCCTTGCCATCAAGCTTTGACCAAATAGTGACCATCATCAAAGAGAAGGATCCAACATGCGACTTGCAAGATGTGATTATAATCTGAGCAGAAGAAGAAGAGGAGGAGGAATTCTACTTCAAGGGGGGGAGGAGCCTTTGCAATTAGTTCTAGCAATAAAACTTGTTTCAAGTGTGGCAAAGAAGGGAACATGGCCAAAGATTTCCTAGGATCGAAGACTTGTAGGGTCATGATAGTCTAGCAGAGAAGACAAAATAAAGATGGCAATAGACTTCTAGTCTCTTGCGACTACGACTATGATGAAATTATTTAGCTTTTATTTTTGCCTTTACCTTTCAATGTATCTTGTTTTGGATTAGCTTGGTTAGTCTTTATACATTTGCTCGAGGAGAGATGTGTAGTGTCTCTTGAATTAGAGATGATTTGTCCCCTAGATTGGGGATGGGGTCCTATATTAGAAATGTTCTTTTTTCTTTTGGATTGGAGTGTGTCAAAGATGTCAGCTTTTGTATTCTAAACCTCCAAGGGGAGGGTTGTTAGGGTCTATGGGCTTTAGCCTATGCTTGTGTGCAACACTTCTTGTCTATTAGGATGCATAGGTGGCATGGAACCATGTGGTAGAGACACCTAAGGGGTGTACCCATGGGAGAAATTACTAGAGGGTTTGGACTCATCTAAAGTTAGTTAAGAGGTCCCTAAAGTAGGCTGAAAGGTCACCCACAAGTTCCAAAGTGGATTGGCCTGATTTGGAGCTTCCATAGGATGTCATGTATGATGTGAAATGAGACACCTGTACTAGCTCTATATAATGAGCCTCGTTTTACTCACTTTCATTATCAAGTTTGTGTCTAGACTCTACTCTATTTTCTAGTGTGTGCTCAAGTGTAGTTTATTATGCCAATGCCATAAATGGTTCTCGAATTTATCCTCTTTAAACTCTACATCAAGTTCAAATGTAGGAGGAGCTTTAGTTGCATCTTCATCAGCATCCGCTACATCTTCATGTAGTTCAGTGAGTAGAATAATTGCTATGTGGAAATCATGGACACTCATCCAAATAAAATTTGTATGCATTGTGACAAAAAGGGTCATTCAATGCCAACAAGAGGTAGTAGTAGTAGGAGAAGCATCAGTCGGTTTGAAGAAGAAGGGAGGAGTCAAAATCACATATTTTGAAGAAGAAGAAGAAGAAGAAGAAGAGGGGAGAAATCTCCATGTTTACACTATGGAGAGTGATTGCAGTGACAATGTTGTATTGTAGAGGATATGTGTGGTTCTCAACTTCATGATTGGAGTTTTTTGGGATAGCTGGGATAGCTTGGTCCTAGGGGATTGTTTGTTTGAGGAGAGGGATCTTTAGTCTATAATGATACCATAGTCCATTGAGACATTTTGTAGCTTGTGTGGAATAGTCTATGTGACTTTATTACCATGTGCCCAAAAAACCTTCCCTCGGATTTGGCCTAATGACCAACTACATAGAGCCCACAATGCCACATAGGTCATGCCACATGGTCTTTGTTCTGCACACCAACTCATGGTGTGCCTCTTTTCTTATTCAGTAAGAGACTATGTGGCCTTTGTGTAGGGGAAATAATGCTCATAAAGGTTGAATTTATTTCTTTGTTTAAATACCTTTGGTGCTAAATGGACCTTAAATCCTATGGAACCCTCTTTGCTTATAGCCTTTGGGGAAAACCGTGGGAACACAACCTTGGAGGCCATTTGGCTCAAGGATTTTGACACTCATGTGAAAGCCCTCTGGTTTTAAGAGACCAAAAAATTAAAGATATGGTAGGTCAATGAAAGACGACAGTTGGAGTGAGCAAGAAGGTTACCAGTTTAGGTGCCGAACCTGAACATCATAGTCGAGTAGGTTAGCAATGAGTGATTGGGATAGTGAATGGGGAATGGTAAGGCCAACTTTAGTTTCTGGTGACAAAAAAAGTGCCTAGTGAAAGGTGTATGTGATATCTACCCAAGATATGGAAATGGCTATTAGGAGATGCCATGAGCTGGTGGGAGCCAGTGGATTAGGCTTAGCCACTCAATGCAAGGTATGTGGTGGGATGACATGAAGTAGTGGGGGGCTAATTGCAATAAGCTTATCTAGATAGGCGATGCAAAATTGAGCAATGATAGTGGTGTTGCTACTTTGTTTGTGTAGACATGCGATTGAAGCATTATAACAAGGTGGGCCAAAGCATGAGAAATCTTGGGTGCGACGAGGCGGGGACTTGACATAGGTTGGGGCAATAGGTAGTAAAGATGTGCATGGGGTTGCAAAAAATAGAAAAGTAGGTGTTATGGGTGGGTAGGTGCAAATTAGAGAGCATCCAATGGCAAACCCGTGAGATGCTACCAAATAACCAGCTACTGCAATGCAAATGACCCTATTCAAAGTTGTTTTGGTTAGGTGACCTTTGAATTGATCTAGAGCCACCCACAATTTAATCAACTAGTCACTTATCTATTAAAAGGTGGTTCCCACACAAAGATAAACACACACATTTGCACACACCTGAAAAATGATTAGGGACTAATGATGCCCAATTTTAGAGCTTAATCCATGAAAATGGAGGATATTTAAATAGAAAATTGAAGGCTCAAATAATGAAGGATCAAGGTACTTATTGTCTCTATGGAAAGACCTTAACGAGCATTACAAGCACACATAAATTGCAAAAGCAAAAGACTACTAGAGTGGGATTTATAATTGAGAAAACTTTGATGAAACTGGACATTGTATGTACACAACTACACACCCATACACACACGCGCACACACGCGTGCGCGCGCGCACACACACACACACGCATGCGCACACACACACACACACACGCACGCGTGCGCACACACACACACACACACACACACACACACACACACACACACACACACACACACACACACACAAAGTCAGTGAATGCACACGACTACACATCCACACACACAAAGTTGGTGAAGCCTAATAATGAACATATTAAGATCTTCATTGGACTTAAATCACATCATGAGGATAGTGGCCCATGTACGCTGCCCTCAATGAGATGATCAAGAACTAATTAGACCGTTATTAGAAGTATGAATAGTGAATGTTATGGCAATGAGAGGGTGCAAAAAAATCTAGCATAGAGAGGGTGACTAGGATCACAAGTGTGATTAGAAAATGCTAATCATTGTCAAACTTTATTGATTGTTGGATTATGGTGGATAGTCCAATGTAGCATTCATGCTAATAAAATAATTAAGAGATTAACAATGAAACAATTACACTTGAATCAATACATATAAGGGCATAGTATAGGCACACACTGATTATTTGGATTATTGTGAAAGGCTAGATATATGCTCGATTTATAGCATAGAGATATGCATTAATGCACACATAAGTGATGATGTCACAAGGATTATCAATTAGGTTGCATACTAGGATTTATCACATGGTGTATCACATGTCACAAGTTGACTAAACATCCACTTGTAAGAGGGTGCTCACACATATTAAATGCTACAAAATCCACACTCTAACACCACACATCCACTCAACATGAATAGCAAAATAAGTATATGATAAACTAGCAGCAAATAATACAACTACAAATTTGGTAAGAATTGCTCATCTGTGTAAGGAGTTAGAGTCTAAGATTATGTACAAGGAGGATGATATGGATGTATTTCTTGAAAAGACTAAAGATCTCATTGAGTAGTTAATTACCATTAGTGAGTTCATTCTACTCAGTACTTTTGTGGAGACAATTCTTGATGCTTTGTCAAATACTTATTAGAATTTTTCATCCACCTTAAGAATTGTGATCGAGAATAAATTTAATGATGTAAATCTGATGGACATGTCTCTATATTGCTACAAGAGGCCCAATCCATAAAAAATAGGATAAGCAGTATGCTATGAATAGGCATTTTTCATTTCACAACAAAAGAGGAATACCAATGTTGCCACCTCTAATGATTTTGATAAGAGAATTGCCCTGATAGTTGTTGCTTCATCAAACAAAAATAACTCTGAGAAGCCTGGAAACAAAGGCAAGAAGAAGTTGAAATTTCATTATTGTAGGGAAAATGGTTATCTCATCAAGCAATGTCCTAAGCTAAATGCTAAAGAGGCTAAAAAAAAGAGGCAAATGTAACTTTGATGTTTCTTCCAATGGAGACTCCACAAATGTTTCAGAGGATGCAAAATGGGCTTGTAGTGCATAATATCAATATGACCCATTAGTCCATGATGCATGTATCACACAATTTGTGGATCACGTTTTGTATTGTGAGGATGGTCGAGCTAAGCAGTTTCTTTGCACTTTTGTAGAACTTGGTCTTGTAGTCAAGTTTGTGGATGAAAAGTTGCATTGCGCATGATCTTAGTTTAGGTGATGCTATTGTGGCATCTTTTTTTTGTCGGTTGTATGAGCTCAATGCTTACAAGAAATGTGTGGAAGATTTATCATGCATGATAGTGTGCATATTTTGGTCATTTGAATTTTGTCGATTGATGTTTGTAGAAATCTAATATGGTTACTTCATTTCCCCCTCTCAAGACACCATTGAAACATGTATGTGAAGTCTATATATTGAGGATCTAAGTTCTAAGTTTCTTGAGGATGGCTAGATGCAGGCTATCATGAATCGCAATTTTTTCTAGTTACTTTTGTGGTTCAATGCATACTACATTATTTGGGAACCATTTGTACTTCATTAATTTTATTGATGAAGATTACTTTAGGCATGCATGGGTGTATCTGCTGAAGGCAAGGCAAAGGCCAAAGTGTCTATGTGCTTCAAGAAATTTTTGCTAATGGCTAAAACCTATCTTGTTGTATTGTGGAAACCCTCCATTTTGATCAAGGGGGGGGGGGAGTAGAGATCTAAAGAATTCAATGCATTTATAGTGAATGGTGGGATAACACACCTAAGTACAATGTTGTATACCCCTCAATAAAATAGTGTTGATGAGAGGAAAAAGGGGTTACTTATGTAGATGGCACAATGTATGGTCAAAATCTAAGCTTTTTGAAGGGTTTTCACCATCCATTTGACTTGAGGGCCATAACACATGTTGTGTTGTACTAAACATGTGTACCACAAAAGCGTTATAATCTATCACTCCATATGAAGCGTGGCTTTTCACAAAGCCATCCATTGGTCACTTACACGTGTTTGGTTGCTTGGTTCATACATTGAGAAACAAGGCAAAAAATTTGGATGATAAGATTGCAAAATGTGTTTTTGTTAGTTACAATCTTAAAAAAAAAGGTTACGGGTTGCATCATCTACAAATGAGGCGTATCTTGATTAGTCGAGTGTTGTTTTTCTAGAAGATATAGTTCAACCCTTGTTGATTTGTACCAAGGAGAGACATATGAACTCACAAAATGTAGATTATGCATTGTTCTCTCTATTTAATGGTGGGAGTACACATCAAGTCCTAATAAGGCACTTGTGCAACCTATGCAGGTTTCAAATGATGTTACAAATCAATCATTTTTAGGTAAAAATTAACAAGATGTGATTGATGAGGATAGGGCTAAAAATTAGCAAGATAGAGGTATTGCCAAGATGGTTGGTGAAGACCTTGTGTGACATAAGTTGGGTGCACCTATCTTTAGTCATACTCATTTAGGTTTTCAGCATGCCTCTTATGCATTGAATTTTTATGTTTTGGTTGTGTCTAATATGTATGATGAGGAAGAACCTTGCCATTTGATGGAGCACAAAAGTAAAAAAATTGGATGACTATAATGCCATCTGAGTATGCTATTGTGAAGAATGGCACGTGATCTTTGTGAAAATTACCTCATAGAAAAACGAATGTTGGTACTTAGTAGATTTTCAAGTTAACACGTAAACCTAGTCTTAGTGTTGATTACTATAAATCTATACTTGTGGCAAAAGGGTATGCTCAAGAGAAGGACATTGATTTTGATGAGACTTCTACTCCCACTTGTCGTATAGCATATGTGCATTAACAGATTATAATTCTTGGAATGTACATCATTGAACATAAAAACTGTGTTTATGAATGGTGATTTTCAAGTGTATGTATCATAGCCTCGTAATTTTCTTCAAAAAGGGTAGGAAAAGGTAAGCAAGCTTAAGAAGGCTATGTATGGTTTAAAGCAAGCTCCATGTGGCTAGTATGAAATGATTCATACATACTTGGTTGCACATGGTTTTCATACTAGTCCAACTGGACTAAATGAGGGACATATTGTTCGTTTAATTCTATTTTGAATGCCTCTTTTGAGATTTTTGATTTGGGGATTTTGCCTCATTATTTGGGCATACAATTTAAGTAGGTTGACTGAGGTATTGCTTTGTGTTAGAGAAATCATACTGAGAAATTTTTCCAAGGATTCAACCTTAAAGATTGCAAGCCTATTGCTACTCCAGGAGATAGGTTTCAAGCTTACTCTTCATGCTATTGGAGATCACTTTGATGTCACTCTCTATCATTAGGTTGTTGGCAACTTGATTTATGTATGCATTATGGGGCCAAATATTCAATATGAAGTCTTATAGGCTCTCATAGGTGAGAAAATTTGTGCATAGCCTAGGGTCTACAGATTGGAAGGTAGTTAAGCAGATCTTTTACTCCTTGAGTGTGGCACTATACATCTTGGATTGTTTTATCCCAAGGGGGATCATTGTTGCCAGATTACATGCTTTTTCAGACCTAGATTTGTTAGTTGCTATGACATATGAGTGTCCAACAACATTCTTTGTTTCATGATTGGCAGCACATGCACATCATAGTTGAGCAAGAAGCCACCTATAGTGCAAACTTCTAGTTGTGAAATTGATTACCTTGGTTATCTACGAGTGATTTTCAAAATGCTGCAAGGTGAGGCACTCCACCTGGCTGTTTTTCATTGGACAGAGAAGTGGGAAAAGGGAAGGTGCAGAAATAGAGTTAGAAAAGTTATGAAAGCTATAGAAGCTATTGTTTTGAAAAAAACGGGTGGGTAAGCACCGGAAAAGAAGGTGATAAAAGTAGTGGCTCCAATTACCTTAGTGAGGCATATAGTGTGCATAGAGCGTTTGTCAGTCAACTTACATATGATCTCCGACTCCGAATAAATGGTTTTTGGGCTTATTCACTAATGACGTCCTGCTAATTGTGTACTTGTATTGAACTGGTACTGGTACTAATACTGTTTGTGAACTATAAATATTGAATCGAAGCTACTTGTGTACTGGTACGGGTGCTACTAGTGTGCTAGTGCTGAATTGGTATTGTAGTATACTAGATTAGCACTGGTACTGGTACGGGTATTTTATTACTCTGAACTGATATTGAGGCCACTTATATGATATACCGGTCCTAGGACCGGTACTTTTTGTGTAAAGTATTGTACTAAATGGGTACTGGGCTGGTTATGAGACTGGTATTGGTGCTAATTATGTGCTGGTTTTGAACAGGTTCTGGTACTAAGACTGTTTGTGTACTATTAAAGACTACAACGGCGTGGCTTGTGTGATGGTACTAGTGACACTGGTATACTAATGCTGTCCTAAAATTGGGATGGGTACTATATTGTACAGAACTGGTACATGTGCTACTTATGTACTAGGATACTGGTACTGGTGTAAAAATGGGTGGACTTGTTGCCTAGCTAGGATAGTGTGTAAATATCCTTGGGCATAATTTACTGGGGCTAATTGACCTAGGGAGTCCTGGGTGTAATATAGTAGGTAATTCAATAATTGATATTTTGGATGCACCTTAAATGACACCTTACTTTGCAATAATAGCTAAGTGATATGAAGAAATGGCGGCGGTCTGGCTTTGGCATTATGCCCTTGGGTTAATATCCTTGTGATAAATTTTAAAACTTGGGACTATTTAACCTAAAGAGCCATGGGTAAATTATTGGAGTAAAATTCAGTATGGATATTTTTAGAGGTGCCTTTAATAAACACCTAACCATCAATAGCTAACTAAAGAGCAATAAGGGATGGCGGGCAACCTCGCTCTGTCATTTCTTTACCCTCTTCTATGAACTCCTACAGTCGGCAATATTGTGCAATCAAATACCTTCCTCTTTCCCCTTCCCTCTTGCCCCTCTCTTATCTCTCTTTCTCTCCCTGTTCTCTGATAGAGGTGAAGAGGCAAAAAAAAAAGGGCCCACCGCAATAACTCAAAAGGAATGTGGCCACTTAAGTGGAATTGCTGTATCATCATCATCTTGAAGTTGGCCCGCCACTCTACTGTAAAGGGAAATGGCCTTGGGCTCCCATCACTATAAAGGTGAGCGTTTTTTGCTCACTTAGCATTGGTACTGTATTGGTGCTATGAGTGTGTGAAGTATTTGTGTGCTTGGAGAGTGTGAGGCTCCTTTCACACAAGGGTGTTGGGGTTTAGTAATTGGCTATATGGCTACATGAAAGGATAAACATGCTATTGTAGAGTTGGCCGCTCTGACTCCATCTCAGGTGAGTTATGGACTACTGTCCAATTGGTGTAATATGATTCACTTAATGCTATCCCTCATACTTGTACTGTAATATGACTTCTATTAAGCCTTGTTATGGCTATGGTTGGTGGGTGTATTTTCCTGTAGGAAATGCTTTCTTTTTATTGGTAAAAAAGAAGAAG
>NC_140932.1:155989591-156344395 GCF_014529385.1 Adiantum capillus-veneris
GTGCGATGAATGAATTGTTGATGAACAAAAGATCATCCATATATCTGTTTGAGTGAAAATAAGCACAAAGCATGTCTCTTTCCTTAATACGTGACAACTTCTTAATGTATTTGAGTTCAAACCAAGCCAAATATAGGTTACACCATAACGGTGAGCATGAGTATCCCATAGGTATACCTTTAGTTTGTCGATATATGTTTGCCCCTAGTTTTAAAAAACATTTGTCTAAGACAAAGATATTCAGAGTCTCGAAGAATTCCAAGGTCCATTTTACTTCTGATTTTTTCTTTCTAAGGATGATTTTATTTCTAGAAGGTTTAAACCCTTTATATCCATGACTCAAAACTATTTTTTTGATGTATTTTAGTGCTTCTTTAAGGCTATGGTTTCCATGATGAGGAATCGCTTTGTAGCAAGTTTTTATTCACAAGTATGAATTGAATATATTTTACTAGGAAGGTTAATTACTGTATCATAATGGCTATTTATGATCCAACATGCGTTAGTGTTTATTTTTGAAAAGGTTTGTAGATTTTTTTGTAGGTTTTTGTGTATTCCAAAAACCCTTATGTAACCCCCAGTAGGAATTTTGTTATCATGTTTGTTATAGGGGAAAACACACAATAGTGGGCATTTGTTATCCATCTAAATGCAAATTTATGAAACTTGTAGTTTCCCATGATGTATGGGAGATCTTTCTCTTTTGATGGGGTTATGCCAAGTTCTTGGCTACGTGTGTTAAATAGTGATATGATTGTATGATGTATTTTTCCATGAACCAGGGTTTTTGATTGTATCTATAGTTTGGGAAGGTATCATGAAAAGTTTTTTCAATCCTTTCCTCAGCTAAGTAAGTGATAGGGTGTACATTTGATGTTGAGCATGTGGCAAAGTTTTTCCCACCCAAGTTTGAATTCATCTTTGACTGTTGTAAATGTATGGGGACAAGGGGATTATGGTTGAGACCTTTGGTTATAAAATCTCTAAGTAGGCAGTGTCGTATAAAGGCAGACTGAGTAGTTAACACATGTTTACCGTAGGTACCAAAGTCTCTCAAGAACCCACTAAACCTTTTTTGTTTTACGTAAACACAAGGCTCTGTGATACCAACTAATCTGAAAAGGTGCCAAAAGGTTTACATAAATATTGTCCAATGCTATTTGTATACTTCCAACCAAAACTGATACGAAAATCTCCTAGATTTTTTATGATACCAAGATCTTCTAGCAACTTGTCAAAGAACATACGTGGGTATATGAAATCCATAAACTTATTGCTAAAAGTTAAATGAATGAATCCTCTATTTATCTTATTAGCTTGTTTAAAACAATGTAAACCATTTTTTTGTGTGTAAATAAACGTTGTACCTGAGTTTTTGTGTTGTATTCCAACATTCTAGGAGTATCTCCAAAATCTTTTGACCCACGAAACTGCCTTGGTTCTTTTGATGATGAGGTTGTATTCCCCGGAGTGTTAACAATTCTTTTTAATTTCTCTTTACTCTTTGAAGGTTTGAAAATAGTGTTGATGGTATGCCCGAGTGGGTGATATTGTATTCGAGGAAGAAATGGTGTCCCTGGTGTATATAATACTAAACCTTCGGTTGCATCTAATAAATGCTCATGAATAGCATAAAATACCACCACTGCATGTTGACTTCAATGGGAAATGAAGTTACCCAACTAATAAAAGCATACACTTGTGCATGCCCAGAAGAGTAAGGAAAAAATCTTAGAGGATTTTGAAATACAAACCACAATAGGTGGTCAAACCAAATGATCGTTGAGGGGCAATCGGATCCTAGATTCCGTTTGCAGTCACTTTATGAAAGGCCTATAAGTATTCCAACAGTTCTTTAGGAATTCTTGGATGTCGTTTTATTTGTTGTTGAGTGACAAACCTTTTGTATGGGCAACCACAGACACATTTGAACACTTCTTACTGTCGATGTTTGACAACTTGATGTGTTTCAAGGTAAAAGTCTTATCCAATGATAGTAAGTGTTCACTTGTAAAGCTAAGGTTTTGCATTGTTTCACCACCTCAAGAGGAAGATAGCAGAGTAGAGCTAAAGAATCAAGGGTGAAGGGTGCACACTGATTCAAGATTTCAAAGTCCCATAGTCTATTTTCTAGACGGATGGCATCTAGTTCAATTTGTATGTGGGGAAGAAGTGGAATAATTTCAAAAAAGTGTTTGGGCATCGAACTCTCTATTTTTGAAAAGTAGGGTCATCAATAAAGCCTAGGGCATCCTTCTCATCTTGTTCTAATAGATCAAGATCTAAAAGAAGGTTTAAGACTTCATGAGATTGTGTAATTTCAATAGCGAGAATAGGGATGTTGTCAATAAAGCTTGTTAACAATAGTAGGTAAGGAAAAAAAATAGAACACTAAATTAGTTGAGTCTTGGGCATCAATAAAACATAATGAGGCTAATAATGTGCCTAAAGCATTATTTAATTGGGTAGGGTCTTTCCTGGCTAGTGCTAGGAGTTTTAGCCAATCATTTACTGAGGCAATTCTCAAGGCCGAGAGTTGTGATCTTGTAAAGCCTTTTCTTCATAATCCACAAGACGTTTGTGAAATTATGTGTAGGGATGCGTTGTAGCACGACCTAATCGCAGCCCACAAAATTATCAAATCCGTGGATCGAGCAACCCAGCTAGGGCATGGAAGAACGAGCCTAAGATGTATAGACATAGAGGATTCAAGGGATCCTTCTTCTCATCATAGAGAGAAGCCATGGAAAGGGCTTCCTCTAATCAACAACACATTCCTACTTACTAATCACTTGCACACAATCATGTGATTGAAATTAACCTCTCACAGCAATCACTCTTATTCACAACTCTTAATCACAACTACACAAGCATGCAATTAACATACCTACTCCGCATTAGTATGTCCATTCCGACACAACCCCTCAATGCGACTACGTATGCACACACACTAACCGCACCTTGTAGAGAGAGATGAAGAGAAGGAAGGCACAACCCTCACACACCATGGCCAATGGTGTGGATAGAATAGATTAACTCAAAAAAGGGATTAGAGATCTACCATCACGCTAATACAATCTCACTCCACATAATCAAGCAAAGAAGACTAATAAGAAAGAAAGTGTAATTGATTATAGAAATCAAGAGCTACATGGGCATGGAAAGCCCATGAGCCTCATGACCCTCCACTCTACAAAGAGGAGTCCTCACCCAAGAATGACTTCTCATTAAGCATAGGGCTCTTTCAAAGCTGTGGGCCTCAAACCCTTCAACTACGGGATAATGTTGAGCTCTCTAGCCTATACTCATACAACTTTGGAACTCCTACATGAGCCCAAGCCTTATACAATGAACAGGAAATATTGTGCACTATAGCACATCCACAACTTGGTGCATAATTGGTGTAGCCTGTGTTAACCGCTGCTAACATTCCCCCCTTCCTAATTTGGCGCACGTCCTCGTGTGCTGGTGAAGCAAGACATGGTGACATGGTAGAAAGCAAGTCCATGGAAGAAATGTTGAGCTGCAAAACATAAGAACAAGTAATGAGCATCAAAGGCCACCAAGAATGAATAAAAAATGAAGCACAAATGAACAATTATGCAAAGTGATTTTTTTCTTCTAAAAGATGGGTCAATCATAGTCAAGAACTAGACAACATAAAGCAAAAAAGACACCTAAACTATTGTGAAGATTAAACCACTTGAAATTTCAGCTTTATGCATGAAACACAAGCAATCAATTATGACCCTAGGCTAATGCAAGTTCATAAACCTATTAGCCTAAAAACTATGTGAACAATCTTAATAAATCATCCAAATCTAGCATCTCTACGGGCTATTAAAAAACTCCTAATCTATTAGTACATTGTCAAAGCTTTTTGAAGCTCATGGAAGTTTTGTTTTTGTCATTCATTGAAAAAAGTAAAGCACAATCACAAAGCTACCACCCCAAGGCAAGTCTAGGTGCGACTCTCGGCTCCTTGAAACCTCAAGAAGGTGTTCCAAAAGCCTACTAGCCTACCAAGGCGACGACTAACCCCTATCAGCCCAGGGCATCGGTTTAGGGCCTTGACCAAGCAAGCCAAGGTGATTCCCTTTGCCTGCCAAGTGCCAATAAGGCGCTAGGCCTCACATAGACACAACATAAGATATACATTTTCTTTTCATGTGTCAAGTAGCATTTTGGCTACTTTTATGGACACTTCTTTGCTTCCGATTGATTCGTTTTTTAGCACTTTTTTGTTGCTTCCAACTTGATATGCTAATGGCAATTGGACTAAAGGACTAAAGCCTAATCATAGCCCTAGGTCATGTTAAAAAAGAATGGAGTATTAAAACTATCACTAAGAGTCTAGGACTAATGAGAAATGAACCTACATTAATCTAAGGTCAAGGCCAATTACCTATGATTAGCACACATAAAACCTAATTTTTTGATGAGTTAATTTTCACAAAGCAAAGTGTTGAAACTTTAGGATGCCTAGCTTTTGAACATGAAAAACCATAGCTTAGAAGCAAACTTTCACTTAAGCCAAGCATAGAGAATGAAGAGATAAACAAAAGAGCAAAATCATGGAAGGATTACACCTATTCATGCTCTTTGTGCATCCTCGAGCAACCATCCCCTTTGTGTAGAGGTCTCTTGATGTTTTTATTACAATCCAAGATTTTTGAAGCTAAGTGTAAACACAAGCTACAAAAGCCAATTATTGAAACCCAAAAGCACACAATAAACATTAATGAAAACCTAAAGCTAGGGTCTTGCATACCCGAATTTGCCAAAGGGAAAAAACCCAAGGAAAAAAAGTGCCTTTGGTTATGCACATGATGCTCTTTGATAGCAAGTTTATGCATACATAACAACCATGAGAGATAAAATATGCTTCTACATAAGCACATTTGATAATTTTTACCAACTCTCATGCATGATTCAAAAGTAGATTAATTTCTAGCTCAATGAAATATGCAAAAAACAAGCCAAGAGCTGAAAATAATGCAACTCTGATGAAATGAAGTGGCTCTCAAAAGCCGGATTTTACAATTTAAATCTTTCCAAAAAGTTGGCTAACAACTAGCTCACATGAAATTTTCAATTTAAGAGCAATCTATGAGCTAGAGATGACTGCAACCTGATGAAAGAAAAATGAACGTCTCTCATTAGCCAAATTTTGTGCTTGAAAGCTCTCAAAAAAGTTGGAAAAACCACTAGCTCAAAATGAATTTTTTAAAAACTTTTGACCAAGCTATGAGCTAGCATGTATACAACTTTTAATCCAATGAATTTGGTATGGCTCTAAATAGCCAAGTTTTGCAATTTTTAGCAATGATGACCCCTTCTTGGATCAATGAAAGTACACTCCTACCAAGTCCCTTCAAAACAACTCAAATGTTAGTGCTTTTAAGCATTCACCATTCAATAAAAGCACTAAAGGAATTCACAGTCAATCACAAGCCCAAACTTTCAATCCCATGGTCAATCAAAGAAGCTCAAATTGTGTGCTATGCAAGGTTTTGCATTTAAAGCAAGCACTAAAATGTACCATGAATGCGAGGTCCAAATTTTAATGCATGTTCTTGACTAAGCATAAATGTAGTGTCGATGTAGTCTTTCAATTGAAGCTCGTATGCTTGCCAAAAAGATTTGTTCATGTAGTGCGATGAGAATGCCAATGAACTCGAGCATCAAACCATGCACAAGCCAAAAATTTTGTGCAGTGCAAGTTTATGTATGCATGGAAAAGATTACACAATCATAGCACACAATAGGAATCCTCATTTTTGCTCTTGAATAGCACAATTGGCATACATAGCCGATTGGGCGTTTCTGAAACTGTGGTGGGCTTTTTTTAGTCTCGCCAAATGTAGGCACTGGACAGCACGCGGATGCACCAAAAAATGGCGAGCCATGCTGCAAACCTGTCCAGACTCCATTGTGTGTGTGTGTGTGTGTGTGT
This sequence comes from Adiantum capillus-veneris, assembly GCF_014529385.1. NCBI lineage: Eukaryota > Viridiplantae > Streptophyta > Polypodiopsida > Polypodiales > Pteridaceae > Adiantum > Adiantum capillus-veneris. Next base: position 155,995,548 of record NC_140932.1, read on the forward strand.
ATGTGCATGACTTTGAAGGCATGAAACCACACGAGTGTGTGTGTGTGAGTTTAGAGGCAGCTTGCCAAGATTCACGAGAGAGAGAGAGAGAGAGAGAGAGAGAGAGAGAGAGAGAGAGAGAGAGAGAGAGATTCACCATCATTCGGCACAAAGAAAATACCCCTTTCTTTTTTTTATATAAAAAAAATTATCTTATGGGGGGTTTCGCATGCATGAACTCGGCCATTCTTGCAAGAATTTGCAAAGGAGTCAAAATTGTTGTGGCCGGCAAATGAGAAAAGGGAACATAACACACATGACTTACAAACTCAACATGCATCAATCTTAGATGAATTAGTCATGCAAAGCGATGTTGAAATCCTTTTCTTATGAATGATGAATCCACTATCTTCCAGGTCTTGATTGAGCCGTATGAAGATTTCCTTGTGCTAGTCGATCATGCACACAAAAAATGTCCAAAATCTTTGCACAATTTCTTTTAATGCTCACACCTTACTCAATTGAAATTTTGATGAAACTTTCAAAAAGTTACCATTAATTGGTACACCTTATTGATCCATTTTCCATTCTTTTTGATTCCAATTGGAGATTATCAAAACACACCCCTTTGAATTTATGAGTTTTCATGCACTAAAGTTGTTATCAAATCCATCAATTGATTAATACATACACATCTATGGGGTGATCGAACCCTTGACCAATCTTATCCGATTCTCAATCATTGCAACATAAGTTGCTTCAGATACACACCAATTTTTTAGGCCAAATTAATCATCATAATTGGTAAAAAAATTACCAATTATTCATTCATTCATTAAATTGCACATGCCATTGATTAAGCACACACACCTAAATTAGGCCAAAATTTTTATGCAACTATTCCATAAATTTCACATCGTAATGCACAAATTGCAAGTTTGATCAAGCATAAATGAATGCATGCATGCTTACTATTTTTATCCAATCAAGCAATGCACACACTAAAAAATTAAGCACAAATGATCAATTTTTTTGCAATTGGAAATGAATTTAGGCTTATACCTAATGATTGCACATACTTTTCATGAACATTTCACAATCAAAAACCATTTAGGTGTCCCAATTGACCATCAATCATTGAAAATCAAGTGGTCATGGATGGGCACACACACTGAATTTTTGCCCAATTTTTTTTGGCAATTAGGCTTATCCAATGATTGAATTAGCCTAACATACACATCATTTACATGATTTCATACTCATGTATCATCAATTCCATCAATTTTTATGTATGCACACATTCGGGATTAGGTGCACACACATTTGAAATTTTTGACAGTTTTTTTCCTCTTTGGTGTGTGCACACACACAATGATTTTTATGCACACACATGAATTCTTGATGAGAATTAAGCATTATTTGGATACACACAAAGTTCATCAGTCACAATTTGACTCTATCAATTTTATTCAAAGTGTATCAAATTAGGTGCAAAGTGTAGGTCAATTTGTGTTACACACCTAATTTTAAAAAATAATTAGCAAAATGGAATCACATTGATCAATCAAAAATTGACATAACAAGTGAGTGCAATTACATTGTAATTACACTCCAAGATATTTCTTTGCTCCACGTGAAGTCGCATCATTGTACACAGAAGTGTATGCACCATCAAATCGGTTCTAAAATTAACCATTTGTAGGTCAAAAAATCACACACTCAAATCATCAAATTAGGCATAAATTGGTACAATTAACTTGATTAGAGTGATGATTCCACCTCTTGCAAGGGGATTTCACATACTTTACACTTCAAATGTTAGTGGTTAGGTTAGCATGGTTAGTCAAAATTAGTAGAAATTAGCATGAAATTAGTAAAAATTAGCATGGAAAGAAGAAAATTAGCAAGGGTTAGCATGAAATTAGTGAAATTGGAGGTGGAATTGGGGGTTTGGGGTATTCATAATGCAACATTAGCATAAATTTATTTCACAACATCATCAAATCAAAACCAAAAATTGAGTTACACACACTCAAAAACCAAAAAATTAGTAATGAAATTACTCTATTCTACACATCCTAAACTCACTAGCTTAGGTTATCGATCGCCGGCAACGGCGCCAAGTGTAGGGATGCGTTGTAGCATGACCTAATTGCAAACCACAAAATTATCAAATTGTGGATCGGCAATGCGGCTAGGGAATGGAAGCACGAGCCTAAGATGTATAGACATAGAGGATTCAAGGGATCCTTTTACTCATCATAGAGAGAAGCCATGGAAAGAGCTTCCTCTACTCAACAACACATTCCTACTCACTAATCACTTGCACACAATCATGTGGTTGAAATTAACCTCTGACATCAATCACTCTTATTCACAACTCTTAATCACAACTACACAAGCATGCAATTAACATACCTACTCCGCATTAGTGTGTCCATTCCGGCACAACCCCTCAATGCGACTACGTATGCACACACTAACCGCACCTTGTAGAGAGAGATGAAGATAAGGAAGGCACAACCCTCACACACCATGGCCAATGGTGTGGATAGAATAAATTAACTCAAAAGAGGAATTAGAGATCTACCATCACACTAATACAATCTCACTCCACATAATCAAGCAAAGAAGATTAATAAGAAAGAAAGAGTAATTAATTATTAAAAATCAAGAGCTACATGGGCATGGAAAGCCCATGAGCCTCATGACCATCCACTCTACAAAGAGGAGTCCTCACCCAAGAATGACTTATCATTAAGGATAGGGCTCTTTTATAGCTTTGGGCCTCAAATCCTTCAACTATGGGATAAAGTTGAGCTCTCTAGCTTAGACTCATACAACTTTGGAACTCCTACATGAGCCCAAGCCCTATACAATGGACAGGAAATATTGTGCACTATAGCACATCCACATCTTGGTGCATACTTGGTGTACCCTATGTTAGCTGTTGCTAACATTCTGTTCCTTTAAAGCATGAAAGTAAACACTGGGTACCGATAGGGGGGATAGGGATGTCTTTTTCTTCAAAATAACCAAGGCATGCTAAAGATGTTATCCAACCAACCTAAAATAGATTTTTATATCATGGTAAGCAATAAAACAAAATGAAGTCATGCTCAATATATGGTGGTTGTCTGGCCAAGGACAACCGACCAAGGACAACCTGAGAAATAAGGAGAGAGTGTTTATATTTAAAATCCCTTCATTTAAGAACCATATATTGACACATGACAAACTAGAATTTAATGACACAAGACAAGGAACATTTTTTGAATTAGATTAAAATAATTTTGGTATAACTGTTTTTGGTAGGAGATTGAATGAGCACCAGAACTCATGAAAGAATAGATCTATACCTACCACCATCCAACAAAAAATCATCCAGTTAGAACTTGGACAACCTTGATGGAAAGACAAGTATCCAAACAACCCATTCTGCTTGTTATCGCTGTCCCACAGCCTTAGACCCCCTTACTCTCCTTGTATATGTTAGGAGGTAGATATTTTGCTTTCTGCTTTGGCATAATCCTTTTCATAATAATTTTCTTTCCTGCAATGGCATGGTCTGTTTTTTTGGAAGCTTCATGTTTGTTGAGAAACCCTGGTCTACATCCTTTTGGGAAATCCCTTATGGCAAACGGTCAAAGTTTTCCACTGGGTAAGTACTTAAACTTATGCATGTTCGGATTAGCATCCTCCACTGAAAGCCTATGCTCTGGGAGAGGAAACACGTATTGCCCTTCACATATTAAGTACAATCAATTTCATGATAAAAGGAAGGTTTTTTTTGTGTAAAAAGATCAATGAGGAGGAGGGTGAGGTAGCTAAAGATCATATCAACTTCCCAACTAGGACAACAAACATGAAAAGCACATTGCTTATGTTTTTTTCCTTTTTTATGGGAAGTACCAACTTAAGAACAAACTTTTATGCATGTAAGAACTTTAAAAATTAAAAAGTTTCCTAGATTTTTTAAAAAAATTGACAGAGTTTCCTCTATTTTTTGACCTGGTTATCTCACCTCGAGGATTTTTCATACCTTTATGCTTTTATCCATGAATTTTATCCCTATTGTCATTCTATTGATAATGCCATAGTGTGTCACCATCCTGATATTTTTAACATAATAGAGATTGTCCACCAATACTGACCAAACCTTTACATCTGTATTTATTTTTTTACATATGGTTTTATGATTACTCCAAAACTGGCACTTGATTATTCTCAAGCTATGTTCAAGAATCTTATTTTTCATCCAATTTTTTTGATATAAAACACAATGTATTCTTATACAATGCAAAAAAACCCGAACTATGGACCTAGTATTCTTTTTTTTTTTAATAAAAAATGATGAAGCCGCATCATATAATGGTATGATAAAAACTAGTTCCAAGTTAGCTTGTACGATACCAATACTTAAAAAAATCATAGTCTAGCTTTTATTTTGTACAAAAGACAATGTTCGTCATGCTATTAATTAAAAACCTTTATTTAAAATGTAAGAAAAACCATCTCAGTAGACTAGAAGTCTACTTGCTTTGAAGTTCCTGCCATGACTCAGGTGTCAAGGCTTGTTTCCGGAGGAGAGTGTTGTTTTGTCGATTGTCGCCGTGATTGTGTGTGGTTAGAGAGACATCTTCAAGCCGTTTGTTTCAGGTTCGAGTAGCGTTAAATGCTATTGGAGTAATACTGTGTGTGTGTGTGTGCACGCGTGTCACTACCCGTAGTATGCAGCTTTAGGTTACGTTTTTTGAGAGCAACTTGAAAAATAGGGATTGAGTGTGTGTGTGTGTGTGTGTGTAATCTGATGTGTATGCTCACAGAGATGTATGCGGTAGTTTACGTTCTCTGAGAATCAGTTTGAACCGTAGGGATTATGTGTGTATCTGTGTGTGTGTGTGTGTGTGTGTGTGTGTGTGTAAAAGCTTGGGTGTGTGTTGACAGAGATGTGTGTAGTAGGTTACATACTCTAAGAATAGCTCGCACAATAGAGAAAGCTGGTGTATGTGCTATAGTAGGTGTATTATGCCTGAAGGTGCATCAAACCACCGTTTATCATAGGCTAGAAGGAAACGTAGAGAAAAAACACTGCAACACTTTAACTTTGGGTGCATTTACAAAGCACGCAAAGTTCTTTTTTAATAGCTTTAGGAAGTTTCTATTAACAAATTTGTGTTAGCTAGCTAAGGTGAGCAACATTAAGTTGATAACGCATTGTTTTTGGTGGGAGGATAAGAGAGCGAGATATGAAGAGGATAAATGCAACCTTTTAAAATTCCATGTCACTATTTCATAGAGAGAGAGAGAGAGAGAGAGAGAGAGAGAGAGAGAGAGAGAGAGAGAGAGAGAGAGAGAGAGAGAGAGAGAGAGAGAGAGAGAGAGAGAGAGAGAGAGAGAGAGAGAGAGAGAGAGAGAGAGAGAGAGAGAGAGAGAGAGAGAGAGAGAGAGAGATTAAAGTGTTATATGTTTAGAACATGATTTCTCGTATTATTTTGTCCGAGTTATATCCAACCTAAATTTGTTTTTCAAAAATATATATAGATGGAGATACAAATTTGGAAATGGATAATCACTTACGTTTCTTCATGTGTTTTTTTAATTGGATAAAAAGGTGAGATAATTAGAAAAAGCAAGTGAGAGAGATAAAGGGATTTTTAAAGCTACCCAATATTCTCATTCAGAGAGAGAGAGAGAGAGAGAGAGAGAGAGAGAGAGAGAGAGAGAGAGAGAGAGAGAGAGAGAGAGAGAGAGAGAGAGAGAGAGAGAGAGAGAGAGAGAGAGAGAGATTAAAGTGTTATATGTTTAGAACATGATTTCTCATATTATTTTATCTGAGTTATATCCAACCTAAATTTGTTTTTTGAAAATATATATAGATGGAGATACAAATTTGGAAATGGATAATCACTTACTCTTGTTCATGTGTTTTTTTACTGGATAAAAAGGTGAGATAATTAGAAAAAGCAAGTGAGAGACATAAAGGGATTTTTAAAGCTACCCAGTATTCTCAATCATAGAGAGAGAGAGAGAGAGAGAGAGAGAGAGAGAGAGAGAGAGAGAGAGAGAGAGAGAGAGAGAGAGAGAGAGAGAGAGAGAGAGAGAGAGAGAGATCTCGAGTATCCTTGTAGTGTTTTTTTGTCTTTTATAGTATAAAACCGTATTTTTGGATTTACCGGGATGATGAAAAAACTACTTTTAAATGTTTGAGATATATTTATGACGGGAAATTGTCCCGAGGCAAGTAAAAAATGGTTCTATTTCATCTTTTTACCATTATATATATATATATATATATATATATATATATATAAACCATCTTTTTGTGATTTTTAAACCTTGTAGAACTAAAGGAAATATAGGGTGTTTGGTTAGGGGGAGGTCAAGGGGGTCGGATGAAAAGGGGAAAAGGATTTTTGAAGGAAAAAAATTGCAGGGAAACTTTAGAAAAGGAGAGAGAGAGAGAGAGAGAGAGAGAGAGAGAGAGAGAGAGAGAGGTGCACTGATTGCAAGAGATCTCAAATTTTTATCTTGTAAGACTCCGTCTTTCTCCAACATCAAATTAATGATTGTTGGCCAATATTCGTGCATATTAATTCATGTTTCAGTATATGTTTGGTTAATGAGAAAATTATACTATATCATGAATGTTGAAAGAACCATGAACGTCAAAAGTAATGCAGGTAATGGTAGGTATAATAGAAAAAAAGAATGTGATAGTCTACATGTTGGCAGAAGTCATGGAAGGGATGAAAATTACACAACGGATATTGGTGGGAAGGTGATGGAACAAGGCAAGGGAGGTCTAGCAGTCGATCCATCCAAGATTGTGTTTCAATGCAGACGACTAATAGGAAAGGTACACTTATATTCCGTGTTTTGATTTCCTCTATGTGATCTCAAAAGTTCTTAGATGACATCATCTATACAATAAAGCAATGAATTTATATCATTTTTATTGATAAAAATATTTTAGATGAAGGTGACAAGGACTTGTTATGCCCAACAAAGGGACACACGGACAATACACCAAGACATGGCAAAGTGGAATGATACATGTCTATATTAAACATCGGTAATAAGTTCTTCCTTGTACAATTATAATATTTTTACAATAAAAAGTCCCTCCAACATTGGAGGAGAAGCATAAGTCCCCCTTCAACATTGGAGGGGATAAAAGTGGCAGGGGAAGGGCACGTTCCCTATGAAATCTTTACAAATGTGGAGAATGGTTCCAACTTCACTCTATACATACGTATGGTTTTTGCTCTTTTTTTCCAAGCACAAGCATCACAAATGCACGAATGCATCTCGTTTCATTTTTATTATAATGTGAAATGTTTACACCCATACATCTTTTAATGCAAAATCTCATTTCTGATGCGAGGTCATGGAGTTTCTAGCAAAATCTTTGAGGAGAGATTCTATAAAGCCATCATCACGAGCTATGACACACGCAAAATCCACACCACTATCACTTTTTTACTTCTTACCATATACATAGTGAAGCAATCAAGGCACACTAGTTATAGGGTAGCTTTCATATAGCTATGATTGATTGCATTTGTCTTAGATGATTTTTGATTGACTTAGGTGTGATAGTTTGTGGACAATAGTCTATTGCTATAACCTTCACTGGAGGTCATAGTGATTGGGAAATGTTATAGAACCCAATGATCCATGATCACGCAAAGCACATCAAGATGCATTTTCATTGAGACTCTTTGAAGGAGAGGTCAACTTGGCTTATGTGCCTATGCAAGACAACACTACTGACCTTTTCACAAAGGCTCTTCCTCATTGATAAGTTCAAAGCTTTGGGATTACTCCCATTTTCAAACTAATCAAATAGGTTCTAAATCTCCCCTATACATGGGTGCCAACTCATGTTCATCACCACATCATTCCCAAGGGGGATTTGTTACCATATTATGGTAGTGATGTGTGTGAACACACTTAGGTGTGCAAAGAAATACTTATCATTGTATTAAAAAATTTAGTAATCCTTATCTTTGTATTAGCAGCTTAGTAATCCTAATTCCTATCTTGTGTGCCCTTGAGCTTCTCCTTCATCTTCTCCATCTTCCCATGCATTCCAACGGCCATATTTTCAACATTCCATGTGAGAGCATAAGGAATATTAGTGGCTCCAAATAAAGTGTACTAGGTGCCAAATGATTTCCCTAGCTTTATGTGTTAGTGACCATTTGTAGGGGTTGATCTTGGGGGTACTTTGGATCCTTATGCACTTGTACTACACCCTTGTACTACCTACTAGATGGGTCTTGCCACTTCTACTTGATAGCTATCGCTTGATACTTCTACTTGAGTAGCCATCTCTTGTACATGCTTCTTGAGAGTTCATTTCAATAATCAAGCTTAGTTTCTTTTTGGTTCTCTTGTGTTTTGTGTCATTAAACATTTTTTTACACTATGAATGCTACACTAAGTAGGCCTCCCTAGATCAACACTCAATGCATGCAAGCACTTGTGTTTTGGTTATCTCTTGTGTTTTGTGTCATTAAGCATTTCCTTGCACTATGAATGCGACACTTATTACGCCTCCCTAGATTATCATGCGAGTACTTGGGGGTTTGATTGATGAGGGTCATATGTATTATGACAACATGTGTATTAATATCTGACACTACGTCAAGTAAAGAAAACAATAGGTTCACAAAATCCTTTGAAGGTGCAAGGTTTTTCACAAAGCCACAATGAACTACTTGGTAGAGCTTTGGTTGGCATGTACGACAAGTATGGTGTGAAAAGGAAGCAAGAAAAATGGTTTTGTTGCCCTTCACATGTGCAGCATGGTCTCTTGGCCTACTAAAATTATAGAATATGCCCAACATTGGTCTAGAGAAGGGAAGCATTACATTATTTTTAAATGCAAAGGCACAACATTTTTTCCAATGCAATCTCTTGGAACTAGGAGGATATGCCAAACCACAACCAACCAAGGAAGCTACAATTTTCTTGCTATGTTGGCAATAGCAGTGAGTCTTCTTAGATGCAATCAATCCTTAATGTGCTTAATGCAAGTTGGGTGTTGACAACATATGCTTACTTCATTGGTGATACATATTGAACCACATATGTATACAATGTTGTCTTGGAATAAGTAATGAACTAAAGCCACACAAGTCACCCACACCTTATTGTAAATGGCTATTACATATTGTTTTAAGGGGTTTATTTATAATAAATCTATAAGCTATAGCAAGAGAACCATAATTGACCAAAAGTACTATTCAATCTAACACAAATTTACTAGATAAAAGGTAGTTACTAGTGACACATATGGATGCTGAATAGGAAAGTGAACTGACTCGATATAGCATGTAAGCTAAAATATTTCCCAATTCTAATGATCAGTTAGAATTTAAGGGGTTTATTTATAATAAATCTATAAGCTATAGCAAGAGAACCATAATTGAAAATTGTAGGCCCTTCCTATTGCTGGCGAGGTGGCCTTGCAAAATAGCAAAAACAACACTACAAGCCATAAATCAACAAAATTGTATACCTGGATAATTGCACAAGCACATAATCAAGCTATAAGCATATATAGAGAGATAGAATGCGAGGTAGAGTAAGAGAGCACGTGCAGATGTACCTCCAAGAGAGGAGTACTACACGGTCATGACGAGAGAGAAGAGAGGAGAGGAGAGAAGAAAGACACAACCACTAGGTACAATCTCCCCCCGTGCAAGAGTGAGCATTTTCCTCTTGCACGTATTTACTTATAGATTTCTTGAATGCTCAAAGTGAGTACAGATTGCCTGACTGGACACAATAATGTTCATAGCTCCCAAAAAGCACTTAAATATTAAAACATATACATAAAATGTATAACTCTTGTCATAGTCCATAGCTCACTTAGCTTTTTCCACCTGATAGCTGCACTAAATAACAAAATATCCATTTCCATTACATACCTCTTTGTTAGAAAGAAACTGTCCTCAGTTGGCAAACATAGGAATCTATAGATCATACTTTTCAAAATCAATTGTTAGTATTTTGCGTTAGAAATATTACATATTGAAAGAAAATTTAGAAACTTAAACACCATTGCTTATGCCTGTCGTCTTCCACATACTCCATATTCTAGTGTCCCATACCATTAGAATAAGTAGTATATTTTATACCCTGATGAATCAGGATATCATTAGTCACACTCATCATTTAGTAAAATCAATCTTAATAAATTCCAATTCCATAAACACTGTTGTGACAAAAATTCGCATAAACCAAATCCAATTTCAATTTCAAATCCAAAATATAAGTCCAAATCCCAATCCAAATATCGTGTATTTATACCCGCGTAACAAAATCGTACTTAGGATAGTGGTGACCAGCCACTGTAGCATGAGTTTGTGATTGGTGTTGCCTCAATTGATGAATCTACATCAATGAGATGTGCTACCTATAGCGGCCAATCTGCACTAATGTTGCCTAAATCGGCAAATTTGCATTTAGTTTTGTGCTATCTAAATTGGTGGATCTGCATGTTTAAGTGGTATTGCTTAAATCGGTGAATCTACAACCAAGATGTCTATTTACACACTGCCTAAATTAGTGAATCTATGTGTACATGACCAATGGACTAGACAAAACATGAAATTACAAAACATTTACCTGGTACCAAATTGGACTATGTTAAAATGCTAAAGTGTATACCAAATATTGATGATCATCCCCAAATCAATTGAGCTCTTATAGAGACTTGTATGAAAAGTTATCTCATAAAAAATAATTATCAATGTAAGTACAAACCATGATGTAAAAAATTAATTGATTTTGCAACGTGCAACATAATGTAAACAAGTAAAAGAGCTCTATCTTCTAAAAGTGTCCAACGGTACTCTTGCTTGTTTTGCAAAGTTTCTTGGGTATAGCCTTGTGAGAATATTTGCAAGGAGAGTCACTTGAAAAAAATTAAATATAAAATGCATTAATTTTTAGCCCTATATTAAACCCAATAACTCAAATTAAAAAAGGTCATCATGATGCTTAATTTAGACAATTGTTTCAAAAAATTCCATCTCTAAGTATGATTATGTTGATACATTACCTTATATTAAAGTATGAAACAACTTTAAAAAGATTAATCCAGCTTATGAGAAAATACACAGACATATGATAATTAATGATCATATGTTAGGATACGATGAAAGCAGATCTCATGACGCAAGTTTTCTGGTATCAAATATAGGAATAAGTATCTCACAATAAGTATGCTAGTAGAGACTCCATACACAAGCAAAGAAATACCAAATAAGATGCAATCAGAAACCATACACTCCATATCACATGGTGGGGCACTGAAAATAATCACAAACCATTAGAACATTTTTGAGGTCTTTTGGAGGGCCTTGTAAGGAAATGAATTTTCGTTATACCCTCTCTCTAGAAAATAGAAAAGTGGAGCTTTGAACTGACCGTAGTAACAAGAAAAAGGGTTCTTTTCCTCCACATTATGGGGGGACCCACAACTCGCCCTCAAAATTTGTTTTAAACATTCTCCAGTTCTCATCCTCATAGGTTTGTACATAGGAAAGAATATATTCCCCCTCGGAGAAGCCTCCATTTCCCTCCTCGTCATACCTCTCTCTTCTTTGCCCACTTGCTATGTCCCACACTCCGGCATCATAATTCTTTGAGTTAGGTGCATCAATGAATATGGTAGTTCTTATGGAAGGAAAACTCTCCTAGAGTAGAGATCTCCCTCCATCCCTCAATTTTTTGAGTCCCTCCTTACATAGGGTTCTCACATGAAGATGTACTTTCCCTCCTAGGTTGCAACAATCACTGCCTCTCTCTCTCTCTCTCTCTCTCTATTTTTCAAAAAGCTAAGCTATGGTGGCCTCCAATGGCAATCTTCTTGTTATAGTCCCAAAGAAATATAGCTTACATATTGATATACATAAAGCATATGAGCCAGCATTCAAGCACTCTTGTCAAGATGTTATGCTTGATTATATTGGACCCAAGATTTTTAGATATTGATTTTTGTAGTGTTGCATAACCTTTTTTGCTAACACCCAATGAGTCTATACTCTCTTGTGTATGTCAGTAGAAGAGACACAGTTCTTGGAGACAAAATGGCCCACAATATCTTGTTGCACTACTTTGAACTTATTTTCTTGCAAGAGCTCTTTAGCCAGCTTTGATGAAACTAAGGGCTTGAGTTGTTTTAGCAGGATTTACATTTGGGTCAACATTCTCTTTGTCACATTGGATTGCAAGCGTGCACAGGCCACACAGATTGAGTGAGCATTACTATTCAAATACCCAATTAAATAATAGTAGTTGTGTGTAGTTTGTGGCAAACTTGATTGCTTGTATTCTCTTTTTCAAACCCCCCCATCTTGGCTTTAATCTCTCCATGTGCTTGAGCTTGCGCTTCCTTAACCTAACTCCCAGTGCAGTCTCCTTTTGTCTCATGGTCTGTAATTTCTTTTGAAGACCATCATTTTGATTGTGTAGCTCTTCAATTGTACCTTCATGGGTTTTTTGCACATCCAGTACCCTCCTAATCTCAGCACACTGCATTTGCAGTAGGCTTCATTGAGCTATTGCCTCTGTAGATATAGACCTACAATAGCCAAGAAATCCATATGTACCATAACCAAAAAATATCAATAAGATTGTAGGCATACTAAATGGGGGATGAGAGAGTCTCCTAGGGTCTAAAGGGTAGACATGTCCATCACACTAGAGATCCACATGCTTAAGATCCATACTCCTCATGTGCTCCTTATTTCCAATTGTTTCCTGAGATTCAGTACAACGAGCCCAACCCAACAGGAAATGTAGGGAGAAGTTAAATGAAGCTCAACTTGAGCACTTTGAGTATACATTGCATATCAGAGAAGAGTATGTAAGCTAGGAAGGCAACATGGTGTATGATGAATGAAACAATTTATTCATGGATTTGAATTGCTACAAAAGAGAATGGTCAAGTTTTATTAGATGACTTTAGAAGAGTGCTTGGGAACATTGCACTTTGTCTTAAAAATGGATGAGTGTGATGTGTTAAAGCAACACAAGCTAGAAAGGGTCATAATAACACTCATGAATAGAGTAATGAGGAATATGGAGTGCTCAAAAAATAAATATTTTAGTGTTATGAAACAAACGTGTGGTGGTTAGGTGCATTTCAGGTACTTGTGATTGGATTTATAATTTTTTTTGTTCTCTATAGATTAGTCCTACCTTCCTATGTATGTGCAGGTTAAGAAAGAGGATCATGATACATTGTATTGGGTGTTTGACCGAATCCCATTGCCATCACTAATTCACGAGCAAATGAATGAAGACCAATAATTGAGTGTGGAGAAATGGGGTGAATTCAAAGTGGAATGGCACCTTGCGGGAGACTTGAAGACTTTGAAATGCCTCTTCAACTGCAACAAAGGTGAAATGGCAAAGTCTCCATGTCTATATTGTATGGAAAGTGCTAAAGTACTAGACAGTAAGTGGTGGAAGCTCCCACCAAAGAGGCACTTTTTGGATGACCAATTCCGTCCGTTGTACAACATACCTCTTGTGAATGTGCACATATGCAAGTTACATGCTTTATGCCGTATTATTGAAAAGCTTGTGTATTGTTATATCTATTTTGCATGGAAGATTAAGAATAAGCTAGAGAGGCGGGTTGCTTTAGATACACTGCAACATGTGATATCTGACATGGATATTCATGAAGGAAATGTTCAAATCCAGACAGACACAAAGCTATCCACCAAAGAGAAGGATGTCCCTAACAAGCCGTCTATTGGGGGTGTTAAAACTCACAGGTTTTTGTCAAAGCCACAAATAATGTACCATGAACATCTCACTAAATTAGGGAAGTTCTACAAAACTATACACAACAATTCAATTGAGTACCGATTGTGGAAGAAAGTACATCTACTTGTTAAAGATCATGAAGCAGCTTCTTGAAATGCAAAGGTAGATGTATGGAAGTCCATCGACACACTATTCCAATTATGCGAGCAATGCACATGGTAAAACAGGGAAAAATGCATCTTAAAAGTCTGTTTGCACTTATTCAAGAAAGCATTTCATACTGCCTGGACATACAAAAACATTACTCATTATCTGGTAAGGCACATGGGGCTTTTAAAAATAAAATTGTATGACTCACTTACTGCTTTTATTGTTGCAGCATATTCTTCACAACCATTTGCCATTTTTCATTGCCAAGCATGGAAACCCTAACCTGTTGGACACACAAGGATTGGAGAAGTCGCACTACATGGCACGCAATGCATACTTTTGACACACACAACATGGCAACACACAAAACAAGGCAAATAGTTTGAAGGAACTCTTTCAATGATTCTATAGAAGGATCTTGTAGCGTTTGTATAAGAAGAGAGTACTAGAGGAATCAAAGACATCACAACTCTTAAAAGTGATTCATCATAGCAAACGAGCAATATCCTTCAAAGAATCCAAGGCTATTGAGGGACAAAAGAGGTGGAGAGAGAATATGATATTTGAAAGTCATCACTGGGTTAAAAGGGGATGCCGTACTGATGACAATTGTACCCAAATCTCTATAAACCATCCACTTTAAGTCAATGAGTTGCTCTAAGATTTCAATTCCCAAAGAAAGTTCATGATCATATCCAATCTCTCATCATCAGAGATGTGGATAACTTCCCTCATTCTCTCTCTCCTTCCCTATATTTAACATATCCTGTACAAGTCACACGTCTCTCAACTTGATGATTATTTAGGGATATCTTTTGGCACATCACCCTTGTATCGTAGCATCAAATGTTTGCCATAATCCAAGAGTTCATTTGGGCTTTGTTTCCCTAAAGAGAGTGCCATTCATTAGGAGATTTCGGAGGTCATTTGGAGGGCCTTCTAAGAAATTCTATTTCTCTCTCTAGAAAATGTTCTTAAAATATACTTGCACTTGTTGCGTACGTACAAAAGGACGATGAACACTTTGTGAAAAGTGAACCTAACTTTTCAAAAATCTTTGAAAACAGTCACTTTTTCATTCAATGCGTGTGTCGTTTTCATGAAGTACACGACGCTCATTCAATATAGCTTTCGTCATCATTGAAATTAAAAAAATCATTATCAGTTAGTGTTAGAATTTAAAGCTTTTCATACCACCAATGCATCCAAAATGGCCAAAAACTTTAAAAACGTCTATCTACTTGCCTCGATCTGACAGCTAGAGAGGGAGAAATTGTCAAAATACCCCTAAAAGGAGATTTTGCCTCACGGCGCGCGGGGGGCCATCTGGAAAATCCCAAATGGCCCTCCGCGCGCCATGAGGCAAAAAATAAAAAAGTTGGATCACGGCGCGTAGAGGGTCATCTAGAATTCTCCAGACGGTCTATCGCGCGCCATGATCTGGCAAAAAATAAAAAAGTTGGATCATGGCACGCAGAGGGTCATCAAGAATTCTCCAGACCTCGCGTGCCATGATCCAAAATCGCCTTTTTAGGGGTTTTCTGGCGATTTCTCCCTCTCCGGGTGTCAGATTGAGGCAAGTAGATAGGCGTTTTGTAGGTTTTTGGACCTTTCGGACGCATTGGCACTGTCAAAAGCTTCAAATTTCAAGACTCATTAATATTTTTGTGATTTTTTTAATTTCAATGATGACGAAAGCCATATATTAATGAGCGTCGTCTACCTCATGAAAAAGACATCCGCATTGAATGAAAAGGCGCCCGTTTTCAAGGACCACTGACACCTTTTTTATATTTTTCTTAATATCAATCTATTTTTCTACGTAATGTAAGCTCCTCTTTCATTAGAGGAACGCTTTTTCCTCTCTCTTCTAAAAGGCCCTCCAAAAGACCTCGAAATCTCCTAATGGCTGTGTATGTGTAATAATAAGCCGCACGATCACTTGTGCATCCCAAACAGTATCCAAAACATTCTCTCACAAAAAAATTGTTGACGAGGATAGCTTTGTCTACATTTTGTGGTAGCATCTTTAAGGAACCTCTCAACAACAACTGAGGTGGTCTCTCTTGTGCTTCTTATTGGTCAAACACAGTCTTTGGATCTTTTCTTTGCCTCTTCCTAATATGAGATCTTAATCCTGACAAAAAATAATCTCTCTCTCTCTCTCTCTCTCTGTTTGTAGCTTCTAAGTCACTCTCTACCTCTTTCTCTCCCTCTAATATGCTCTACGGTGCACGCAAGACAATTGACACTTTGTAAATGCATCAATGCGTGCCACGGAAGAAAAAGAAAACTTCCTCTATCTTCCAATATTTTGTCCACGGCACACGCAGGAGAATATAGAAACACTTTGTGCATCCACGCGCGTCGTGGGACAAAATAGACAGCTCACACACACACACACACACACACACACACACACACACACACACACATATATATATATATATATATATATATATATATATATATATATATATATATATATATATATATATATATATATATATATATATATATATATATATATATATATATATATATATCTATCTATCACATAAGCAATAATCCTCATGCAAAACTATGCAATAGAAGCATAAATTTTTGTTACTTTTCCTAGGCTTGGCATGGCTATCTTGCAAAGATGAACACTTCAATGGTGCATGGAGCATACTTCTAGCTTGGTATTTAAATATCTACCCTGTAGTAAGAGCCTCCAATAAAGCATCTCTCTCTCTCTCTCTCTCTCTCTCTCTCTCTCTCTCTCTCTCTCTCTCGTTATGAGCCTCTCTCTTCCTCTCTCTCATACTCTAAACAATCATGTAACCATTTCCACCATGCACAATATTCTAATGAATACATTTTTCACACGTGTGAAAAGTCTAATTATGTATAGTGGGCGTTTAATGTGCCGTACAATTTTAATAGATAAATTGTTTTTTTAGTTTAATGTATGTACTACATTTGGTGGGCGTGCTTACCACAACAAAGAGGGCATGCTTAGTGTACCACAACAAAGAGGGAGACAAAGACTATCCTTCATAGAGAGAGAGAGAGAGAGAGAGAGAGAGAGAGAGAGAGAGAGAGAGAGAGAGAGAGAGAGGGAGAGAGAGAGAGAGATTAAGTGTCTCATAGACCATAGCTCCATCCCAAAGAGGGCCAGAACTTCATTCAGTGACCTTAGACTATTCAGAGGAATTTCTTGTTGTTCTTCATAGTACAAAAGCTACATTTTCTTGCAGGTATGAGAGAGAGAGAGAGAGAGAGAGAGAGAGAGAGAGAGAGAGAGAGAGAGAGAGAGAGAGAGAGAGAGAGAGAGAGAGAGATGTGGATATTCTAAGGGAGGAGAAGCAGAGTTTGGAAGGGGGAGGGGGAGAAGTAGCACTATGGCACACATGGAAAACATTATCCATGGCAGGAAGCCACCCGCGTGCCATAGTGCTACTTCTCAAAAAGTATGAATGTGTGCTCTGTTCATAGAAATCTCTGATTCCTAGCCTGCCGGTTGGCTTCTTTGGTCTCAGGCTTCGCGGTGACATCATACACTTCTTCTGGTAGAAGTTGCAACTCTACTTGATGTCCCTCCTCACTCTTGAATCTACCGATTTGAACACTGTCGTGTGATGCTCTTCGAGCTGTTCTTTTGAAAAATAGGCTGCCTTGGTGGCTTTAACTGAATCTCGATCTAGTTTGTATGCGGGTAGCTCCTGCAACTTTTCTTTTTGGTTGAGCTTCTTCTTGGCCCTCTCTGCTGCTTGCATGGCTCCTGTTCAGTGAATAGAGTGCCAAAGTTAGCAGATTTGTCGGATGTTTCTCTGAAGTGTCCTTTAGTCTGAAATGCTGACAATTTTAGTCCAATTTGCTTCAAATCAATTTTTGAACAAGCATAGATGCATAAAAACATGCAAGGAACAAAAATGTCAAGTTTAAACAAAAATTTTCCACCAAAGTAAATAATCGCAATTATTTACATCTGAGTAATTTCTCCAACTTTTTGCAAACTTGGCATCATAGGCTTGAAGTATTTATCAAATAGATGCTCTGAGTGAAATATTCGCTCATTTGGATGCATAGGGTGAAAATGGTACCAGATTTTGGCTTTAGGTCTCTGAAATAGTAGATATAATGGAAATTTGAGATTTTAAGCTCAAAATTGGTTCAAACTTGGCTAGTGGGCTTAACACATCATGTACTTTGGATATATGATGGAAAAATATCAAAATTCCAGTATGGCTAGAAAGTAAATAATCGCGATTATTAACATTTCTACCAAAATCAATATTTTTTGGTATAAATTGGTTCTAGGCATTGTATAGGCTCTGTCTTTGAGATATGAGGTGATTTGAATCAAGAAATGTGGTCCATAACCCAAAAATTGGCTTGCAAAGACTTCTTTGCATTTTCTGGCAATTTTCCAAGTTATAGGTGCTCATTTTGGCTCATACTTGATTTTTGGCATATAATAGGTGTATAGACATGATAGGTGAGGTGATGATACAATTTCCAAGCAAAAATAGTGCAAAAGTAAATAATTGCGATTATTTATAGCAGTCACAATTTTCTTGCTAAACTTAGAATTTTTGACCTAAACACATTCTATACACCTAAAACAAGTCCTAGATTGAATTTGGTCAAGTTTGGTCTTGCCAGCATCACTTTATGCTTTGTTGACTCTAAAATCTCTGATTTCTGTGACTATAATGCCTGTTGAGTTGGTCAGTCAAATTTGAGGCCAAAGACTTGTCTGCAACATAGTCGTGAAGCAACTCATCCAATTCTGGCTCATTTGGAGTCAGTTTGACCCCGTATGTCGAATTTGACGCTTTGTAGCCTTTGAGCCGTTTTCTGCTTTTCGAGGGCTTTGCTTGATTGATTTCACAAAACCAATCATATACATTGTATATGAACCTTGTAGGCAAGCTGTTTGTGGAGTCAGATTGGAATTCTGGCATCCGCCAAAAACCTAGCTTTTCTAATGGGGGCCCCCTCGACCCCTGCCAAATGGTCAATTGATGTTATAGAAAGGTTCTATTATATTAGGGCATGCTACAGTTCAAATCTCATCCGGTTTGGTCGAGCTGACAGGCCGCTATGGTCAGTTTTTGGTCGTAGGTCTTCGTGCACTGTTCGATTTCTAGGATTTTTTCTAGGGGTTTAGACTAGCTACCGGCCATATAAAATGAATCATTGATGAGTAAAGAACTTACTTGATGAGTAAAGAACTTACTCCTCATGTCTCGTGTGAGACGGCGCTGAAAACGGGTAATTGTAGACTCCAGAAAAAACGCGCGAAAGAGGTCAAAAAGCTCTCTCTGCAAAGGCCACAAGTGGAAATGAGGTGATTTTAGCATACCTTGGATATCTATACCCAGACTTCGCAAACCAGTTATCCCCAGATTCCCTCATTAGTCCTACTAAACTCAAAAATTTCATTGATCGGATTCTTGTAGCTCATTCTGCAAGAATTTACCAAAAGTAGGTATGGCCGCCTAATTTAGGCTTCTCGCTTCCATATTCTGATTTCATTGAAAATTTTTGTGCTTGTCTACCTTGTCTTTCTGATCACATCGTGTCTTCCATTTTTCCATCTGAGCTTCTTTGCTATTTATTATTAATTTTTGACAAAGAAAATAACAAAATGCTCTAAAAAAGTAAAGTGAAAATCCAATAATTAAGAAAAGCCATTGAAAAACACAGCTTTATTGTTTTTTGTTGGATTTGTCTTTTTTTAAGTCTCATTATCAGTAAAAATCATGAAAAATAACAAAAAAGGACTATTTTTTGATGATTTTCTGATAGTATATACACTATTTACACTCATCGGGAAGATATTATGAGTGAATTTTCCCTTGATGATGAATTATAAGGGCATTATCAGGTAAATTTTACAAAAAATAACACGTTAACATCGAACTTTTTCCTCCCTCTTCAACATTGCCCTTAATTACTTAGTGCCCTTCCACCCCTCCTAGATGGCGTACTCCGGGACGACGGTGTGCATGGGTTGAACAATCGTGTCTATGCATAGCCGTGGTTGGCTCTACCATGCTTTCAAGATTAATGCAATTCAAACCACTATGTTGTGCAAGAGATGGGTCTTGAGTAATTAACTCAAGGGTTTCTGATGCCGAGGCTTTCTGATACTGTCTTCTAAAGAGAAAATCTTGTAGCTTGTGTGCTCTCTGTTTGATTGTACCATCAGAATGATTTAGCACGCTGATTGCTTGAGCTGTTGGTAGCACTTTTGGCTGTTGTCGAGCTTTTTATCGCCGTTGGTTGATTGGTTTTAAGATTTGTGGAGAAGATAAGTGCTCCTTTTTCTTCCAAATCCATTTCAAGTTATGTTCCTTGCTTGGAAATGCTCGTCTCAGTGTTTTTACCCTTGGAACCTTCTTTTGTTTTGTCGGTGATGTTTTGGGCACCCAGATTTGAATCATTTTATCGTTAAGCTGTGCTTTTGGTACCCAAATTTGCATGACTCCTTGCATGCTACTTGTAGCATTTGCTTGTCGAGGGGATGGAGAAGATTGATTAGTTCGTGGTTTGGTCTGCTGATTGATTACTTTCCATTCCTCCTTGCTTGTTGCAATTGGAACAATGAGTTGCTTGCCTTTAGGTGATAGCTTGAGCTGATTTGTATCCCAATCTAGTACTGCTTTGTATGTCCGCATCTAGAGAATTCCAAGAATCATCGTCTCATTCATGTGTTCATCTGGTAAGCATACAAACTGATGAGGACATGAACATCCATGTACTATCACATTCAAGTTGACTACTCCCAATGTTGGGGTTGGGTTCTTATTGCATCCTTTGATTGTCGCTATTCTTGTTGTCAATGCTTGACTTGTTGCCTTCTTGGACGTGGAATAACTGACTGCATTTACTCTAGATCCTGTGTCGACCAAAGCATTGGTGCTATGATTGTTGAGATGTAGTTTGATACACAGGTCCATTCCGTCTAACCAGTCATCATCTGTTGAAACTGCATCTTTAGGTAATTCCCATGTTGGTCATCTATTTCTAGAGTGTTGATGGGAATCGGTATCTGTTGATTCCTGAGAGCAGCTTTCCGTTTGAGTATCCGAAGCCGAGCTTTCTCTTGGGCTTCATCAATAACCTGTTGTCGTTTAATCCTCCTTTGCGTGGTTGCATGCATTCTTTCTAGCAATTCATTGTCTAGCGGCAAATTGTATTTTTTTAAACGACATCCACTAGTCCAATTAGCCATTGGTTCACCATCTAGGGTGGACAATTTTACTGCTCCACTTGGAGATACATATTCAATGATAAACGGTCCGTTTTCCTTTTTCTTAAACTTGGGAATGTGTTGCTTAAGGGAATAGACTAAAACTAAGTCCCCTTTCTTGAAGATTTTTGTGATTAAGTGGGAATCAATAAACTATTTTTGTTTTGCTTTTGTGCATAGATGTGAGCTACAGCAGTTAGCCTTTGCTCATCTAGCTTTTCCAAATCTTCAAGTCTTTCTGACAATTCATGTCCAATCCACTCAAGATTCCTTGCTACCCTTAATGTCGGCAATAGAGATTCTATTGGCAGTATGGCATCAAGACCATAAACAAGGTTGAAGGGTGTAGCATTTAAAGGTGTTTTGAATGAAACTCCATACGCCCATAGAGCAGCATGAAGATTCATTTCCCAGTCTGTCCTTCCTGAACTAACCACTTTAGTTAGCACCGAGCTAAGAAATTTTTTTGTATGCTCAACTTGTCCGTTTGCTTGTGGGTGATAGGGGGCTGATTTGTTATGGATGACCATAAACTCATTAAGCAAATTCTCGATTACCTCATTAAGGAAATGAGTTCCCCGATCACTGACAATTTCTATTGGCAGTCCATATCTCCTGAATACATACTCATATAACAATGCGGCAGTGGTTCTGGCATCAATCATTTGAGTTGCTTTAGCCTCGGTCCACTTGGTCAAATAATCCATAGCTACAATGATATATTGAGCCTGGGTTCTATAAGTAGGTGGCTGTATCGGCCCAACAAAATCTATACCCCATTTTGCAAAAGCTCTAGCCCACATCATTGGTCTTAAGGGCATGCTATCTACGCGTGTTGGCATTTTTTCTCGTTGACAAGCATCACACCTTCGAACATATTCTTTGGCATCTGCAAAAAGTGTTGGCCACCATATGCCTGCCACCCATCAAGATTGCTCTTGCGGTGGTCTCACTAGAAAAGTGACCTCCAGCTAATCCAGCATGTGCTTGTTCTATAAACGGAATATACTGTCTTCATTTGCACAAAGACGCAAATGTTGATCTTTACCTCTCTGCCGATACAATTGGTTCCCAATAAGAGCATAGTTTCTTGCTTCAGTTTCAATTGCTCTTTGATGGCGTTTACTCATATCCTCAGGAAATGTTCGGCTTGATAAGTAAGTAACTAGATAGTTACTCCACTTAGGAACATGTGACATTTGAAACAATGTTACATGGGGTATGGGTGTTTGTTTTTGACATTGAGGACAATCCTTTACAAAAGATCAAACATCTCTCCTCATAGTCGGCTAAGATACTCCAAGTATCAAGATTTGTTGCATAGTTTGGTCTTCCGCAAAGTGAAGTCCTACTATGGTAACACGTGCTTGACTTAGGTATTGTTTTTTTTCTTCAGGATTAATGCATAAGAGTAGTATTCCATCTCGATTTATTTTGTATAGCCTACCATCTAGTAATTGATACATAGACAATTGCTCGATTAATCCGATCGTAATAGGAAGTGGTATTTGTGAATCTGCTTGAGCTATTGTCATCAATGACACCATGTTTTCCGACCATCGGGGTACATTTCCACGGAGAACAAATAGGCATCTGATAGATCATTGTCTACCCCTTTAGGTGATTCTTCTGAAACAATCCTTGACAAATGATCTGCTCGTTGATGTGTAGTGCCCTTTCTTATGACCACAGTGAAATCAAATTTTAGAAGAATGATGAACCATCTCACTATTCTTCCTATGCTGCATGGCTTGTTGACCAAGTACAACAAAGCTTGGTGGTCCACACAGAACACAAACTTGTTGGCTAATATGTAACGTCTATACTTTTTAACGGCATAGATCATTCGTAATCCTTCCCTTTTGGTGGTGGTGTAATTCTTTTCTGCCATGTTCAATTGTCGACTAGTATAAGAAATAGGAAAGTCAATTTTTCCGTCTCTTGGTTGAGCTAGTATACAACCGATAGCAAAATTGGAAGCATCTACATGTATGTGGAATATCTTATTCAAATCTGGTGCTTTTAATATTGGAGCTGAGGTGAGAGCTTGCTTAAGCTTCATGAAGGATTCTTCATATGCCTTGGTCCACCCAAAGTGTGTAATAAAGCTATATATGGGTTTTAGAATTATAGCGTACATGTAGATGAACCCTATGTAATATCCACAATGCCCCACGAAGGCTTGTACCCCCTTGACCGTTGTTGGTCTAGGCAAATCAGCAATGACATGAATTTTTTCAATATCAGTAGCTATGCCATTTTTAGACACTATATGTCCAAGAATTTTTTCTTGTCTTCCCATGAATGTGCACTTTTTAGGATTTAAACAAATCCTATAAAGTGTACATTTTTTGAATACCTTTTTGAGATGTTCAAAATGATCAACCCGGATTGATGAATGTATGCATAGATCATCCATATACACTTCTAAGAATTTCCTAAGATATTCTTTAAAAGCATGGCTCATCAACCTTTGAAATGTGGTTGGAGCATTGGTTTAGCCAAACAACATAACCCGATAGGCAAAAATACCCCATTCTGTTGCAAAAGTAGTTTTATACTGATCTTTTGGGTCAACCAAAAGTTGATTGTATCCCAAAAATCCATCTAAGAAGCTGTAAGTTTCTTTTCCTACAACTCGTTCTAAAACACGCTTAGTGATTGGAAGAGGAAATTTGTCTCTAATGGTAGTTGCATTCACTTTTTTGAGATTGACACACACTCGTAATTTTCCATTATTCTTGGGTACTACCACAATTGGAGACACCCAATCTGTGTGTTCAATTTCGTAAATGAATTGAGCTTTCTTTAGTTTTTCAATCCCTTCTTTTATCTTCCTGGAAAATGTTTCATTATACGTGTATGGGCTCTGTCTACTTGGTTTTGCATCATCTCTCATGGGTATGGTATGTTGACAGACTTCTGGATCAACACCCTTGAGATCCTTGTAAGACCAAGCAAAGATATCTCAGTATTCTTTTAGTAAGCTCAACAAGAGATCTTATTCTTTGTCTGTTAGGTCGTTTGCAATGTAAGCAGGTCTATGATCTTCTCTTGGTTGAGCCAGGTCTATCTTTTTAGCGTTTTCAGGCCCTTTGTAGGAGTCGCCCTGTTTTCGTAGTTCCCTAATAGGTTGTTCGACTATGATTTTTCGATCTTGGGGAGTATACTTTTGTAATGGGATGGAACACTCATTACATCCTTACCATCCTCTTCCGTGGTTTCCATTTCAATCGTATATATTCCTTTAGAGATTTTTTCAACTCTTGATATTTCTTTTTCCTCTCAACTTGTGTCATGATTGGCTTCTTATCCTTTTTGTTTGCTTGAGTATCCTTCCTTGTTTTTCTCGATGTTTTAGACATTTTTGGATTTTTGTTTGAAGGATATCTGCCATTGATTTTGTCCTTGACACAATCATTGATCTATCTGCATCAAGAATTGTGTTCTACTGGAGACTGATGGCATAGGTCGTGTTTTCACGTTTTTGGTGTCTCTTTTTCGCCTACACCATTTTTGTCTTCTTGATTTCTGGTTAGGAAAGTAAAAAAAAATTTCCTCCCCTCCTTTCAAGAGTAGCTTAGCTCTCACATGTTCTTTTTCTGATCTCGAATCTTTTGAGGTAGCTGAGTGTTGATCTAAGTCATCTATTGCATCGTAGTAGAGGTTTGAAAAGATTTGTTGAGCTTTCATCAAGTCCTTGGGTTCCTCATCTTCATCTTCAATGTTGAGGGTTGAAATTGTTTGGGTGGGAATTATGTCGTAGCCATTCTCATTGCAAAATTGAGTAGGCATAGACGTATTCACACATACATCCATTGTCGCTAAAATTTGAGTCCAGTCAAATGGCTCAAACAAATGCTCTGGAAAGGGTTCAGGTACATAGTCT
The DNA here is from genome assembly GCF_014529385.1 of Adiantum capillus-veneris. Lineage (NCBI taxonomy): Eukaryota > Viridiplantae > Streptophyta > Polypodiopsida > Polypodiales > Pteridaceae > Adiantum > Adiantum capillus-veneris. The sequence continues at coordinate 156,020,609 of NC_140932.1, forward strand.
TTGTCTATGCAATCCCTTTTTAGAATGTATTCTTCTTGTTTTACACTCCCATTCTCTGAAGCTCCACACATCCAAATAGGAGTGTCTTTGTTTAACCAGGATGGAAGCTTAGTTTCAGCCGAAGAGACTGAATCAAACTCTTGTATGGGTGTTTTCAAGACATCTCTATAAGTGTGATCTTTTAGATTTACCCTTGTTATAGATCCCACTTGCTTCAAGTACAGATAATTGTTTCCCCAATCTTGGATAAGCTGTCCCTCTCACATGAGAGGTCTTCCCAATATGATTTCATAATTGAGATTTTTCCCAAAGTCTACCATATTCAATTCCACAGGAATTGACTATCACTTTTTCAAGCAGCCCTAATGGTCTCTCAATGAGTCCGTCAGCCAATTGCAATTTCAATTGAGTTTGTCTAATGGCTGGTTGTTCCAAAGATTCCCATATTGCAGCTTTCATGGCTATGGCTATGCCTGCTCCACTATCCAGTATTGCCATGGTTTCAATGTCATTATATTTCACTAGAAGGGTGATGTTTCCTTCTTTCCCTTCATAATATTCTCCGACTTTGTTCATTGGAATAGATCGAATCTCTTTGTTGTCCATTTCGTTCTTCAATTTTTCTGATTTTTTTGAGATTAGCCATGTTATCCCCACCTTCTCTAGGCTTTTTTGTAGATCATTCCATAAATATGGTCTGAGTTTTAGCAGTCCTCCCAAGGTAAGAGTGCATTGGATGGGTGTAGACATGATTGAATGAAAGTTGTCTACTTCTAGGGTCTGTTCAACTCTTTTTACTTGAGTCGTCTTACACACTATGGATTCATCTTTGTTATCTCCCAAGTAAGAGGGTAATGTTTTCAAGGTCAATGGTTTCGACATTCTTGAAGCTTTAGATCCACAATCCCCATACAAGGATTGTACATCCATATTCATATCAGAAGGTAGGTTATCCAACCAAACTTCCTCTATAGGAGCTGACTTTAGAGTTAGTCTCCCATCATATAGGCTCCCATCATTGATCTCTCCAACTTTTTCCCATAAGTGTCTTGTCCAGTCTTCCTCTACGAATGGAATTCCGCCTAAGGCATCTTCGCGGTCCGGCACTATAAGTTTTGGTTCTTTTGTTACAATGTGGGATTCTGCCACCACATCAGGTTTTTCTTTAGTGTCTCTTATTACAAGTTCTCCGGTTTTGCGATACTTTCAATCTTGGGTTTTTGTTTTTCTAGCATTTCTTGCGTGATTCTTACCAAATTTTGATAAGCTTCTAGCTTAGCTGCTTCCAAGTCTAGAGAAGGATAGTTTTTCCATTTGTTTTCCATGTTTTGGCTTGCTTTAAGTCCTGCTTGGTAAGCTTCCAAGGTTGCATTAATAGGCTCAAAAATTTTATCAGCCAAAATGGATCCTTCAGATTTCACGGTTGCTTCCTTGATTTCACTTCCAGTTTCTTTCACCTTTTCTAGGAATACCTTTTTTGCTTTCTTCTCGATTTCAACCCATTGTTTTTGTTTTCTCATCTCATATCTTTTGCTTCTGCTTCTTTTGATCCTTTGAGAGGAAACTTTCGTATTTTACAAATCATCAGAGGAGTCATGTTTCTTTTTCTTAGCGTGGGCTTTAGTGATTACCTTGATTGGAACAATCGGTTCACTCTCTGATGAGCTACTAGGTATCACTTGAACTATGTTTATTACTGTTTTACCCTTGTTTAAAGGATTTTTAGGACAATCTTTTAGAAAGTGTCCTCCCTTTTTGCAACATTGTATGCAATAGGCTTCAACTTGCTTGAGGTTTTTTTCAAGCTCTGGACATTCATTTTTCCAATGATCATCTGCACCACAGTTGTGACAGTTTCCCGTTCTTGGCTTAATCATGGGTTTGTGACCATGGGAGGTCTGACACCTTGATTAGCTACATATTACATTGGTGCGAGCTTTGGTGGAGCATAAGTCACGAATTCTTCCATTGTGGTGGATGTGAATTATACCAATCTCCTTCTACCATCACTGTAGATGGACTAGGCTCCGTATAGGGTGTAACATGCACTAATGCTTGTTCATCTATGACTCCTTCAGAGTGCATGTACTTTACAAGCACTGCATTATGTCCTGCATACGGAGGTTGTTGAACCAACACGGGTTGAGGTCTTTCCATACCCATTGGTGGTTTTTGAGCTTGGGCCATATTAGACTGATACCTGTACATGGGTTGTCCTTGTGGCCTCATAGGCACGTACTGAACATTCCCATCATACTTTGGGCAGAAGTAGCACTCATGGGTCCCATGGTTGGTCCATTTACCCTCAATTGCACACCATTTTTGTGACCTAATTGGTTGTCTCTGTTGAGGTATCCCTTGTCCTGGTCCCCTCATAGGTTCTTTTTCCATGTTGTTGTCGTTCATCCTTTTGAGCATATCTTCTATGGCTGAAAGTGGTGCTGCAGCAGCCGTTCCCACTTGTGTTGGTTTAGTGGATGTCGTTTTCTTGCTTTGGTTATCCTTAGGGACATCTTCTTCGTTAAAAATATCACAATTGTCTCCTAAGTCAATAGCATCTGACACACACTCTTCTAGGGTTGTATGATTTTTACTATAGAGTATAGCATGAAGTTCTTTGTTTAGCAGTCTCTCTAGAAATAAAGATACGAGTCGTTCTTCTGTAAGTATCTCTAGCCCTGGGCATCTGGCAATGTATTGTTTCATTCAAGTTGCACAATCCCTAACAGACTCACCATGTTTCTGTTTAAAGCTGTAGATTTGAGCTACTATATTATGTTTAATCCCTGTTTTGGAACAAGCAGCTACAAATCCTTGAGCTAATCTCATGCAATGGGGTTGTGGAAAGTTTCCACAAACACTCGTTTTCTTGTCCTTTATAGTTTTCTGAGCATTGATCTTCAAGAATTGTCTCGTCTACCAATCATCCTCAAAATCTTAATCTATTTCTACAATCCTACAATCCTAAAGGCACTCAGCAAGTACGATTACTTCTAAGCTACCTCTACACAGCAAAAGACAACAATCTCAGACTATGCGGTTTCTAAAAGAAAGTTTTGAACTCTAGGCGATTCTAGAGGAAGTTAAAGGTTAACTTCACAAGACGCTCGTGTTTTTTTGTAGTTTAGGTCTCTTCGGTCCCCGGCAGTGGCACCAAATATGGGATGCATGTCTAACCTCACCATCCCATCTTATTGCAATATTAGTGAGAACCACGATTAAATTGTCAATCCATGGAACGAAGCTGACTCGACTAGTGCATAGAGGCTACAAGAGGTTGTCAAACTCTCGGAAAACAACTAACAACTCGCATCTAACTTAAGCTACACTCAAGTGACTGAAATCACCAAAAGCCAATCGCTCATCAACAAACAAATCACATCCGTTACAGCATCAAATGACATCTAAACATAACAAAACTTCTGGACATGTTTATAAGACTCTAAGCACACATGCTTATGGTCTCAAACCCCACTTTAGGTCAAGTTCCAAAATCACAATTATTAACAATAGTGAATTTTTGACCTAGTCGTTTTCGACCCAGAATGCAGCTAAATGCTTAGCAATGATGCCCCAATACCCCGCCTATGCTTAGTTTTTGATTTGAAAGTGTAAATTCCTAGTTATGATGAAATTAGGCCGTGGGTCGGTGACGCCAAAAGCTACAAAATACTGTGATGTGTTTACGTCAATGCATAGAGCTCTTACCCGCGGTTGCAATGCAACAAACACAACTGCAATGTGACAACCGGGGAGGGAGTAGGAAGCGCGAGAAAGAGAGAGGTGAGCACCGTTAGCTCACACTGTGTATTTTATTATTCAAAACTTAATAATAACTTACAAAAATTGGCTTTAATTTTATACCTTAGCCAAGGTTTTTGGTGGTCAAAACTAATAATCTGGAAGTTCTACCAAAGATGGGTAATGACAGGTTGATACAATCTGGAAGCTTATAGCCCCGGCTCATTAATTATAGAGTTTATCCAAGAAAATAAGAGTTACAATATTCCCGATTTATCAAAAAATAAGTGTTTTACAATGAGAACTCCGAAAATGGTATCCATGTTAGCTTACTGCTAACAATTTATTAGCAACATTAATTGAGTTGCATGGGATGTTGTTCCCAAAGAAGATGCAATTTGTTTATTATAGCCTTCTAAAGTGAACCATGAAGCTCTATCAAGTGTTGGGTTTCAGGCCCCATGATCGGGTTGCGGCGCCCGTCCGTTTACTTTACATTGTTTGGTTTTATAGCAAATAATGTAAGGTTTCCAGTTTCTGAAACCTTAGAAATTGTACAAAGCCTGATCAAATTAATTTGGTTGTTAAGAAAACATTGTAGAATGATCCAACTATAGAAAATATTGGTATTTTTGGAACCGTAACCAGAGCTTTACTATTGTTAGAATTTTTCAGAACAGAATTTTGATAAAATCTGGAAAAGTTACGGGCTTTGAAAGGTTACACTATGGATTTAATTAGTTAAGTAAAATTGAAAGGTTTCAATAATTATTACTACTAACGACTTTTTTTTATCATAAAGTTCTAGAAATTACAGATATTTCTAAGTTTAATCATTAAAAGTCATGAAAAATAGCAGAAATCGATTCTGGAAGCTGGGGGGTTTGTGTGGGGTTTCGATGAACCTACCCAAGACAAATTTAGCAGCAGGTGGCACTAGATGGAAGCAGGGGCTTGCTTGAGGTGCTAGGACCTGCCAGCAATAGCCCAGGGGCCCTCAAAAGCTATAAATAGACCCCCTTCTTCACAAAAAATTAGACTCGAAGTCCTGGCAAATTCTCTCTCATCTAGAGGGATCTCTACTAAAAAATCACTACAGATCAAAGCTGTAGTTGGTTAATCAACGGTAATTAGCACTAACCCTTTTTAATTAGTAGAACTATGTTAATCTATTTAAAATTTTCTTAATGAATTCAACTAATTAAAATGATTAAACCTATTTATACTCTAAAATTCTCTCCTAATTCTTAATACTCTGTTGAGTATTGAGATTAAGCTTAGGGATACTAATCTAATTAGTTATTATATTATATTAGGGTTGAAATTACTCATTTCAAACCATAAATTAATGATAATTATATTAATTAAACTTAGATTAAGATGAGATATTTAGCAAAGCTGTCTTAGACTGTCAATATTCTAAGAAAATTATCTTTTATTTTTTGAATAATTTTTATAATTATTTAGGTAGAATTACATTGTTTTTAAGAGAAAAGTAAAGGGGAAAAATAAAATTAATCCAAAAAGCTTTGAGATAATTATCAGAGATAAAAATCATCTTAAAAAATGCATGATAATTATCTTAACTACAGATAATTAGTTTAACTAATTATCTCAGCAAAAAAACACTAAATGTAAGAGAAAATAAAAGGGAGAAAATAGCAAAATAATCCAAAAAGCTTGGAGATAATTATTAGATGTAAAAATCATCTTAAAAAACCCATGATACTTATCTTAATTATAGATAATTAGTTTAACTAATTATCTCAATAGAAAAACACTATTTTTAAGAGAAACTAAAAGGGGGAAAATAGCAAACTAATTCAACAAGCTTTGAGATAATTATCAAAGGTGTAACTCATCTTAAAAAACCCGTGATAATTATCTTAACTATAGAAAATTAGTTTAACTAATTATCTTAGCAGAAAAACACTGTTTTAAAGAGAAAATAAAAGATGGTAAATAGCAAATTAGTCCAAAAAGCTTTGAGATAATTATTAGAGGGTAAAAATATCTTTAAAAACCCGTGATAATTATATTAACTACAGATAATTATTTTAATTAATTATATCAACAGAAAACACTATTTTTATGGGAAAACAAAAAGGAAAAAAAGGAAATGAATCCAAAAAGCTTAGAAATAATTATCAAAGATAAAAATCATCTTAAGAAACCCATGCTAATTATCTTAACCTCAGATAATTAGTTTACCTAATTATCTTAGTAGAAAAACACTATTTTTAAAGAAAAATTAAAAGGGAAAAACAGCAAACTAAACTAAAAAGCTTTGAGATAATTATCAAAGGTAAAGAAAATGTTAAGAGATTCGTGATAATTATTTTAACCACAGATAGTTAGTTTAGCTAATTAATTTAACTAATATTATCTAATTTTGTATATAATTTGGGAAAAATAAATTAGTAAATGAATTTAAATAATTACCCGATAACTACCAAAGATTAGAAATAACATTTGAAGGTTGATAAAATTACCTTAGCCTAAATAATTAATATAACAAATTACCGTCGCCCAATATTATCTAAATTAGACCATAAATCTAGAAGGGAAATTTATAAATCAATTTTATTATTTAGCCAAAAAATTATTAGAGATATAACATCTCAAACTCCATCTAGGGTAAATATCCCACTATAGCAGATAGGTAGCTCATAATTTACTAAGGAAAAAATAGGGTATTTTGGAACATAAATTAAAGGAGAAATTTAGAAAAATAGCTCCAATAATTATACGATAATTATGGGAGAATACTAATAGTACCAAGAAGCTACAGGAGAAATATCTCATCCAAATATTTAACAAGGATACCTATTTACTCCGAAAATCCTTATTTTTGGATAAAAGGAATAAAAGAGATTATTCATTTAATTCTTCAATCGATTAAGTCCTTTTATAAAGGCTGCCAATATGGCTCCAAAAAGAACCAAAGGAAATCCTCTTTTCGATGAAGAGAATACAATCAACAAAAGAAATAGAGCAACTCATGACCATGAGGCTGGGCCTAGTCATAGGCCTACGGAGGAAAGTCTGGAGGCGCCAACGCAACAGCAAATGGCTGACCAGTCAGGTGGATTTCCATTTTGTTCACTTGGGTCTTTAATTAGATTAAAGTTCATTTAGAAATTAACATTGCATACGTAAGGACTAGGAAGGATTAACTTGCCGTAAACGGAAGGTGACTTCCAAGAAACCAACGAGCAATGGTTGTAAATAGGAAAGAAATGACTGGGCTACGACTGATTGACCTAGGAAAGAAATTTTGATCATCCTTAAGACAGCTTGTCTCAAGACACCTCTGATTCCTTGGAATATTTTAGTCCAGGTAATGAGTAATGATGGCGACTCCGCCATGGATGAGTCGGTTTCCTCGGTGCACGTGGAGTCTTTACCCCATGCTTATTTGTGCTTGTGGATATTACTTAGGATATTGAGTTTATCCTAGAGGAACCGCCCGGTTGTATGGGCAGCCAGTTGGCGTATGGGCGCCCGGACTATGGGTGATGGCTTTTTCCACCCCAGTTTTTATAAATAAGGAATGGGTGCCGTTTTTTACCCCTGTGTAGGTGGTCTTGAGACAAGCTAGTACTGGTCAGAGTTACTCCAGAATGACAGTACCTTGTCTTAAGTCTAAAGATGTATGTTTGCTAAAAGAATGTTTTCAATACTGTTTTCAAGGGCTGCTCTAATGAAATTCAGTTATGAAAGTTAAAAGAAATCATTATTTTAACTGTGACAAGAATGTGGTAGTCATTAAATAACAAAGCAACATGTGTGAGTGCGGGTTGGTAAGTGGGGATTGCCTAAGGTTGTCAATCATGGATGGGTGGACCTGATTAGTTAGGTAACTATCCATTCCTGCGTACTGAAAACATCTAGAAACTTCTCCACTTGGAAGAGGAGTCCACCAGTGGCTGTGCCGTCACATATGTTAGGGGGGGAAAAGGGTTGGCTAAGGAAACCCTAATCCGAATGATGGAAGTTATAGGGTTGGAATAGTTTTTTATTTATTCAACAAGTTGTCCCGTTTCCACTGCGAGACATGACTAGGTCTCTTTCTAGGGCTATAAACCTAAACCATTATTAATGGTAAGGGTGAATTCCCTGGATTCTTCTTGTTTAGGGACTCATATTTTATTAGGCCTAGAGACCTGTCAAGGATCCCATCCCGCTTTTTGGTGTCGGCGGGTTTGGGGACCTCACAAATAAGGAGAGTGAGAAGGGTTCTTCTCACAATCTCCACCATATGTTGTGCCTCCTCTCATCTCCTTCCCCTTGTCTCCTTCCCTCTCTTGCACTCACAGATCGGATCCATCAAGTGGTATAAGAGCTAAGCGCATATGATCCCGAGTCCTGGCTAACCGCGTGTGCACCGACCCCCAGCAAGGGATCTTGGAAATCTTTGTAGGACCGAGCAAAGAATCAAGGTTGGGAAGCATTCAAAAGGCAATGGAGAGCTTGGAATTGAGCAGATTTGGGTTGCAGCACCGAGAAGCAGGCAGAAGAGGCATGTAGTAGAAGATACAAGCCAGGAGCAGCTCGGGCTGAACCAAAAGCATAACCAAGGAAGCAATAGGGCGAGCCTTGAAGGCTTGAGAATCTCGTAACAGGACCGCACAGAGTCGGCAGCTTCAGAATCACGAGTAAGGCAATTGACTGTAGCAGTAGAACCGGCCATGAGCAAGGGCAATCAAGCAAGCTTGGGAGACTTGAGCAGTAGCAGAGCCCACACACACCCACACACCTCCTTGTCAACATTCTGACAGCTCGTCTTTCTTCTCTGTAGCTCGTCAAAAGTCAAGCCTTTGATAGAGATTTTAAAACTTTTGAATTTTAAAAGGCTTGTGTGCAAGCCATCGATCCCACCAAATGCTCTCAACAAATCCAACTCAACTTCCGACCCCCACTCCTAAATCCGACCGTGAGGGAACTTGAGAGATTGAAATGGTGAGAGAGAGAGAGAGAGAGAGAGAGAGAGAGAGAGAGAGAGAGAGAGAGAGAGAGAGAGAGAGAGAGAGAGAGAGAGAGAGAGAGAGAGAGAGAGAGAGAGAGAGAGAGCAAAGTTGTGAGAGTGCGAGTGAGTGTGTGTGACACAGAGAGAGTGAACAGGTTTTTGACCATCAACATCGGATTTCTCGACATTGATTCTCCGACATTGACACCAGTCTCAAGCATTGAGAGAGAGAGAGCTCCGGTTCTGACACCGACACCACATCTTAGACATCGACGAGAGTGGATTGGCTCTCGATTAGTCCTTAGGCATCAACTCAATTTTTGACATCCTTTTGACGACACGGCACATCAATTTTGACATTAATTTTGGCGACCACGACACTGTTTTTATGCATTACACGGCAGATTTCCAACATTTGACCCCGACAGTAGGGTTCTCGCGGATGACCATCTTCTCGCAGATGGCTGTGCTTGCCACATGCACGAGTAAGGTGCCTCTATTATAGAGAAGTGACACCTGGCATCGGCACCAAGCGCACCGATCACGCTCTACAATACTTTTTTGACTCCAAGCATCTTTTGGCGGCGGAAATCAGCACATATCTACACCAACATGCAGATTAGAGGGGGCTTTTAAGCTCGTTTACACATAGATTCTCCAAGTTTCTAGACACTTACAGACACAACAATTTCAGGAAATTTTGGTAGTCATTTTGACAACAGTTTCTTTGCAGACAGATGCATTGATAGATGCATGTTTGCTTTAGCACACCATAGTGCTATTGAGATCTTTTAAGAGCAGATAGCCCTGTAGGGATCACTTTTACTCCATGCAACAATCTTGGTGCCTGTTTGAGCGCAGTCACTCATGTACGTTGAGTTGGCAAACACTACCCATTGTACTTTGTGAGGAGCCATTTTTTGGCTATTTTGGCAGTTTTCCTAGCCGTTTTTGAGACTCAGACCGGAAGAGCCCTTTCTAAGATTGTGGCTAGTCCTTTTGTGTCTGCATTAGCCTTTAGAGGGTCAACAGTGCGAGGTTTTCTTTGAGTTGGGGTATTCTCAAATGTTGAGATACCTTTGGTGATACAAGTAGTTGGAGTTTCCCTCTTATGGTACCCTCTCCGTATGATATGTATTTGGATGGTTTTTTGTGCTTTTGATGCCGAGTTGGCGGTCACATAACTGTGGTTTTGTGCAGTATATTCCTAGTGGTTCTTTTGAGCAATTTATGTGTTTTTTTGAGTTGAGTTTTGACTCGTCATACAAAGGAGACTTTGCCAAATTTTTCTCACGAGTCCATTTTGTGAGTTCTTGGCACTTCTAACTATTCTTACACAGTGATTTTATTAGTTTTGGTTTGAGTTTTCGCTCCTATTATAGGGGAAACTTTGCCAAGATTATCCTAGGCAATTCACCATAAAGATTTTGGATACATTCTCTTAATCATTGCTACAAGTAGTTCTTCCTACATCAAAAAGTTTGATGGCTCAAACTTTGTCATTTGGCGGCAGCGTATGCAAGATGTTTTGATCAACAAAGGCTTGATAGCAGCCTTGTGTGCAAGAAGAGAGAATGTGTGTATTCTAATGATGAGTGGGATGACTTGAATGAGCGTGCTATGGAGACCATTTTCTTGCACCTTGGTGAATCCATTTACTTTACCACAATGGATAAGACCAATGCCAAAGATTTGTGGGATGCTCTATGTCAGGCTTGGGATGATAGCAACGCCTTGAACAAGGTTTTCTTGATGAAGAAATTGATGCACATGAACATCAAAGAAGGCACTAATGTTAGTTCTCACTTGAACGAGTTCATTCACAACTTACTTCAAAAGGTCTCAATTTTGATGATGAAATGAAGGCCATTTTCTTGCTATGTTTGCTAGCACTGTCATGGCATACATTTAACACAACCAATGTTGCAAAACCTTGTGAATATACTCTTCTTGCAAAAGTTCAAGTATACCACGTTTGCGATCTCTCTTGATATGCATACCAAGAAAGTGATGTGCATCGCCCAAATCTTTCATAGCAAACTGCTTGCATAAGGCATCCTTGAGAAGTGCAATCTCATCTTTTGAGTTCCTTGCTATGAGCATATCACCCACATACAAAATCAAAATGATGAGAGAACTATCGTTCAACCTATTTGTGACAAGCATTGATCCTCTTGGCTCCATACATAACCCTGTTACTGAATGTACTTATCGAACTTGATATACCATTGCCTTGAGCCTTGCTTTAATCCATACAAAGATTTCTTGAGTCTACACACCATTACTACCTACCCGTGTTGGCTTCTCAAACTTTATTGCAAAACCTTTTGGTTGTTTCATGTGAACATCCTCTTCAAGATCTACATGAAGAAACATTGTCTTCACATCCATTTGGACCAATTCCAAGTCCTCAATGGCTACTAGACCAAGCACAAGATGCAATGTAGTCATCTTGACCACTAGAGAAAAGATTTCATCAAAATCCATGCCTTTTGTTTTCTTGAACCCTTTTGCAACCAATCTTGCCTTATACTTAGGCTTGAGATCATTTGTGGTATACTTATGCTTGTGCACCCATTTGCATGGCAATGCCTATCTACCTGCATATAACTTTGTCAATTCCCAAGTTTCATTGGCTAAAATTGAGTTATACTCAAATTTCATAGCCACTTCACGCTATCGTCCATTTGAATGGCCTCTTTATAGAAAGTGGGTTCACCGCAATCAGTGACTAGCAAGTAGTCTAATCTTAGTTCAAAACACTCAAGTGCACAAGATATACAAGTAGAACTCCAAAGTGCCTGACTACTGGATTCCGCTCTCTTTGGAGCAACATATGTATGTACTAGTGGAAGGTGCCTCTCTAGAACATCCAACATTTTGTGTAATTGGTGGTGAGAAAACATCCTCAAACTGTACTCTACGATACTCAATGTCTTTCACTAGCTTTTTATGCATCGTAGACTCGTTGAATATCACTTGTGAGCTTCGTATAACCTTCTTAGATTCTGGGTACCAGAGATGATATCCCATCTCTCCATCAAAACCATATTCAATGAAGATGCACTTGTGTGATTTGGGGTCCAAATTTTGTCTTTAGAAGCACTTTTGGCACATGTGAGAATGCCTCACACCCAAACACAGGTACCTATCATAATTGAGCTCTTTACCTTGTACTTTAGTGGTGTACTAGGTGACTGATTGATCAAGTAAGCAGTCATCGTAACAGCTTCTCCCCAAAATTCTTGTGATAAGTTGGCCGTAGACAACATAGAAGTGACCCATTCTTGAATGGTTCTATTCATCCTCTCAGCCACATCATTTTGGGCTGATGTGTAAGGTGTGGTAAACTGTCTTCTAATGCCTCTTTTACTGTAGAAGTCCTTGAACTTGGAGGATATATTCTCGCCTCCATTGTTAGTGCGCAAAGCTTTAAGCTTTCTACCCAATTGGTTCTCTACCAATGCTAAGAACTTCTAGAAGACACTAAAGACGTCGCTCTCTGCTTCACAAGATAAACCCACACCTTTCTAGTAGAGTCATCTATGAATGTCTGGAAGTATAATTCTCCTTCTAAAGACTTGACAAACATAGGTCCGCACAAGTCGATATGAACTAGATCTAGAGGACTCCCTAACTCCTTGTCCAAAGGCACTGATGTCAACCTAGTCTGTTTGCCATAGATGCAATGCTCACAAAAAGAGAAGTTAGAGTAATCTAACACAGGGATATAACCAAAACGCTGCAAGACTTTCATTCCCTTTTGACTCATATGTCCTAGCCAACTATACCACAACTCTGTAGACGGCAGCTCGCCTACACAAATAGAATTCTCTTTCACAGAAGAGACATAAATTGAGTACAATGAGCCATACTTATTACATATATTTTTTCTATTGTGGTCTCTTGATCGTCCTTTTTAAAAAAAATCTTCTGACTACCGTTGTTTCAAACATCAATTCTTCTACAACCTACGATTGTGTTACATGTCGATTATGCTTCCATGGTTGAGCTCTTCACACTAGCACAACATTTTGACAAAGAGATAAGAATAATCAAGATGATCCCATCATCTAATTATTTCTAAGTTTGGCATGATCTCTACATACTTGGTAGAAAGGAACAGTATTTGATTATGCAATAGAATTAGAACTAATACTTATATAGCACATGTGCTAACAAAGAATACATCATTGGCATCTTTGTAAGCGAATTGTTGGTAGAAAAAAATGATATCCTTCATCCCCGGTTATGGATATTGACAATGTAGGCATGGATGTGTGGGGGTTCGATATACATGCCGTCTGGTTGAATGTCAAAAGGGTCTTGCCGTAGGACGAGGATATTCGATGTTTGAAACTGATATCCCTTAGCTTGATGAATTACAAGAGGCTTGGTTGGTTATGGGCAGAGTATTGAATTTGGGGATGATAGGGTATTGAATGTGAATGTGGAGCTTTTCTTTTGGGTGGTAAAATTGTATGGCAATCATGAGGATTGTAGAGGCTAGAGTTGGCTATTTTCATACCAATGATCTGACGTTGCACGAGTAGAGGGGGGGAATAGGTGGAGATAGCTTGATGATTTTGAGAGTACCAAACCCATGAAATTCATGTCCCCCTAGACGTGTCCATCGGGTCACTTTGCAGTGGTGAGCGGTATGCGCAAGCGTTGATGGGAATGAGATTGTTTGCTAGCTAGGGTGGATGAAAAAGAAACATAATGCAAGTGTGTGTAAGCAAGATTATCACTCAAGTGAATTAGGCTCCAAGATAGATTAGCTTGGACTCATAAATCCAATCTTGAGTATTGACTTAGCTTAGCACAAGCTCACCATAGACAAGCATGTACTGCAAACTTGAATTATGTTGTTTATTCATGAAAGTGAGCTTTAAGTAGCTCTATAGCTTGACTCCATTACATGTGTGATAATTCCTCCTCTTCCCTCCTTCACTTAGACTCTAGGACAAAACCCACACTTTACAATCCTCCCCTTGGTATTTGGACTAGGACAAAGTACTGAAGATACAATATCCACTAAGGATGATAAGTTGGTATCCACATAGGATGAAAAAATCCACACAGGAAAACAAAAGTCATCCCCTACACGTAGAGAGGGTGCATCTTCAAAGTATGTCATCATAAAAGACAAGGTTGTTCTTGCCTTTGTCTTCTTTTTTGTCCTCTACCATGTGAGTTGATCCTTTTATAGGTCTCTTTCCTTCCTAGCTTCTACTGTTGTTTCTCCTATTGCTGCTTTCTCCACTAATACTACCTCCATTTGAGTAGCATCAAGAAGGAGGGTGTCCCTTCTTACCGCATTTGTTGCAAGGTTTGTTTGTCTAGTAGTATTTTGCTATGTGCCCCATTCTTCCACATTCATAACACTTTCTTCCATTTGATGATATTGATATTCCCCTTGAGGATGACGCAAAAAAAGCCCCTCTTGATGATGTTAATGAGCTTTTTTGCTTTCTTTCCTCTTCTTGAATTGAGTTGATGACATCTTGGAAAGGTGGAGCCGGTTCTTTTTCTTCAAGAATGGTGACTAAGTGGTCATAAGAGGGTGGAAGTGCACTTAAAAGTATGGCCACTTTGTCATCTTTTGGTACTTCGCATTGGATGTGAGTGAGCTATGTGACAATGCTCTTAAGCCTATTTACTAGGCTAGCAATGTCCTCCCCTTCAACCATAGTGAGCTTGTAAAGTTGTCTTTTGAGACTAACCTTACTTCTTTTAGCTATGGCTCCAAAATTAATTTCTAGGACATGACAAACTTCATGTGCATGCTTACATTTGTCTATGAAATGCACATAGTTGTCATGCAAAGAGGTGATGATAATTCCTAACGCTTGTTTGTCTTTGGCCAAATTCTATGCACTTGCCATGAGTGTAGATACCCTAGTGTGCACTCCATTGGTATCAGCTTGTTGTTCTAAGGTAGTGTTGATAACAGACCATAAATTTTTTTTAATAAGGTATCCCGTTAACTTTCTTTGCCAAGTGTGAAACCCTTTCCCTGTTGTACTTTTCTATTCCCTTCTATCCCATTGTGCTAATAGAGGGGTCTTAGCGTAGGAGACTCTCCTAGCCAATGTCTGCCTCTTTACAGGTGCACAGTTAGAAAAACATGATTACAAAAAACCAGTTGTGCTTGGATGGATTCATTTCATTGCAAGTTGAGAGAGAGAAAGAGAGAGATCCTTTTTTGTGAAGCTCCTCTTCACTGGAGTGAATCCCCTCTTCACAAAAGAGGAATAGTGTACTTTGCTTTGAAGCTTTGATGATGAATTTGGATTTGAGTAGCCTTGATGAAGATTAGAGAAAGTTTAGAGTTTTGAGACCTTGGCTTGGTTCTCAAGGCTCCCTTTGTGTGCTTTTATAACTCAATGCTATGCTCTATGGGACTGGCCCCTTATATGGCTTGGGAGGCTTTGGAGCCTTAGAAGATCAATCCGTGGGACAATAGCTTTGGTTAAGTTCGGGCAGCGGGCAGAGGCCGAGCAACATCCGGGCAGGCGGGGGTAGGGAAATCAGATTTCAGGCAGGTGGGGTCATAACAAGCAGGCTGGGTAGCTTTTAAGCAGGCGGGCAGGCCTTCGGGCATGCAAGGTCAGGAGGAGCAGATGACCGAGCAGCGGGCAGATCAGGTGGCCTTTTGTGTGTGTGTGTGGGCACCCTTGGGTGTGGGGCCTTGAGCTGTTACCCACCAAAGTAAGACCACCCCTTGTCCATTTTAGCATTGACTTGATAATTTTAGCAGATTGCATTGAATTGTATTAGGCACACACACACACACAAAAGACTTTTGAAGCATTGTTCAAGAAAAAATTCAAAGAGTGGGAGTGTGCAAGAGAGAAAAATCAATCAAGCTCTAAATTGTGCAAATGAAGGTCGATTTCAACATGGATTGGCGTGATGGGAAGCACTTGAATGGGGCTACACACATACACTAATTTGAAAATGCCAATTTGCTAAATAAGGAGTAGATATTGCATGCAAAATGCTAGTTCTTGATGGAAAATTAATGCATTCTAATGCTAATTAGGCTTCCAATTGGCCAGTAATAGTGGCCCAAGAGTCTTTAACTCAAGAACATGCTCATGCTAGCCAATGGAATACTAGTTAGGCATGTTGTATGCAATAGAAGAGAAAACGTAATGGATCTATTAACGATGATTAAGGAATGCTAATTGTACAAACATGCAAATGCATAATATCAAATCTAGCTATCTTACCCATGGCGCTGATATCATTTGATGGGAATGGGATCGTGCTAGCTAGGGTGGATGAAAGAGAAACATAGTGCAAGTGTGTGAGTGTGTGTAAGAAAAATTATCACTCAAGTGAATTAGGTTCCAAGATAGATTAGCTTGGATTCATAAACACAATCTTGAGTATTGACTTAGCTTAGCACATGCTCACTATAGACAAGCATGTAGTGAAAACTTGAATTGTGTTGTTTATTCATGAAAGTGATCTTTAGGTAACTCTATAACTTGACTCCATTACATGTGGGATAATTCCCCCTCTTCCCTCCTTCACTTAGACTCTAGGACAAAATCCACACTTTCAGGTGCCTGTCATTGAGCCTGACTTGATTACAAGGAGGGGGGAATATAATAAGGTGTGACTTCATGCTAAGGGAGGTTGAAAAAGATAACTAATAAGGTAAGTAAATAAATCAATCTATTGTGTCGATGCAGTTAAGCATCCTTAGTGGATGGAAAACCAGGCATGCAGTGGCGGCCTAGAAATGCCATGCAAGAGGTGGATATAATGTGCAACGGCTAGCTCGCATGGTTGCATCAAGCAGCCGGTGCTGCCACGAGAGAGAGAGAGAGAGAGAGAGAGAGAGAGAGAGAGAGAGAGAGAGAGAGAGAGAGAGAGAGAGAGAGAGAGAGAGAGAGAGAGAGAGAGAGAGAGAGAGAGAGAGAGAGCAAAGAAGATCCTCCTTGAAGTTGTAGCCCTTGAGCTCCAGCGTACTAGCAAAAGCTGTGTCACTTGCAGTTTTTCCAGAAGGAATATAAGGGATGCCCTCTTTTTGATAATTGTGGCTGTTAGATGCCCGAGCAAAAAAACAAGAAGAGAATTCCCCTCTTTTTTGGGCTTTAAGGTGGCCGGTGTGCGGTAGCTACTCATTGTTGCTGCAGAAATGAAGCCAACAAGCAACTCAACATGAAGCTCTGTGCGTGCATGTGCATGTGCATGTGCATGTGTATGTGTGTGTGGGAGAGATAAGAAGAGTTGTTTTTTTGTTGCTCCTTAGTGGCATGCAACCAAAACAAGGATCTCTCAAAATTAATAAGAGAAGAAAAGAAAATTTGAGTGATAGGTAGTCGAGAGTAGGTGTGTGTGTGGAGAACGAGGTAGGGAAGTCATTGCTAAAGATTTTAGTCATGTCCCACTTTGCATCTTGGCTTCAAAGCTTTACAATCTGCATGAGTGTCTGAACGGCGTTGCTACCACTGGTCGATGCTTTTACCAGTATTCACTATGATCCATTCAAAAAGCTGGAAAACACTTTTTGTGGAGCTTTATAAGTCGTGAAGTTTCTCACCCTCACATTAGCCGATGATCTCTAGCAACACTAAATCTACATGGTCGTCACAAGCTCACCTTGTTAACTAAAAATACTTTGGATGATAGCCACAAGAAGTCACCGTCGTTGATGCATAGATTAGGTCATCATTTATGATCGCATGCACGGATGACTAATTTGATGACTCTTGCACTACATTGAAACCTGCTGACGTCAGCTGTTTGCTATTGCGGCTCTCTTGTGGCTTCCTATTGTGCTCTCCACGCTTCTCTACGCTTTTGTCGTCCACTTTGCTAGTATTATTTCTTTGCTGGAATCACCACGTGGCTATGGATGTTGAAGGATGGGAGCAGTTATTTGTCAGTCTACTGTGTCGCTCAGCAAGTGTAGATACCCATTAAATCTCTAAGGTCTTATACCTTTGTTTTTGCATGCTATATAATATATATATATATATATATATATATATATATATATATATAACCTTTGGATCTTGAAGTTCCTTCCTCTCTTGGTCTCTTGAGATTCTTTCCAAGACAAGAGTTTCTATGAGGGTCCTTCGGGGTTTGGATAGATTTCAATGGATCTCCCGTGTCATTTAAAAAAAAAGTCCTCCTCTTTGGTCTATCTTCTTCTCCTTCTTATTCCCCTCGACTTCTTCTTATGGTTAAACTCACTCTTTCTTGAACTAAGAACTAATTAAATTCTAACAATACTATTCAAAGTCTCTCTAATTAAGATCTCACTGGTTGACTATAAACTTATCTCACCTTTCATCATCTCTCTTTCACTACAAAAAAGGGGAAAAAAACAAACAAGAAAAAGAAGGATCAAGAAAAGAAAGACTTAATTGTATCTTTGTTGCACATAGTGATTAAGGAATGAGGAGCATTAATCTGAGCTCTGATACCACTGCTACAATTGAAAGGCAAGGTAGCCATGCAAAATAGCAAAAACAACATACTGCAAGCCATAAATCAACAGAACCGTATACTTGGATAATCGCACCAGCACATAATCCAACTATAAACGTATATAGAGAGATAGAGTGCGAGGTAGAGTAGGAAAGCATGTGCAGATAAACCTCCTAGACAGGAGTACTACACTGGCCGGCGAGGGAGAAGAGAGGAGAGGAGAGAAGAAAGACACAAGCACTGGGTACAATCTCCCCCCGTGCAAGAGTGATCGTTTTCCTCTTGCACGTATTTATTTATAGATTTCTTGAATGCTCAAAGTGAGTACAAATTGCCCGACTGAACACAATAATGTTCATAGGTCCTAAAGAGAACTTGAATAACAAAAATGTATATCTTTAGTCATAGTCCATAGCTCAGTTAGTATTTTCCACCTGTCAGCTGCAATAAATAACAACATATCAATTTCTATTACAACTATAGCCCATAGGGGTAAAAAGTGTCATCCAATCTCGGCCTCTAAGAGATGCCAATACTCAAGAATGTTAGCCTTATCTGTATGAGTTAACATCCCTATTATGCATTTAGGAAAATATTCATATCATAAAGTATGACAATAAAAATTACAACAACTCCATTATATGGGTATGTGGAGGCATTTCTAGTGATAAAAAACTTTTGACTATCAACACGTGATCAGATGATTTATTATTTGGGAATATAAATGAAAGTGTTCCATTACAAACCAAAGAAGGGTACATTAGAAAGATAATTAATAATCATATCTTCTAATGTTGTACAACAAAGTACACAACATGGGTAGACTCCATTAGAAGATAACAGTAGTGACAAGAAGAAATAGCATCATTGGTTGAGTCCTCTGTACTTGGGGCTTCAAACCACTAGAATATCCGCAAGGGTGTGATACTGTCTGTGGACTTGGTATTTCCAAAGACAAGACTAGTTTACATCATGTATGTGGGACGGGTGTCTAACCTCACTCCTATCTTATTGACCATTAAATTGTCAATCCATGGGATGAAGCTGATTCAACTAGTACACAGAGGCTACAACAGGTTGTCAATATCTCAAAAAACAAAAAACAACTCGCATCGAACTCAAGCTACACTCAAGTGACTGAAATCACCAAAAGCCAATCGCTCATTGGCAAACAAATCACATCCGTTACAATATCAAATGACATTCAAATGTAACGAAACTTCTAGGAAAAGTTTATAAGACCTAAGCACACATGCTTATGGTCTCAAATCCCACTATAGGTCAAGTGCAAAAATCGCGATTATTAACAGCAATGGATTTTTGACCTAGTCATTTTCGACCCAGAATGCATCTAAATGCTTAACAATGATGCCCCAATATCCCACCTATACTTAGTTTTTGATTTTGAAGTGTAAATTCCTACTTATGATGAAATTAGACCGCGTCAACGATGCCAAAAGCTATAAAATACCGTGAAATGCTTACATCAATGCGTAGAGCTCTTACATGCGATTGCAATGCAACAGACGCGACTGCAATGTGACAATCGGAGAGGGAGTAGGAAGCGTGAGAAGGAGAGAAGTGAGCACCGTTAGCTCACTCTATGTATTTCATTATCCAAAACTTGAAAATAACTTACAAAAATTGGCTTTTATACTTTAGCCAAGGTTTTTGGTGGTGAAAACTAATAGTCTGGGAGCTCTAACTAAAGATGGGTAAAGATAGGTTGATAGAACCTGGAACCTTGTAGCCCTGGCTCATCAATTACAAAGTTTATCCATAAAATAGGAGTTACAATATTCTCGATTTATCAAAATAACAAGTGTTTTTACAATGAGAGCTCCAAAAAATGGTATCTGAGTTAGCTTGATGCTAACATTCCCCCCTCCTCGTCTGTGTCGTCCCTTGACACAGCTTTATGGGCTGAAATAATCTTTGGGTTGACGGCTGGTGAGGCGGTCTTTAAGTGCATGTAGATCCTTTTCGTATCTGATCTTTCTCTCTTTGTCTGGAACCTGCAAAAACTGCATAGTGACTTTGTTCTTTAGATTGACTGCGGAGTAGCCTACGAATCTGGAATTCAGGTTGCTGATCACTGGCCCAAAAATCTTCGTTCACCAAGTGAAAAACCCTGTGTAGAACGCTTCCTCAAATGCCAACATATTATGAGAAGGTAAGAACATGCAGCGGACGTAGAAGCCATAGAGGACTTATTTGGAAGGTTGATCACTTAGATCGTAGCATAAACCTTTATTTCCCTCAAGGAAAGACATCCATGGGGCTCCTGCTTGCTCTGGCTCATAAAAAACTTCAATGCAGGTGAGCAGCATTCAACAAATCTTGTAAAGCATAGCACATGAAAGATCAGGTAGACTTTTGAAGAATGACATGGCGCCCGTTAGGGTTTAAGTGCATGTAGAGCCTTCGTATCTGATCTTTCTCTCTTTGTCTAGCACCTGCAAAAATAGCATAGTGACTTTGTTCTTTAGTTCGGCTGTGGAGTAGCCTACGAATCTGGAAGTCAGGTTGCTGATCACTGACCCAAAAATCTTTGTTCACCAAGTGAAAAACCTTGTGTAGAACGCTTCCTCGAATGCCAACATATTATGAGAAGGTAAGAACATGCAGCGGGCATAGAAGCCATAGAGGACTTATTCGGAAGGTTGACCACTTAGATCGTAGCATAAACCTTTATTGCCCTCGAGGAAAGACATCCACGGGGCTCCTGCTTGCTCTGGCTCATGAAAAACTTCAATGCAGGTGAGCAACATTCGACAAATCTTGTAAAGCATAGCACATGAAAGATCAGGTAGACTTTTGAAGAATGACATGGCACCCATTAGGGTTTTCACCATGTATTCTTCTATCGGTGATTCCTTTTCTAGAGCTGGCAGTCTTGGATAATTCAGCCATGTTGGTCGCTTCTTTGTTATTGCCTCATGTGCTTGCCACGTTCTTACTCTTGGTACATGACAAAAAGTTAAATCCTTTTGAAGTGCCGCATGTGCTCTTATGAACAGAATCAAGTATCTTGGATTCTTGTTCAACCAGTTCTTTCTCCACTTAGGGTGAACCTCATCTGTGCCTTCTACTTGCATGTCTTTATAAATTCTTTTCTTGACCTGTAGCAGCTCTACCTTTATCAAGGGATATGGCAGTGATTGCTGATGCCATTGTGCATTGGTTTGATCGGAAGTGAGTTGAGTAACATTGACAGAGTGAACAAATCTCAACTCCCAATGCATCGCTGCTTTCCACTGCTCATCTGTCTCCTGGGTAACCTTTTCTTTAAGTGCATCTTTCTCAGCTTTTGAGAGCTCGACCATTGGCACTTCATCAGCTTCTGATAATGGTACTTGGAAATCTTTTTGCCACCTAGACCTTCTGTTGGTTGTGTTTCTATCTCAGCGAAAGAGACTGAGGGAATATCAATATGTGGCTACTCTGATGTACCTGCGTCTTCTTGTGTCTCTTGCTGTCCATCGGCTATTTACTTGAGCAACTCTTCTTCTTGTTGTACCCGCATTAATGCCAGGTCTCTGCGTTGTGATTGCTCTAGCTTTAGCTCTAGCTCAAGATCTTTATTCTTTTTCTCTAGTGCTTTATACACTTCGTCTGTACCTTTGATCGAGGCAACTGCGGGATTTTCTCTTATTTGTCACAAAAAGGTTGCCTAATCGTTGATCCTCTACTCTGAATATTGCAATGAGGCGTTTGATACGTCTAGCTGTACTTGGATCTTCTGCACTGACAGAGTTGTAGTTGAAAGTTCGTTAGTAACCTCTGTCAACTGTTCTTGTTTGGTTTTGCAAGCATCTGCCAACTTCATGAGAAGTTCACCTAACTCTTCCATTTCATTTTGCTATTTGTCTCTTGTTAGCTAGTGTTGTTCAGCTTCAACTTTCAATTCTTGGACTTGCTCTTGTAGATCAGTGATGACATTTAATATGTCCTCTAACTCTCCTTGGAGAGCGTCGATTACCATCTCCAATTCTTTAGCCTTTGTGCTGCGGTTAAGTGGTGTCGATCCTAGTTTTTTTGTCATATCTTGCATTTGCTTTGCATATTCATTGACTTGCAGAATTACCTCATCATTTGTCTACCAGTCTTCATTTCTTGTGAGCTGCCTAGATGTTTTGGCAATCTCTTGTGATTCTCTTGGTGGGGTTGTGGTGGCTGTTTGTTCCTCCCCTTGAGGCTATGCTTGGGCCTCTTCTGCTTTGTCTGCTTGAAGCTTCGTGGATGCCTCGGCCATTTCTTGCTGGGTGGTGGTGGACGGGGTTTCCCTTGTTTGCTGCTCCTTTGTTTTCTCAAATGTTGTTGACTTCTCTGGTGCAGGACTTGTTGCCCTTTCCGGCTCTGGTTCTTTTGCTTGGGCTTGCTCCTGAGTAGTTGATGCCTGTTGTGAAAATTTTGCTGCTTTTTCTGTTCAGGCTCTTTTTCTTTAGTGGGATCACCTTGTGTGGTTCTATCTATTGGTGATGGTGGAGGGCTTGGCATGGGGTGGTCGTGCTGTTCCATAGTAGGTGAAGATGGTCGGGGAGACATATCCTTTTGTTCATGTTGGGTTTCAGTTTGTTGTGTCACTTTGGCTTGTCCTTGTTGCTCCACCGCATCTTTAGCTTTTCTTTTTGCTTCTTGAGCTTCTTTCACTTTCAATGCCTCCGCCTCCTGATACATTCTTTCCTATAGATCCTTTGGATCTTCTGCTTCTCTCCGTTCAGGATGCTTTGTTCTTGGTACTTTTACTTCTATTGGTACCCACTTTGCAGGGTCCTTGACTTGAGCTTGGCGGCTTTGTTCATAAGAGTGCTTCTCTCTCTCAAACCTTGATTTCTTCTGTTGAGGTTCCTCTTGATGTGCGTCCACTGCTTTTCTTTTCATTTCTTTGATGCGGGCTCATCTTTCCTCATTGTCGGAGCTTTCACTGCTATGCCTTTCTGGAGAACTCTCGACAGAATCTTCATCAAAATTGGAAGTTCTTTTGGTGGACCTTGTGGCTCAAGGGGATGGTTTTGCAGGCATAATCCATTTGTTTTGATCTGGGACAGGTGGAAAATTGTCTGACATGCCGATAGCATGGTAGGCAATTCTTGTGAGTACCTCAGGTGATTTGAGATATGTTATCTTACCCTCTTTCTTTGTACCCTTTAGTGTGGACAGAACATACTGTGCGTGGTCGATGGGTTGCCTGGTTGTTGACTTCAACACTTGTGTAAAGGTAGTTGCGTCTACATGATTGGGTGTTGTGTATCTTGGCAGTCTCTTCGCGAGAAAGTGGAAGTGTTGGTGGTATAACCGTGCTGGTTCCTCCACTTGCTTCTGGATAAGATCGGCAAATGTTGCAGTAGCGGTTTCCTTGGTGAAGGTACCTGCCGTCCTTCTATCTTTAGCTCTCATGGTCATCCCTTCTGTCGGCAATTTGAGAGCTTCGACCACTATCTCTTTCGTAATTACCACTTCGACCTTGTTCCCTTGCTGGTCAAAGATCTGGGCTGTTCCATCTTCCGTGATGGTGGATAGGAACTCATAAGCTTTCTAAAAATCTACTCCACATGGCTCTTGGTCGTAGAACTCTCTAAGCCCAAGCCTTCTGTTAGCTTATTTTGTTTATGGCTTTGCTACGACATCGTAGACCTCTCTTGACAAAAGTTGTAGTTCTACCTGATGTCCTTCTTCACTTTTGAATCTACCTGTGAATACCGTGGTGTTGTTCTCCTCCAACTGTTCTTTCGACAGATAGGTTGATTTGGCTGGATTGAATGAACTAGGGTCCACTTGGTATGGTGGTAGCTCTTGCAGCTTCTCTTTTTGGGAGACCCTCTTCTTGGCCTTCTGTGCAGCTTGCATGGCTCCTGCTAATTGAATAGAGTGTGAAAGTTAGAAAATTTGGCAGATTTCACCTTGGAATGTCCTTTAGTCTGAATTACTGAGAAATTGAGTCCAATTTGCCTCAAATCATTTTTTAAACATGCATAGATGCATAAAAACATGTAAAGATCAAAATCATGAAGTCCAAACAAAAAAATTACAACAAAAGTAAATAATCGCGATTATTTACAACTGAGTAATTTTGTCAACTTTTTGCAAATTTGGCACCATAGGCTTAAAGTATATATAAATTAGATACTCTGAGTGAAGTGTGGGCTCATTTGAGTGCACAGAGTGAGAAAGGTGCCAGATTTAGGCTTTAGGTCTCTGAAACAGTAGATGTAAAGGAATTTTGAGATTTTGAGCTCCAAATTTGTTCAAACTTGGTTAGTGGGCTTAGAAAATCATGTAATTTGGTCCCATGATGGCAAAGTTGCAATTTTTCCCTTCTTGGGAAAAAAGTAAATAATCGCGATGATTATTAACTTTTTCATCACAATGAATTTTTTTGCACAACTTGGTTCTAGGCATGGTGTAGACCCTCCTGTGTATGTGATATGAGGTGATTTGGATCAAAAAATGTGACTCATTGTGAGGGCCCTACCCAGACTTGACCCTACTCAGCTCCCTCAATCCTCCAGACCATTCCAGGGAATGACGTAGATCTATCTGCAGGTATCCCTCCCACTTGGGACTCACACTTAGATAGGACTCCGGCCTATCTCGAATGCCAACCCAAGGGGTTACATCCCTTCATTCAATGATTCTATCCGCTTCTCACAATCAATCTGTCTTGACAACTTTCTACACCCAAAATCGTGGTCCTTAGTATTGATTCTCTTGATCTTTAACTTGAGGATCTGCTCTTGCTTTCTTGTTCTCCCTTACTTCATGGTGATAACCCCTTTTTTTCCTGACAAGCAGACACAACAGCTATACCTTTCTCCTAAGAAGAGAGATCTTCCAATCCTACCTGGTCTCGCTCGTCCTCGGTTATCCATTTTTATCCCACCTAGTCCTAGCGTTTTAACATAAAATTTTTAAATCAACATCCGGCCATCTGACCCTTCGGATCCGCCCACCCACTGAACCATTTCATGAAAATCCCTTCACGAGGTAGTACTTAACTACTACAAAATCAGGAAGACAATAGTCTATCAGACATCATCAAACAACAAGCAGCGTGCAATCCATTGCATACCCTCGTTCATAGAAATTCATCTGGTTGTTCCCACCAGATCTTTATTTAAAAACCTTTAATTCATTTCCTTTTCTTTATTTGCTATAATTAGCTTGTAACTAGTTTCCTAACTAATCATGCAACACATTTAGTTTCAACCAATTCATCTTGCCTTCCCATTCAGGACAAGATAATTGGTTACAAGCCATCAAAATGGCATCACCTTCACAATATTTTCCAGAATTAAGTGTTTGGGAAAGGCTCATCAAGTAATTTAATCATTCCTTCCTAAGCATATTATTTCGAGAGGTATAGCACCATCTAGTGACAGATGCACAGGATAGCCCCTATATTCCTAGCCTTTCCAGTTCCTTTTTAAGCAACCAAGTCGAACAAATTTCCTTAATTAAATTCACATCATCCTCCTTGAGTATGACCTTCTCATCCAACTATTGGCATCAGGCCATACCCAGATTATGGCTGATTTCCAATAAGATACCGCGGGTACTTCATCCGGCAGGGCAAAAATAAAACAAACGCATTCATCCCTTATCCCTCGGGCATGAATGACATAGGTATAACAACTTGCCTGTTATGCTGCCCTAGCCAAAAAGGGCCAATCCCCGTCAAGTTCCCCAAGAGAATCCTCTCAATGGGCCGGCCTTTCAATCAAATTGACTCCAAGAAGATCCATCTTGGTTTTCGGTCATTTCCAGACAATCTTCAAAACTCTAAGTTAAATCTATGTTTTGCAATGGGCTATCCCTATCACCTCTCGAGATTCCTTTTTAACTCCTAGTTGGTAGTTTCCAGGTTCATTCATTTATCAACCTTAATTCCTACTTTCATTAATTATCTACCAGCCAAGTTTATTTAGAAAATACAAGCGAGTTTTTGCCATAGGCATTTGATGGTTAATGTCTCTTCGGAAATGCCAACTTTTTAAGTTCAATCCTTGTTTTGTACGATTCCCAGGTTTTCGCAATCCTTTGCCATCCATGGGGAATCTCCATGGAAGCATGTAGAATTTTCGGTTTAAACAACACGGAGATCAACTCCGTGAAGTTATCCCCTATCTCCCCCATCCCGTATTTACAAACAAACTTGAAATTGAAAACTTTAGAAATACTCTTCAATACCAAAAATTGAACTACTATAGATCTTAGAAAACTACTCTTTTCTTACGGAGCCTAGCTTTCCATTTAAGAAGCTAAAAGGTCATCCTATAATCTATGAGTTTTCGAGCTTTCCATTAAAGCTTAAACCTAAAATACAAGGTAGTCACTAAAGCTTACACCTAAGTGAAAAGTTATGATTAAAGCTTAGCTTAAGAGTGAAAATCTACCTTTGAAACTTAACTTAATGATGCATAGATACTGTTAGCACTTAACCCTAATTGCGAGGTTTCCATTAAAGCTTAAACCTAAAATACAAAGTAGTCACTAAAGCTTACACCTAAGTGCAAAGTTACCATTAATGCTTAGCTTAAGAGGGAAAATCTACCTTTGAAAATTAACGTAATGATGCATAGATACTGTTAGCACTTAACCCTAATTGCAAGGTTTCCATTAAAGCTTAAACCTAAAAATGCAAGGTAGTCACTAAAGCTTACATCTAAGCGCAAAGTTACCATTAAAGCTTAGCTTAGGAGAGAAAATCTACCTTTGAAGCTTAACTTTATGATGCATAGATACTCTTATCACTTGACCCTAATTGCAAGGTTTCCATTAAAGCTTAAACCTAAAAATGCAAGGTAGTCACTAAAGCTTACGTCTAAGTGCAAAGTTACCATTAAAGCTTAGCTTATGCGAGCAAATCTACCTTTTAAGCTTAACTTAATGATGCATAGATACTCTTTATCACTTAACCCTATTTGCTAGGTTTCCATTAAAGCTTAAACCTAAAAATGCAAGGTAGTCACTAAAGCTTACATCTAAGTGCAAAGTTACCATTAAAACTTAGCTTATGAGTGCAAATCTACCTTTGAAGCTTAACTTAATGATACATAACTATCATTAATACTTAACCCTAACTCCAAGTTTACCATTAAAGCTTAAACCTAAAATGATGCACATAAACCTTCCTAGTATTAAAATGCATGAATTAATTAATCCTACTAGAAATGAAGATTACCTCCTCTAAACAAGAGGGAAGTTGGGTTGAAGTCCTTCTTGAAGAGATGTGAGGCTCAAGGAGAAAAGAAAGGGATTTAGGATGAAGAGGAAGGAGAGAGAAGCTTCTTCACAAAACCCTCAAGGGTTTGGCCTTCAAGAGAGGGAGAGAGAAAGAGCAAGGTTTAATGGAAACCTTGATTTACTTAAGCATAATCTTGAGCATGTCAAGTATGCAAGTAGCTTAGGAATATGTGTGTAAACTTACAAAGGAGAAGGGGTGCTTATATAGGAAATGGTGGGTGGAATTCTCTTCTCAATTCCTATTGGACCCCAAATTCTCTTCTCAAATGCTATTGGACCCTATTTCTCTTCTCAAATGCTATTGGACCCCAATTCTCTTCTTAATTCCTATTGGACCCCCAATTTTCTTCGTAGTTCTTATCTCTTAACTTTATCTTTGAATCAAGTTAGTCCCCTTTTCTCCCAGTTCCAGATCTAGATTAGTTCCTACGCGGATCTTCACGAAGAAGTATAAAACTAATCTTAATCTTTTTGGAAAAATATAGGGATGACGTAATTTATTATCCAAAATATCCTTGTCTTTTCATTCTGGAGTAAAGTCTCGTTGTCTGCATGACTTCTTTGTCGGTCTTGCTTTTCTAAATTATTTTCTAGGCTGAAAAAAAAGTTCCAAATGGCTCTAGGGTTTAGGGAGGGACCTTATGAAAGGGCAGGGAAACTGAACATGCTCATCACCACCCAGCCATGCCCTATATAGGCCCTTGGTCTTCTAAATATTGGGACCCCCTTGACTGCATGTCCGTCCTAGCCCTTAGCCCGGACTGGTCCTACCATTGTCCTAACATTACTCCCCCCTTGGAGAAGCGTTTTTGTCCAGAAAACACAAGTGATAGTATCTTCATAAGAGTACTAATTTTTTCTACCATAACATCCCACATGGATCCAATGGTTCATTTGAGCGGAACCCGGTTTAGTAGGAGGTTCAATGAAACCAAGAGTAACATCTTGATTTTCTACATTGTTGTCCATTTGTAACCATTTGATGGTACCTGTTCCTATCCAAACATAGTGTGTAGACTCCATTTAGAATGTTCATGAGCATGGTAAACGAGTTTATAACAACAACGGTGTACCAAAAAGAGTACCTCTTGTCACTTTCCATGAAAGTAAGTTGCTGACATAACTCATCAGCCAATTTTAAGTCCTTGACTTAGTCCCAATTTTCATCATCAGTAAACAACCTCACCCTAACGAGTGTTCAAGGTTGAGAGCCTGAGTTATACATGAAGAGACTACCTAGTCGCAACATGCGTTAACTGATAGTAAGTAAACTCCAAAAAGAGCAATAAATGCTGATGAATTTGATTGCTTGGTGCTAATGTACGCACTTTGCATATCCTGTAGCCCAAGATTACACTTTGTAATCTGTCCATCCTCTTGGATACTGACAGTACTGAGGTGTGTTTCCCCCACGATTTACAGACAGTCTTCCTAGACGACTGGTAAACGGGGAATCACAATAGCATATAACATTTTTGAGGAATCAACAATGTTCGGAATAACCATCGTGGTTAACTTGAAAAATCCACAGACACCTAAACCGAGCCATGACCTCTATTGGTGATTAGTAGACTCAAAAGTAATCTCATATAGCTAGTGCACATAGAGTGCAAAAATGCTTCATAAGCAACAACCTGAGGAATATGCATGCCGTTCCAAATCAACCTTTGCTAAACACTAGGGCCCATAACACCTAGTGTGCATGCATTTAGCAAAAAACAAATCCGAACCTGTATTTCCATGGTGATCTTTTCTTTGCCAATATTTGTGGCAAATGTGATGTGCTTAGCACACAAAAAAGGAATGTAAATAGTTCTGAGAAGAAAATAAATACTTTCAGTTGTTGCAGTCTTTGGCAAGCTTTGCTGAAACGTCTGAATCACAATAGAAGGTGAAACATTGATCACTTCTAGATACAGAAAATGAAACTTTTTCATTAACAATTTATAGCCTTGCTATATGTATAAACAACCATCTATAATGTTGTTTAGCAGTACTTGTACCTTAACAAGTCATTCTAAGTATCCAACAATTTCTGGCTACGAAATTGCTCTTGATACATCGTGCTAAAAATGGTCTAGAAAATAGATGTGACCAGCACCTAGGGACTTTGTTGTGACACATAATTGAAATAATGGCGCTAGTGTCAGTCCAGAGACTCATACTATCCACATGTGGAATATGTCTCATGTAAGGATGTGTAAAAAAGAACATCCTTCAAGTACAAGATGTACTTGTGTGTGGAGGTAACTGCAAACACTCTACGACGGGAGTGAGAGGGACCCTCATTAGCCTTGCTCCAAACTTGCTAAACCGAACTCCTTGAGTTCCTAGACCATGTTGTATCCCATGTGACAACATGTGCCAAATTGAACCCTACAAGTAGGTTCCTAACAGCATAAGGCAGAAAGATAGATTGGACACTTGGCCCAAAATACTTTGTGCCGACATGCCCTTGGCATGGCTCTGTAAAATTCAAGCGTACTTATACGTCTTGAAAAACCGAGCAAAGCATACTAAAAATGGAATAACACCAAATCAATAGATGCGTACCTGGAGATTTGAATGTAATGTTCACTTACCCGTATTCAAGTGGAGAGGAGCACGTCCCCTACCTGAAAAAACAAAGAGCATTGCATTGGGAACCCTGGGTGTTGCCTTTGCAATCCAAGCCGTTGGATTTAGAATCTACATAGTTAAACCCCTTGGTCAGACTCTTTGTAGAAACTGCTCAACTAGCAAATAACGGTAACCAGCATAGTCAACCGTGTACATAATGATTGGAATCAACTTGAAAAGTGTTTTTGGTCGCTACTGCGTGGTACATTGCGGAAGTCTTTCCTTGAAAGTATAACTGGGAGAGATCAACTGTGATCCTCAATGCAGATCAAACTGTGATCCTTAATGCCTATGGGGTGATGTAGCAATCACCCGCCGGGTCTTACCCCAAAACAGTATGTCCATAGATACTCCGTAGTGCTATAGAGAGAGCAGGAGACCCACACAAGTGAACTGCCGAGCTCTTATGGATAGCCATGCTCTCACAACTGTTTGCTGCATCTATACTTTCTTGTAGAGATCAGCTGCTATGAGTTGAAGATTAGCAAAAACTCAACTTGAGTGTCACACTGAAAATATGTAGTGCAAAAATGACACCCTAAACATCCGTAATAACAAGACTCTTGCTCATCCATTAACGTCGATATGTTCAATGTGTACTCCACTGTGCAAATTTGTTCGATCCTAAGAACAATCACCCAAGGAATGCCAATAGTTGTGCCTTACCCAAGATCTGACAATGGCTTTTAGCCAGCCTGTGTGTGGCTCCTAGCTCTTACGGCCATTAGTGTTCAGTCGATAAACCAATGAAAACTAATGTGAATTGCATCTTGGCCCATTTCTAGTGGAGTGTTAGAGCACCTTGGCTCATGCTGACTCCCAAACAAAACATGTATGAAAAGATTCTTAGAAAGTTTTCATTATTCTTGAGAGAAATAAGAAAAAGAGAGAGAAGAAGAGCATGCTGGGCTGAGGAACTTTCCTTAAATTTGTAGAGTGTGTGCCCAGAATGTGTGCTCTTAGACACCTTATGCCCAAAGTGCAGCTTATCCTATAAGCATTCCACAATCTGTCTGTACGACGCTCTCATCGAGAGAGGCAATAGAAAATACAAGTTAAATCTTGACTATCTACCGTGTAGGGTGGTCGTGACTGTATGAGGATGACTTGAAAGGGGCACCTTGCCGGTGAATCTAGTTGAAATTTTAGGTTCTTTTTAGTATTGTTGAGTGTCGATAGCAACCAACAATCCATCCGTACTCTGTCCTTTTGACAGAGTTGCAAGTGTGTTAGCGGAAGCGTAATGCATGAAGCGGCAGAATTGAATTCACGTTACTAGCATGCCTTGCATAAAGAATGGTAAGCTCTTGCGCAGAGTGATGGCCTCAACCGCCGTGAGAACCAAAACTGTAAGTACCTTGCACAATTTAGACTGGTAGGGATTCTATGAGCTAATATCCCCTATTTTGCCAGTTCCCTGAAGCCGGGCTTCCTATAAAATTGCCAAAGCACTTTGCTTTGCACAATGACATTAATTGCCAAGTAAAGTGTAAACAGGAAGAAACAAGAAAAACTTAAACTTGGCTGACCTGGTCGTTGTTGTAGCAACCAGTTGTCATGAAAGTTGGGAGAAAAACCCATTCCAAAACGGCCCATAGCCATATCTGCACAGACGCCCTTGTATGTCCTATACACCCGTCTGGTACATAAGGCCATAACTTGCAAAATTGAATCCACTTGCAAACACCTTGAATATTCCTTCCCCATTGTGTATGCTCATAGCATATGCCAAACATGGGGAGTCTCAATGCCAGATGCCTGGCTTGAAGCCTTGCTTCGTATAAATAATGTTGTGGTCCTAGCCGACAGAGTCGGTTGTTAAGATACAGATATCATGAAGAAAAGAATCGACCTTGTCGAGTGATTTCAACTGAAAGTAACTAGTACTATGTGGCAAACATCCTCGGTCTGCTTTGAGAAATGGTGACAAGGAGTCGGCCATGCCGAGCAACCTGCCGCCTTGCATCCAATCTAGCAATAGGATGCGCCAATCTCCTTGAGAGTCTGAAACATGGCAAACGTGTTATGCTTTTCCAATTATAAATATGTCCCATATGCCAAAAGTGTATACAGGCACTTCTGTACATGAATGATCAATCCTGTTAGTCAGTCCTCCATGTCAAGAAATGGAAGTGACTAAAGTCAATACCAGCCATGCTGTAATGACAGTCAAGCCTTGCTTGATATAATTATGTCTGCTCTCATGCCAACAAATGCTATTGATGACAGATGTCATAGCAAAGAGAAGTCGACCTTGTCGCTCATGCACATATAAATGACTGTAGCTAAATGTATATTTGATTAAGAAGTTAGAAAAATACTTCGAGTGGAGATATCTCTTACCTGCGAGATTGGTATTCCATTGTTCGTAACAATCACCACATAATGTGGTTGAACGATGTAGAGGGATAGAAGCCATGCTTCTCCGCAACCCCAAACTCAAGGCTCTTGCCCGTTGTCCTAAAATCCACCATGCCGATCAGCAATCCAAATATGCAGAACAACGTTGCATCCATGAGCCAAACGAGCAACAGGCCTGGTTAACATGTCGGTCGACCACTATGGCTTCCTCGACATGACTTGGCCAATTCCTTTGTTAATCGGCTCCTTTGCTGATACCTGTGAGCACCGTAGCGGAGAACCATGTCCGCTACCATATGTGGGATAATCACAGCGCGGAACCATGTCCACTACTGGCTCGGATGTTCCATACTGTATGTAATGTGACCGCCATTGATGAGACACCGTCAACAAGTGTAGCATGCCAACATGGATGCTTTCTCAGCTTTTTGCAGAAAATTTGAGAGCCCAAGACGGTGGCCCTTGGCCCGCATGATGCCATGCAACAAGCATGGTTCTTTTTCTCATCCATGGGGTGCGGTCGTGCATGCATAGCATGGGCTGTAGCCCTTAGCAAGAGTGGGTGCCCAAAATAGGGCGCCCAACCTTGGATTCCAAAAAAAAAAAAGTTAACGTATAAATTCTACGTGGCCATGGCGTTACACAGAGCCGTTGACGAGCTGTGAGAAAACGTTGATGGCGTCCTCCATGGGTCTTCGTTGCGGGCGAGCCTGTGACGAAATTTCCTGGCGCCGCCATGGCGACTCCATCAAGCCTAGCAAGCGCCGTTTTCCCGATGGGCAATTCCGCCCACTGTGTGTGTGCAAGCGGTGCTTCCTACGGCCCTGCATGCTCTTCTTTCCCGGCCTCAACTGCTAAGGGATCTTGCTCACGTCCTGGATCGGCCTCTTGAGCCCACCATGGAAACTCTCATGAAAGAGAGAGAGAGAGAGAGAGAGAGAGAGAGAGAGAGAGAGAGAGAGAGAGAGAGAGAGAGAGAGAGAGAGAGAGAGAGAGAGAGAGAGAGAGAGAGAGAGAGAGGCCAAAGAGAGAGAGAGTCCTTCCCCTTCCTCCTAGCTCTCACCTCCCTCCCTGAGCTCTGATACCAGTGAAAGGTCAGGGGAACTAAACATGCTCATCACCACCCAGCCATGCCATATATAGGCCCTTGGCCTTCTAAATATAGGGACTCCCTTGATTGCATGTACGTCCTGGCCCTTGGCCCAAACTGGTCGTACCATTGTCCTGACACCTTATAAACTCCCCAACAAAAAGAAAGAGTTGTCCTCAGCTTGGGACATGCTTTAGAGAGTAGACATACTCCATATTTGGTCAACTTATGATTGAAGATGGTCAGTAACTTTAGGGTATTTAGATTAAGGATAGTGAAGTTGGTATGGACCTTGAATAATACACTTCTCTTCCATTTTTTAGCGCTGACTCAAAATTCTTAATCATAAAGAATTCTTAATGACTCGGGGTTACTTTAATTACTGAGTGTGATCTTACTCAACTAAGTATTTTTCCTTTGGTGTGACCGGATTGTGTTTCTCTTGTTAGGTATGAAGATCATTTCTTCACTTCACTCTCTACCTAGCCTTAATACGCTTACCATTCTTACCTAAATTAACCTTTTTCCGTTTTGAGAGTCGACTCATTTCTCTATTGATATCATCCAACTAATACCATGTTCTTGACAGTTAAAGGATTTCATACCGATCTTTCAATTAATCTTGCAATTTCTCCTCCCTTGTGTACCCAATTTATTTCGTCCATCCTTTTTTTCTCTTTTGTCTATAGCTTACTGCCTCATCCTTCACTTGGTACTCAGATATTCCATGTATCATAACAATTAGACTTGTAAAACACCATAGACGATTTAAATCTCAAAAGAATTGACTGACTAGAGATGCTTGAGTTCCATAAATATGACGATTGATTACATCCGCATAAAAATTACTTAAAGAGTGTCATCTATATCTTGAAGAATAATTCTAAGTTGTTCCAAAGAACCAACCAAAATATGATCAAGGGTTTGGAGAAAAATTGATTTGATTCCAAATGATGAATTACATGGGCTCATCCTCCAAAACTTGGAAATTGGATAATTAGCTGGTCCCAGTCCTCCCAGGATGCATCTTCAATAGGATAGCCCTTCCACTTGATTAGTACTTCTTGAATTTTCCTGTGTCGGAGTTGCTTCTCTTTAGTTTCCAGAACTTGTTCTGGTTCCATTTGAAATTCTTCTTGATTGATGAGAATGGTGTCATCATGATTCAAAACATGTAGAGGGTCAGCAACATATTTCTTAAGGAGGCTGACATGAAAAGAATTATGATGCGCATGTGAGGCGGTAAGGCTAACTTGTAGGCTTGTTCTCCTATCTTTCTAAGGATTCCAAAAGTCCCACAATATCTGAATGCAAGCTTACGGAATTACCCTAGCTTTAAGGATCTGCGTTTGGGTTTGACTCTAAGGAAAACTTGTTCACCTTCACCGAAGCTTCTAGCGGAGTGGTGAAGATCATCGTAACTCTTCTGCCTATCACTAGCTCTCTTCAGGTTGTCTCTAATGACTATAAGTTGATGATCCATCTCTTCCATGGTAGACTTAGCGGCAGGAACCATGAAGAGCTGGGTCGGCTAATCGAAGAGGGACTAAATATTCTTGACCATACAAGGCTTTAAAGGGTGACATTCCGAGGCTGCGATGGTGAGAAGAGTGATAAGCAAACTCAATTAGAGGAAGAAACTTGATCCATTGCTGAGGCTGTTAGTTGCAGTATGCTCGAAGCATATCTTCAATGACTTGATTCACTCGCTCAGTTTGACCATCAGTCTCCGGATGATATGCTGAGCTGAGATTCAGTTGGGTACCCAGAGATTGAAACACGGCTTGCCAAAACTTAGAAGTGAATTTGGCATCCCGATCACTAATGATTCTTGCAGGGATTCATGTAATTGTACTACCTCTTTGACAAATACTTGGGCTATGTCGATGGTGGCGGTTGTCTGCTTGACTGGAATTAGATGAGCCACCTTAGTGAGCTTATTTATTATGACAAAAGTAGAATCATAGTTTCCAATTGTCTTTTGGAAAAATTTGAGTATTGTCCGTACGTTCTTGTCTTGAAATGTCAGTCTCTCCTTTTTAATTAAATTCTTAAGGACATCGCTATTTAGTGCTTTCAACAAAGGGTCTTCTGTCTATGATAGTCTTGAGGAAAAATTCCAACTTTGAGTTCTTGGCTAACTCATAAGTTTGTTTTCTTATTCTTCTTTAGGGTGAAAATGTCTGCAATATTTATGAGCTTATCTATTACACTTTTCCATCTTGATTCCTTGTGAGTTTTTAAGCACGTCTCCTTTACTGTCTTTTCCTATTTGACTTGAGATGCTATAAGTAGAAGTTTACTTTTAAAATCTAGAAATAATATTGGACCATACCATATCTCTTTGGTCCCAATCCCAGCTTTCTCTCATCATTGCAATTCGTAAATTATTCAATAGTTGTACGCATTCCCATTAACCGTGTAACTCCAGTCGACCCACATGTTCTCCATTTCTTAGTAGGAATGGCATTTTTCTTAGGAGAGAAAAGTTCGATAAGGTGTCTCAACATGACTAACGTGTTCTTTGGTTCGGCTAGCCCTATTCTTTTAGGACTATCTTATAAACTTCTTCTTCTTCTTCTTGAATATTCCAAGCCATCAGTAATTTCAAAACAACTCTTGCTATATATACTTATAGCTTTATCTGTGGATAATCATAAGAACTTCTTGGATTTCTTCATTATTATTCAAAATTATCTTCTAGTCAATGTCACAAAAATTAATTCTTCATGTGGTAGCTACCTTACCCAATCTTGCTCCTTATTACTAAGCTTAAGGGAGAATGATAAGTAAAGCTCAATAAAAGTTTCATCCATGCCACTTTCATGTGTCTTCACACAAGTGCATGCGTTTTCATTCATGTATGTCACTTCCATACGTCTTTGCACAAGTGCATTACCTACACTTTCACAAATTTGTATATCATTCATTTCCAACTTTACTCACACTCCCCACTTGCTTAAATCCCAGGGACAAGTATAGGTTTTTGGAAGTAAGAGCTCCCTAAAATATTCCAGCATAGCTAGATTTTCACTCTAGCGTAGCTGCTTCCATCCTCTCATAGATAATCCGTTGAATTTCTTCTGGCAGATCCCAAGCCATCTTGAAAATTTTGGAATAATTTATTGGAACATAAAGACTTAATTTTGTAATATATTATTAAAATTTGGGTGTAGAATAGACTGAGTTGTTTCTCCCTCATGCATTAATCCAAAATTCCAAGGTCCAAGATTCAAAATTAGGCTCTGATACCACTTGTGAGGGCCATACCCAGACTCGACCCTACTCAGCTCCCTCAGTCCTCCAGACCATTCCAGGGAATGACGTAGATCTATCTGCATGCATCCATCCCATTTGGGACCGAAACTCAGACAGGACTCCGGTCTATCTCGAATGTCAACTCAAGGGGGTACATCCCTTCATTCAATGATTCTATCCGCTTCTCATAATCAATATATCCTTGATAGCTTTCTACACCCAAAATCGTGGTCCTTAGTCTTGATTCTCTTGATCTTTAACTTGAGGATCTGCTCTTGCTTTCTTACTCTCCCTTGGTTCATGGCGATTACCCCTTTTTTCTGACAAGTAGGCACAATAGTTATCACTTTCCCCTAAGAAGAGGGATCTTGCAATCCTACCTGGTCGCGCTCGTCCTCGGTTACCCATTTTTATCCCACATAGTCCTAGCGTTTAACATAAAATTTTTAAATCAACATCCGGCCATCTGACCCTCTGATCCGCCCACCCATCGAACCATTTCATGAAAATCTCTTCCCAAGGTAGTACTTAACTACTACAAAATCAGGAAGACAGTAGTCTATCAGACATCATCAAACAACAAGCAGCATGCAATCTGTTGCATACCTTCGTTCAGGAAAATTTATCTGGTTGTTCCCACCAGATCTTTATTTAGAAACTTTTAATTCATTTCCTTTTCTTTATCTACTATAATTAGCTTGTAACTACTTTCCTAACTAATCATGCAACACATTTAGTTTCAACCAATTCATGTTGCCTCCCCATTCAGGCCAAGATAATCGGTTACAAGCCATCAAAATGGCAGAACCTTCACAATATTTCCCAGAATTAAGTGTTTGGGAAAGGCTCATCAAGTAATTTAATCATTCCTACCTAAGCATTTTATTTCGAGAGGTATACTAGCACCATCTGATGAAAGATGCATAGGATAGCCCCTATATTCCTAGCATTTCCAGTTCCTTTTTACGCAACCAAGTCGAACAAATTTTCTTAATTAAATTCACATCAGCCTCCCTGAGCATAACCTTCTCATCCAACTATTGGCATTAGGCCATACCCGGATTATGGCCGATTTCCAATAAGATACCGCGGGTACTTCACCCGGCCGGGCAAAAATAAAACAAACCCATTCATCCCTTATCCCTCGGGCATGAATGACGTAGGTATAAAAACTTGCCGGTTATGCTGCCCTAGTAAAAAAGGACCAATCTCCGTCAAGTTCCCCAAGAGAATCCTTTCAATGAGCCAGCCTTTCAATCAAATTGACCCCAAGAAGATCCATCTTGGTTTCCGGTCATTTCCAGACAATCTTCAAAACTCTAGTTAAATCTATGTTTTGCAATGGGCTATCCCTATCACCTCTCGAGATTCCTTTTTAACTCCTAGTTGGTAGTTTTCAGGTTCATTCATTTATCAACCTTAATTCCTACTTTCATTAATTATCTACCATCCAAGTTTATTTAGAAAATACAAGCGAGTTTTTGCCATAGGAATTTGATGGTTAATGTCTCTTCGGAAATGCCAACTTTTTAAGTTCAATCCCTGTTTTATACAATTTCCAGGTTTTTGTAATCCTTTACATTCCATGGGGCATCTCCATGGAAGCTTGTAGAGTTTTCGATTCAAACAACACGGAGATCAATTCCGTGAAGTTATCCCCTATCTCCCCCATCTCGTATTTGCAAACAAACTTGAAATTGAAAACTTTAGAAATACTCTTCAATACAAAAAATTGAACTACTTCTATCGAGCTTAGACAACTACTCTTTTCTTATGGAGCCTAGCTTTCCATTTAAGAAGCTAAAAGGTCATCCTATAATCTATGAGTTTTCGAGTTTTCCATTAAAGCTTAAACCTAAAATACAAGGTAGTCACACTAAAGCTTACACCTAAGTGCAAAGTTAACATTAAAGCTTAGCTTAAGAGTGAAAATCTACCTTTGAAACTTAACTTAATGATGCATAGATACTGTTAGCACTTAACCCTAATTGTGAGGTTTCCATTAAAGCTTAAACCTAAAATACAAGGTAGTCACTAAAGCTTACACCTAAGTGCAAAGTTACCATTAATGCTTAGCTTAAGAGCACAAATCTACTTTTGAAACTTAACGCAATGATGCATAGATACTCTTAGCACTTAATCCTAATTGCGAGGTTTCCATTAAAGCTTAAACCTAAAAATGTAAGATAGTCACTAAAGCTTACATCTAAGTGCAAAGTTACCATTAAAGTTTAGCTTACGAGAGCAAATCTACCTTTGAAGCTGAACTTTATGATGCATAGATACTCTTACCACTTGACCCTAATTGCAAAGTTTCCATTAAAGCTTAAACCTAAACATACAAGGTAGTCACTAAAGCTTACATCTAAGTACAAAGTTACTATTAAAGCTTAGCTTATGAGTGCAAATCTACCTTTTAAGCTGAACTTAATGATGCATAGAAACTCTTATCACTTAACCCTAATTGCGAGGTTTCCATTAAAGCTTAAATCTAAAAATGCAAGGTAGTCACTAAAGTTTACATCTAAGTGCAAAGTTACCATTAAAGCTTAGCTTATGAGTGCAAATCTACCTTTGAAGCTTAACTTAATGATGCATAACTACCATGAATACTTAACCCTAGTTCCAAGGT
The DNA here is from genome assembly GCF_014529385.1 of Adiantum capillus-veneris. NCBI lineage: Eukaryota > Viridiplantae > Streptophyta > Polypodiopsida > Polypodiales > Pteridaceae > Adiantum > Adiantum capillus-veneris. Next base: position 156,059,981 of record NC_140932.1, read on the forward strand.
TACCATTAAAGCTTAAACCTAAAATGATGCACATAAACCTTCTTAGTATTAAAACACATGGATTAATTAATCCTACTAGAAATGAAGATTACCTCCTCTAAAAAAGAGGGAAGTGGGGTTGAAGTCCTTCTTGAAGAGATATGAGGCTCAAGGAGGAAGGAAAGGGATTTAGGATGAAGAGGAAGGAGAGAGAAGCTTCTTCACAAAACCCTCAAGGGTTTGGCCTTCAAGAGAGGGAGAGAGCAAGAGCAAGGTTTAATGGAAACCTTGATTTACTTAAGCATAATCTTGAGCATGGCAAGTATGGGATCTTACCATGCACCAAACGAGTTTTTCCGAGCAAAGACAAACCCGGGCAAGTGTTTGTACGCAATTAGTAAATTTTATCATCAACAAAATATTTATTGTTTGTTATATATTGATGCACTAGAACAAAAAGAGTTTTTAATGGATAGACTACCTCCTAAATTCCAAAAGATTAAAGTTTACTTTTGAAAAAAGTAACACAATATTTAAAAATATTATCTTCTGGCTCAATCTCTATTTATTTAACTATAATCGCCTCTGCTTCTACTCTTCTTTGGCTTGGATTTTTCTCGCTTGGGTTTCATATGTTTGAGCAAATTTTTTTGGAAAGAATACGGATTGGGATTGGCTAGGGTTGAGCGATCGAAGCTAGCACTTGCACATACAATACCTCATACTATAGAAACAAAGTTGCACGATATAGCCGAGCATTGGACGGCCTGTACCGAAAAGCAACTGGATGGAGAGAAGAGAGAGGTAGAGGTGATAACAATGCAACTTTACAGAGCGTTCCAACGAGCGAGAAAAGTGATGACGAGTGAGATGGCTGCAACAACACACACACACAGAAACCCTCACTCTCCTCTCTCTCTCTCTCTCTCTCTCTCTCTCTCTCTTTTAAAAAGAGAAGGAAGCGTCAATGCAAATTTGCTAAAAAAGTAGTACATGAGAGAGCTAGTATGATGGGGAGAGAGAGAGAGAGAGAGAGAGAGAGAGAGAGAGAGAGAGAGAGAGAGAGAGAGAGAGAGAGAGAGAGAGAGAGAGAGAGAGAGAGAGAGAGAGAGAGAGGGATGGCTTCTGGCAAGCGCATGGTCGCACTGTTTTTGGTGCTAATGGTGGCGATGGCGGGACTGAGTGGTGCCGCAACATAGACGCCTCCTCCGACACTACATTGCACGTCCCTACTGAATCTGGTGCCGGCCTGCTAGGCTATGACTCTCTATGTGTGAAGCTTACCTTGCCCAACCTATCGCTCACCACCTGCCTTGGCCTCAACATCAACATCTCCCACATCATCTTCGGCAACAACGGAAGCTGCATCTGATCACCATCGCCTGCATCAACCTGACTCATCATGCACTTCTCTTCATTTATGGTCATTTGTAGTTAGATTCTGTATGTTGAAATCAACTTCTTGTTCTCTATGATACTAACTGCTTTCCCACATAGATGTTCTCTCTCTCTCTCTCTCTCTCTCTCTCTCTCTCTCTCTCTGTGAGTAAAAAGCAGCTCTAAAGACTCTTGCTCACCATGACAGCACAATATAAAACTTAGATACACCTCTTCAAAATTCCTCATTTGAGATATCAAAAGCACAACCTTAATCCTAATAAGAAGCTTGGATACACTCATATTAAAATGTCCCAAAAGTAAAAGAAATCATAGCATTCAAAATTAGCTTGAGCTCAAAAATTTCACATGAGCATAAGCCAAGCCTGATTCAAAAGACTCTTTGTGTCAAGAGACCCTAGTACTATACCTCAAAAGGGAACATCAATCTGCAAAAGAGAAGCCTGCTCAAAAAAGAAACTCAAGCCACAGTTCCCTTTAGAGCTCCTACTTTTTTCTTGGCTTCTTCAACAATAGATAGCTTAATACCCTTTCCTATTGGTAGTGTCACCCAAGGCTTTACTCCTTTACCAATAGTAAAACACATTGCCAAGTTGGGTGGCAAACTCTTGATCGGCAGTATCTTGTACGTGCAAAATTTCAAAACTTCCCTTATGCTTTTCACGGTGCTTGATAATCCCAATCCTACCTCTGTTGCGACCACAGTAACCATAACAATGTTGCCAATGTCAAACTTGATGAACTCTACAACCTTTCTAGTCTCAATTTCAATTTTAATGGTGTCATTGGCCTTGATAAGGGGATCTAGATAGCCAATGGTGCACCTATCAAATGTAGTGATGTAGGGAATCCCCTTCTCACCGAAGTAAGCAGCTCAGACCTTGCATAGCTTGTACTTAGACTCTTCAAGGCCGATGGAGTGCAAAGTAAATCTTCCCTTGCTATCCTAAAGCAATCGGAAGTTCCCTCCGATTTTTGCAATGGACACAACATCCATAAACCTAGCACGGTAACACTTGTCCGTCCTTACTTTCCCATCCATAGAGATGAGTCGCTGCATCACAATGGCAACCACTTCACGATAGGTCAAGGCATACTTCAGACGATTCCTCAAGAAGACAACCATAAGCAGACATTCCCTGGTCTTATGTGCTTGCTGCATGGGGCATGGTGAGCCGACAATTGCTAGCATGGCTCAGAGGTGATGCTCAACAGAGAGGCAACATATCCATAGCTCATCTAGAGTTGGCATCATGTCCAAGAGGTAGAGTTGGCCAAGGAGTACATGCAGTAGCACTATTGTGCTTGGACAACGAGAAGAAATGGCAAAGACTGAGAGTCAGCCATTGTAGGAATATCCGGTTGATTCGACTCCCTCTCTCAAGTGAATACTATCAAGATGCGCCTGAGTGATATAAGTTGAAGCTCCACTTGCGGGGATGCACCCCTAATGGGGTTTTCAAGCTGAGACTAGAAGGGGGCAAGGATCATGAGGGACTCAAGAGAATGGAGAGGCTGGCGCCTTCCCAGGGTTCTGAAGAAAGAAGACCAGGACTAGGTTGGAAGGACGGTTGTCCGAAAGGCAAGGCTGGTAAGGATGGTTGTCCAACTCCGAAAGGACATAGCAAACAGGAAGAGCTCTATGAAGTCGTCCAGAGGAGCAGAGTAGCGCGTCCGCAAGGTGTTTCGGAAGCTGAGAGAAAAGGTTGTTGCTAACTCTCTCGCCACTTGAAAAACTCTCTCTCTCTCTCTCTCTCTCTCTCTCTCTCTCTCTCTCTCTCTCTCTCTCTCTCTCTCTCTCTCTCGACGCTGATGGCTAGAGAGAGGCAAAGAAGCCTGAGGGATTTTGAACACGTACCTTCGAAGAGCATGAATGAAAAAAAAACTGTCTGTAGCTGTTCGCGCTGGCGCGGATGGCTAGAGATAGATTTTTGTTTTCAACCCTGTAGCAGCGTGCGTACCCTCGATCTCTACCCGAACCTAAATTAGTAGTAATAAGACATGTCACCTATTGGCCCTATCAAGCTTCTCTCTGTGCGAGGGTGCCTAAATCGAGAGCTGGCAGTGTGCAAAGTCGACACAGCGTCTCCGGGAAGAACTGATATCATATAGGCTAGAGTCCTCTAACTCCTACTGTGCCCCCCAGCCCCCCACCCTCACACACGGAAGTTGGAACATGAGGGGCCTGCCGCATGCTCTAGAGAAGAAGCAATTGTAACAGTGATGCTGGGAGTACCCGTCTGGCGCAGCATCTTGGATTGCAGGAGAGGCCGCAACACACAACTCCGCCTGTGGGCCATCACCATGCCAATGCATGGCCATGCCATCGATTGATGCGATTGTCCATGAGGCTGGCCTGCGCAGGCTTCAAATTATATCATCACTTTTATAGTGAAAAAAAACTGTCTGTAGCCGTCCGCACCGACGCGGATGGCTAGAGACAATTTTTTTTAACTTGGTGAGCTCAGGGTTGGAGCTTATTGGGTGCGTGCAGGGCTACTAAGGAGAATCCATTTCATGGCCGTGCTAGACGATGCTATGAGCAAAATTATCTCTCACGATGATGGTTGTGATCGGCCATCGCTATTTCTGCCATGGAGGTCACATGTGAGAAGTAGGCTCTTTTTTCTATTCCTGAACGTAGAAGCCACCACGTGGCATTATATATATATATTTTTAAAAAGCATCATTGCCATGAAAAGCTCTAAAAAATACCCCGCGCAAAAAGCTCAGAAGCAAATTCAACAACCCTGTGCTACAGGCGAGTAATAAACTATGGAGCTTGTCTTTCTGTGCACCAGAGTGAATGTGCATGCATCCACACAAAATCCAGTTCCACAAAGATCCTACTCTATCTAGTAGATTTTGCAGCACCAGGCGCAACTGGTTGTGAGAGGAGTGTAAGTTATCCTCTCGTGGCTTCATCTTTCTCTCCTCGGCCATCCTTCAATCATAGCAGCTTTCTGTGCAACAAGAAGCAGTGTCTAGCTGAACAATATGTCTAGCTTCAACTACCTCACTCAGCTCGTTTCTGCAGGCGCAACTAGTTATAGTTATGGATAGAATTATGTGGCTCCAAGTATATATTACGATGGAGAAGGTTCCCATGCCTAATTCTCAAGATTCACACCAATTCTTTTCCGCGCAGTTTGCCTGTGCAGCAGTAAGCCGGGCCAAACCGGAAAGGAGTACCGGAGACCTTTCAAACCCTGGTTATATTTCGTAGATCATCAAGCTAGAGGGTACTTCGGATGCTTGCCGACGTGATGAGCATTCTCAAAGATGAGATATTTCGTGCGGTCCACCAATGGTAGAGGTCTGTTCTAGTGCTACTGAAACAAAAGATAATCATATTTCAATCGATGATCAGTTGGCCTAATCTGGAGTCGAACCACCAAAACTCATTGCCTTCATAGGCTCGTTCAACACATTTTTTTGTTGATGCTATCAGGGTGTTGGCTATCCATATTAACCCAAACGACTTTTGACCTAAATGTAAGACAAAATATCAATGTAACAAGCAATAAATTGGCAGATCCCTTCAACAAAAAATGTGTTCTCTTGCTCGGTGATCTTGCCCAACTACCCCTAGTTTGTAGTCACGCACGGGAGCTTTGTAACACATGCCATATCACAAGTTCGGTCCACTGGCTACATGCAACTTTGTACAAGATGTCATGCTCTATAAGACATGCAACGGAACCTGAATCTCTTCAGTTTCTCACCATTTTTTTCATGAAAGAAAACCAATCGTAGATGAGATCAATTGTACCTTGGGTGCATGTATTATAGATGAAGCGCATGTGCATGACTACATCAACAATCTACTACGATAATCTGTACTCACATGTCAGACGTTCAACACCATAACAACCTTGCCTTGAATAAATTGTACAATCAAACCGACATTACAAAACTTGAAATGAAGACGAGCGTGGGTAACATAAATGTCCTTTAGTAGTGGCTCCTAGACCCCTAAGTTACTGAGCTAGATTTGATCACAATTTGTGTGCACTGCATGATCACTGAAAATATTGACTTGACAATCGGTGTGGCAAACGGTGCAACATGCATTGTCGATGCCATAACAGAGAACACAGAAGGTGAAGTTACATGTATCATTGTCCTCATTCATTGTATTAGGAACAACTACAAAATAAGAAAGGAAAAACACAAAGAACTATAAAAGAAGAAAGGCAAAACACACTCCAATCGACCTTCAAAAATGCGAGCCGACGTGTTGCGCTACCGTACCATTCAATGAAAAAATATATTTGAAATACTTTTCGTTTGGAAGAATTTACATCTAGCATGTATACTAGAAAAAACATTCATCTTAGACATAGTAGTACAACCTTGCTTGGATATAATCTCAAATGTAGCTATCCCTATAATCTCTAACAATTGATGCACTTAACTTTGTCTCCTTCCATAGCATTTTTCGAGTATATATCCCTTTCACGCAGTGACACCCTTGCCAAATTAGTCATTCTCTTGTTCTGCTCAATGCTAAATGCTAAATGTGAATTTTCATATGTCCTATTATATTCTACAGATGTTTTATAGCAAGGCCCACCAAGCAAGACTAGTTTGTTTTTAAAGTGTTCAAAATTTAAACGTATAAGATTAAAAGGTTGCAACATCTAGAATTTGAACTTGGTCATCATTGTTTCAATATGCATCCAAGCTAGTGCAAATTAGAGAGAGAGAGAGAGAGAGAGAGAGAGAGAGAGAGAGAGAGAGAGAGAGAGAGAGAGAGAGAGAGAGAGAGAGAGAGAGAGAGAATATTCCATTTCTCACATATCCTAGTTTACTGCAATGTCAAATTTCTTTGATGAATCTAATTAAAAACTTTCAAATTGTAATCTCAGGCTAGGTTTATACGAGCCGACGGTAGAGAGAGGCACAAGTGTGTGCATCTTGCATGGCACGCACGGATTGAGCAAAGGAATCACAGGTTTTCTCCAGACCCACCGTTGCTTGGCCGACCACCTCCCTCCCTCCTTGGAAAAACTCGGTTACAAGGCACTTTTCAGTGCAAAACGCAGGCGGCACAAGTCGAACCATGATTTGTGCGTGCTCAACATGTTGCCACTGAAGTGTGGCTGTTGGGTGAGTATCATTCCCGCAATTACATTGTTGTTTTGTGCTTCTGGCTTGTGTGAATAGACAGCTGGTAGAGGTAGTCAAGAACCATTGAGCTTTGCCGTCGGGTTCATTTGAACCGAGCCTCATTGGAAGGTGAAAATACATTAGATGTTTACATAAGTCTAGATTCTTTGACAAGTTTGTTATAAAAAAACATGCCCATTAAAATGGTCTCTTGGAAAGGGTAGGGTCCCAAACCAAGGTAGCGCCAATCTCTTTCTATCTGCACAAACATGCATGGCTAAAGAGAGGAAGAGTCTCGAGAAAGTTTGAAACACTTAGAGCTGCGTTGCGCCTGGGAGGTGTGGGGACACTGGGGTTGGCATATTTCTACCAATACTCGGTAGCACTCCATCGCCAAGGCAAGTGTCGGGATTTTCATATTTCCACTGCAATGTATTGAAAAGGTAGGGGTTAAGCAAAGTTTGAGTGGATTTGACTTGCGCAACCAGTAGATCTGCTCCGTTCGCCTTCAACTGCACGTACATCTCCACTTGCCACCTCCTCGTCCAGGATTGTTTGCGCTCAAACCCAGCCAGCCAGTAGATCTTTAATATCTTCAAGTACTTGGCGTTGGGTGCGACCAGGGGGTTAGTGGGAATATGGTTAATACTCCGCTATTTATTTGGGAACCCCAGTACCCCTCCGTGCGGATGGAGAATTTGTAGTCGTGTTCATAACATTCCTTTGAGTGCCCTATTTTTCACTTTGTATTTGAAATAACCACCCTCATTTGGTCACAACGAACAAAGGTAGTGATTGAAGAATGGTATCCATTAAATCATGGGGCCACTATGTCCAAGAATTGTTAATGTCGATGTCGTAATAACCATGGTCCATAGCATGCAATAGCAATAGCCAAGGTCAATAAAAATACAATATCTTTCATTTGTTGTACCATTATCTGTGTGACATGCCCATAAATGGTTCCAACTATTACACCCAAGGGGGTTGTTCCCTCAAGGCCATAATCAAGGAGACATGAGAAAAATTCTTCTTTTACACTTGTAGTGGTGTTTCAAAGCAATAGGTAAACCTTGACGGGTTTGCCTTTTTTGATGAAGTACCTTGTTTTTTTCTGCTTGGTTTAAAGCTCGCTCGAAAAATCTCGCTCGCAATTTGGAATTCCTCGCAAGTATGCAAGTAGCTTAGCAATATGTGTGTAAAATTACAAAGGAGAGGGGGTGCTTATATAGGAAATGGTGGGTGGAATTCTCTTCTCAATTCCTATTGGGCCCCAATTCTCTTCTCAATTCCTATTGGACCCCAAATTCTCTTCTCAAATGCTATTGGACCCCAATTATCTTCTTAATTATCTCCTCTTAGTTCTTATCTCTTAACTTTATCTTTCAATCAAGTTAGTCCCTTTTTCTCCCAGTTTCCGATCTAGATCAGTTCCCACGCGGATCTTCACGAAGAAGTATAAAAATAATCTTTTTGAAAAAATATAGGGATGACGTAATTTTGTTAGGAAATAAAACGTAGCTAAATAGATAATTGAGTAGATTACTTAATGGAGAGAGACATATTTATATACACGAGATTATAGAGTAGAGAGAGAGAGAGAGAGAGAGAGAGAGAGAGTACACACGATATACGTGGTTCACCCAATGTGGGCTACGTCCACGGGAAAGCAGCCACTCAATGGCTTTAGTACTTCAAAACAAGAAGTAGTTTACAAAGGGATTATACCCTTAATGGAGCTCCCGCCTTGCTTCACTCTCACCACCTCACACTCACCTTGTTGCATCAACTTCACACTATGAAATGTGTGTAGAAATGGCCTCCTTTTATAGGCCAAAAGGGCTGCCCTCTCTTATGAGAGACAACCATGTGTAGCCGCCCTTGTGCGAATAAGTCCAAATCGGACCCTCCAATCCGCCCATGTGTGGCTGCCCTTGAGAAGACAAGGCCGCTTTTGAATTCGGCCACCGGCCACCGGCCATTGACTTCCGACCACCGGCTCGGCCATTGACTACCGGCCACCGGCCAACCGACCGGTTGTTTTCCGACCACTTTCCGGCTGCCGTCCGGCCATAATATTCCAGCGAAAAGGAATATTCCGCCGAAAAAAAGTCTCGGGGGCCTCCGCCCCCGAGGCCTTTAAAGTTGCCCCTGATTCTTGTCCGTGAAATTTTTGGTTTCCGGTGAGTGATTTTCCTTCACGCACGATGGCTTCTCCTCATAATGGGGGCCTTACAAATGTGCGCTTTTACCACAGAAAATTACAAGGGTAAATCAGGCTCCATACTTAACAAATTTCTTATCCAAAATATCCTTGTCTTTTCATTCTGGAGTAAAGTCTCGTTGTCCACATAACTTCTTTGTCAGTCTTGCTTTTTCTAAATTATTTTCTAGGCTGAAAAAAAAGTTCTGAATGGCTCTAGGGTTTAGGGAGGGACCTTACACTCATAACTCAGAAATTGGTTTGAAAGAACTTCTTTTCGTTTTTTGGTAATTTTCCAAGTTACAATTGATCATTTTGGCTCATAGTTGAAATGTGGCATGTAATAGGTGTGTACAAGTGATGGGTGAGGTGATGATACCATTTTCAAGCCAAAATATTGCAAAAGTAAATAATCGCGATTACCTACAGCAGTCAACTTTTTCTTGCAAAACATGAGAATTTTGACCTAAACACATTCTATACACCTAAAACAAGTCCTAAATTGAATTTGGTAAAATTTGGTCTTGTCGGCATCACTTGGTGCTTTGTCGACTCTAAAATCATCTATTTTGTGACTACATGGCCTGTAGAGTTGGTTAGTCACTTTTGAGGCTATGAACTTGTTCGCTACATAGTCCTGAAGCAACTCATCCAATTTTGGTCCATTTGGAGTCAGTTTGACCTTGTATATCAAATTTGACGCTTTGTAGCCTTCGAGCCGTTTCTTGCTTTTCGAGGGCTTGGCTTGATTGATTTTATGAAATCAATCATATACATTGTGTATAGATCTCGTATGTAAGTTGTGTGTGGAGTCAGAATCCAATTCAGGCATCTGCCAAAAACCTAGCTTTTCTACTTGGGACCCCCTTATTGCTGATATAGAAGTGTTCTATTATGTTGGGGCATGCTACAGTTCAAGACTCATCTGATTTGGTTGAGTTGACAGGCTGCTATGGCCGATTTTTGGTCGTAGGTCTTCGTGCACTGCTCGGATTCTAGGGTTTTTTCCAGTGGTTTAGACTAACTACCGGTTGTACAAAATGGATAATTGATAAGTATAGAACTTACCCCTCATGTCTCGTGTGGGACGACGCTGAAAACAGGCAACTGTGGAGTCCAAAAAATGCGAAGAAGGCCGAGAAGCTCTCTCTCCAAAGGCAACAAGTGGAAATGAGGTGATTTCAGCCTACCTTGGGTATCTATCCTCGGACTTCCTAAACCATTTTTCCCCAAATTTCCCTGTCCTACTAGCCCGTGAAATCTATGTTAGACTCCAAAATTTCCCCAATCGAATTCCTGTAGCTCATTCTGCAAGAATTCTGCAAAAGTAGGTCTGGTTGCCTAATTTAGGCTTCCCTCTTCCATCTGCCCATTCGATTGAAATTTCTTGTACCTGACCATCTTGTCTTTCTAATCATCATCAATGTATCTTTTGTTTTTCCATATGAGCTTTGTTGCTATTTATTATTAATTTTTAACATGTTTATTGAAAAATCGAAGAAAATAACAAAATACGCTAAAAAAGCAAAGTGAAAATCCAATAATTAAGAAATCCATTGAAAAACATAGCTTCATTGTTTTTTGTTGGATTTCTCCATTTTTAAGTCTCAATATCAAGAAAAATGATAAATTTTTTTAATGATTTTATTTACACTCATCGGGGAGATCTTATCACTTAAATTTCCCCTGTTGATGAATTATAAGGGCATTATTAAGTAATTTTGCAAAAAATCACACGTTAACATCAAACTTTTTCCTTCCTCTTCAAGCACTGCCCTTAATTACTTAGTGCCCTTCCACCCCTCCTAGATGGCATACTCCAGGACGACTGTGTGCATGGGTTGAACAATCGTTTCTATGCATAGCCTTGGTTGGCTCTACCATGCTATGAATATCAATGCGATTAAAACCATTATGTTGTACAAGAGTTGGGTCATAAGGGTTTCTGATGTCAAGGTTTTTTGATGCTGTCTTCCAAAGAGAAAATCTTGTAGCTTGTGTGCTCTCTGCCTTATTGTACCATGAAGATGCTTTGGCACACTGATTTTTTGAGATGTTGGTATCAATAATGACTATTGTCGAGCTTTTAGCCGCCATTGATATCTTGGTTTGTCTTGGTTAGAATGGTGTGGTTGAGTCTTCTGAGTCTTAATTCTCCATTGCTTGATCAATTTTACAGTTTGTGAAGAAGATGAGTGTTCTTTTTTCTTCCAAATCCATTTTGTGTTAGGTTTCTTACTCGGAGATGCTCGTCTTTGTGTTTTGAACCTTGGAACCATCTTCGGTACAGTAGATGATGATTTCGACACCCAGATTTGAATCGGCTTGTCCTTAAGCTGTGCTTTCGGTACCCAAATTTGCATGACTCCTTGCATGCTACTTGTAGCATTTACTTGTCGATAGAATGGAGAAGATTTATTATTTTGTGGTTTGATCTGCTGGTAACTTCCTTTCCGTTCCTCCTTGCTTGGTGCAATTGGAGCAATGAGTTGTCCGCCTTTAGGTGACAGCTTGAGCTGATTGGTATCGCAATTTGGTATTGCCTTGTATGTCCACATCCAAGGGATTCCAAGCATCATTGTCTCATTCATGTGTTCATCTGGTAAGCATACAAACCAATGAGGAAATGAACATCCATGTACTATCACATTCAAGTTGACTACTCCCAATGTTGGTGTTGGGTTCTTGTTGCATCCTTTAATAGTCGCTATTCCTACTGTCAATGACTAACTTGTTGCTTTTTTGTATGTGAAATAATTGACTACATTTACTCGAGCTCCTGTGTCAACCAATGCATTTGTGCTATGATTATTGAGGTGTACTTTGATGCGAAGGTCCATTCCATCTAACCATTCATCATCTGTTGAAACCGCATCTTTTTGCAATTTCCATTGTCGGTCATCTATTTCCAGAGTGTTGATGGGAATTGGTATTTGTTGATTCTTGAGAGAAGCTTTCCTTTTGAGTACCCGCGACGCCTAGCTTCCTCTTGAGCTTCATCAATAACCTGTTGTCGTTTAATCCTCCTTTGCTTGGCTGCATGCATTCTTTCTAGCAATTCATTGGTTAGCGGAAAATTGTATTTCTTTAAACGGCATCCACTAATCCAATTAGCCATTGGTTCACCACCTAGGGTGAACAACTTTACTATTCCACTTGGAGATACATATTCAATAATAAACAGTTTGTTTTCCTTTTTCTTAAACTTGGGAATGTTTTGCTTAAGGGAATAGACTAAAACTAAGTCCCCTTTCTTGAAGATTTTTGTTATTAGATGGGAATCAAAAAACTGTTTTTGTTTCCGCTTTTGTGCATAGATGTGAGCTACAGCAAATAGCCTTTGCTCATCTAGCTTCTCTAAATCTTCAAGTCTCTTTGACAATTCATGCCAGTCTACTCAAGATCCTTAGCTACCCTTAGTTTCGGCAATAGAAACTCTATTGGCAGTATGGCATCAAGACCATAAACAAGGTTAAAGGGTGTAGCATTTAAATCTATTTTGAATGAAACTCGATAAGCCCATAGAGCTGCATGGAGATTCATTTCCCAGTCTATCCTTCCTGAAATAACCACTTTAGTCAATACTGAGCTAAGAATCTTATTCGTATGCTCAACTTGTCCATTTTCTTGTGGGTGATAGGGAGCTGATTTATTATGGATGACCATTAATTCATTAAGTAGATACTCGATTATCTCATTGAGAAAATGAGTTCCCCTATCACTAACAATTTCTATTGGCAGTCCATATCTTGTGAACACATACTCATATAAGAATGCGACGGTGGTTTTAGCATCATTCTTTTGAGTTGCCTTAGCCTCGGTCCACTTGGTCAAAGAGTGCGTAGCTACAATGATATATTGAGCTTGGGTTCTATAAGCAGGTGGCTATATTGGCCCAACATAATCTATATCCCATTTAGCGAAGGTTCTAGCCCCCATCATTGGTCTTAAGGGCATGTTATCTAATGTGTTGGCATTTTTGCTCGTACAAGCATCACACCTTCGAACATATTCCTTGGCATCTGCAAAAAGTATGCCTTCCATTAAGATTGCTCTTACAGTGGTCTCACTAGAAAATGGACCTCCAACTAATCCACCATGTAATCGTTCTATAATTGGAATATATTCATCTTCATTTGCACAAAGACACAGATGTTGGTCCTTACCTCTCCGATACAATTGGTTTTCTATAAGAGCATAATCTCTTGCTTCAGTTTCAATTGATCTTTGACGGCGTTTACTCATATCCTTCGAGAATATTCGGCTGGAGAAGTAAGTAACTAGATAGTTACTCCACTTAGGAACATGCGACATTTGGAACAATGTTATATGAGGTATGGGTGTTTGTTTTTTACATTGACAATCATTTACAAAAGAGCAAACATCACTCCTCATAGTTGGCCAAAATACTCCAAGTCTCAAGATTCGTCATATAGTTTGATCTTCCGCAAAGAGAAAACCTACTATGGTAATATGTGCTTGACTTAGGTATTGGGTTTTCTCCTGAGGACTAATGCATAAGAGCAATATTCCATCTCAATTTCTTTTGTATTGTCTACTAGCTAGTAATTGATACATAGCCATAGCCGATTGCTCAATTAATCCGATGGTAATAGGAAGTGGTATTTGCGAATCCACTTGAGCTATGGTCATCAATAATACCATGTTTTTCGACCATCGAGGTATCGTTTCCACGGAGAACAAATAGGCATTTGGTAGATCATCATCTACTCCTTTAGGTGGTTCCCTTGAAACAATCCTAGACAAATGATCTTCTCTTCCAGAAGAATGATGAATCATCTCACTATTCTTCCCATGCTGCATGGCTTGTTGACCAAGTACAATAAGGCTTGGTGGTCCACAAAGAACACAAATTTTGTTGGCTAATAGGTAATGCCTATACTTTTTTATAGCATAGATCATTCCTAATCCTTCCCTTTCTGTGGTGGTATAATTCTTTTCTGCCATGTTCAACTGTCGACTAGCATAAGAAATAGGAAAATCAATTTTCCCGTCTCATGGTTAAGCTAGTATACACACAATGGCAAAATTGGAAGCATATACATGTATGTGGAATATCTTATTCCAATCTGGTGCTTTCAATATTGGAGCTAAAGTGAGAGCTTGCTTAAGCTTCATGAAGGATTCTTCACACTCATCAGTCCATTCAAAGGGTGTAATCAAGCTATACGTGGGTTTTACAATTATAGCGTACATGTAAATGAACCATTTGTAATATCCACAATGTCCCATGAAGGTTTGAACCCACTTGACTGTTGTCGGTCTAGGAAAATCAGCAATAACATGAATTTTATCCATGTCAGTAGCTATGCCATTTTTAGACACTATATGTCCAAGAATTTTTCCTTGCCTACCCATGAATGTGCACTTTTTTAAAGTCTACATTTTTTGAATACCTTTTTGAGGTGTTCAAAATGATTAGCTCGGATTGATGAATGTACGCATAGATCATCCATATATACTTTCAAGAAATTCCTAAGATATTCTTTAAAAGCATGGCTCATCAATATTTGAAAGGTGGCAGGGGCATTAGTTAACCCAAAAGGCATGACCCGATAGGCAAAAATACCCCATTACGTTGCAAAAGTAGTTTTATGATGGTCCTTGGGGTCAACCAAAAGTTGATTGTATCCCAAAAAGCCATCTAAAAGCTGTAAGATTCTTTACTTGCAACTTGTTCTAAATCATGCTCAGTGATTAGACGAGGAAAGTTGTCTCTAATGGTAGATGCATTCACTTTCTTGAGGTTGACACACACTCATAATTTTCCATTCTTCTTGGGTACTACCACAATTGGAAACACCCAATGTGTGTGTTTAATTTTATAAATGAATTTGGCTTCCTTTAGTTTTTCAATCTCTTCTTTGATCTTTCTGGCAAATGTCTCATTACATGTGTAAGGCCTTTGTCTACTTTTTTTTGCATCATCTCTCATGGGTATGGTATGTTGATAGATTTCTAGATCAACACCCTTGAGATCCTTGTAAGACAAGGCAAAAATATCCCGGTATTCTTCTTAGTAAGCTTAACAAAAGCTCTTATTCTTCTTCCGTTAGGTCATTTGCAATGTAGGCAAGTCTAGGCTCTTCTCCTGGCTCAGTCAGATCTATCTTTTTTGCTTTTTTAGGTCCTTCATAGGACTCACCCTGTTTTCATAGTACTCTAATAGGTTGCTCAACTATGATTCTTCGATCTTGGAGAGTATGTTTCTTGTAATGGGGTGGAACACTCATTACATCTTTACCATCCTCTTTGCATTTTGGTCGTATATATCTCCTTTAGAGCTTTTTCAACTCTTGATACTTCTTTTTCTGCTCAACTTGGGTCATGATTGAACCCTTGTTTTGTTTTTTTGGCTTTGCTTGAATTTCCTTTCTCGTTTTTCTTGATGTTTTTGGGATTTTTGGATTTTCATTTGAAGGATATATGCCAATGATTTTGTCCTTGACACAATCATGTGCATCAGACTGATGGCATAGGTCTAGCTTATAAATTTCTAGTGTCTCTTTTTTGTATATACCATGTCTGTCTTCTCGGTCTTTAGTTAGGAAAGTCAAAAAACTTTTCCTCCCCTCCTTTCATGAGTAGCTTAGCTTTCACATGTTCGTTTTTCAACCCAAAATCATTTGAGGTAGTTGAATGTTCTTCTAACTCATCCATTGCATTGTAGTAGAGGTCTGAAAAGACTTGTTGAGATTTCATCAAGTCCTTGGATGCGTGAATTTATTCTTCAATGTGAAGGGTTGAAATCATTTGTATGGGAATTATGTCATAGCCGTCCTCATTGCAAAATTGAGTAGGCATAGACGTATTTATACATACATCCATTGTTGCTAAAATTTGAGTCCATTCAAATGGCTCAAACAAATTCTCTGGAAAGGTTTCAGGTACATAAGCTTCAACCATGCAATCCCTTTCTAAGATGCATTCTTCTCTTTTTAAACTCCCGTTTCCTGAAGCTCCGCACATCCAAATAGGAGTGTCTTTGTTCAACCGAGATGGAAGCTTAGTTTCAGCCGAAGAGACTGAATTGAACTCTTGTATGGGTTTTTTCATGACATCTTTATAAGTTGATCTTTTAAATTAACCCTTGTTATTTATCCCACTTTCTTGAAGTACAGATAATTGTTTTCCCAGTCTTGGATGAGTTGTACTTGTCGCATGAAAGGTCTTCCCAATATGATTTCGTAATTTAGTTTCTTTCCAAAGTCTACTATGGCAAAAGTGTGTTGATATTCAATCCCACAGGAATTAAATATCACTTTTTCAAGCAGTCCTAATGGTCTTTCAATGTGTCCATTAGCCAATTGCAATTTCCTTTGAGTTTGTCTAATTGTTGGTTGTCCCCAAGATTCCCATACTGCTTTTGTGGCTATGGCTATGCATGCCACACTATCCAGTATTGCCATGATTTATAGGTCATTATATTTCACTGGAAGGGTTGTGTTTCCTTCTTCCCCTTCGTAGTATTCTCCAACTTTGTTCATTGGAACAGATTGAATCTCTTTGTTATCCATTTTGTGTTTCAATTTTTCCAATTTTTTTGAGATTAGTCCTGTTATTCCCACCTTCTCTAGGGTTTTTTTTAGATCATTCCATAGATATGGTCTGATTTTCAATAGTTCTCCCAAAGTAAGAGTGCATTTGATGGGTGTAGACATCATTGAATGAATGTTGTCTACTTCTAGGGTTTGTTCTGCTCTTTTTACTTGAGTGGTCTTACACACTATGGATTCATCTTCGTTCTCTCTGAAGTAAGAGGGTAATGTTTTCAAGGTCAATGATTTAGACATCCCTGAAGCTTCAGATCCACAATCCCCATACAAAGATGGTATATCCATGTCCATATCAGGAGGTCGATTGTCTAACCATACTTCCTCTATAGGAGCTGACCTTAGAGTTAGGCTCCCATCATTGATCTCTCTAACTTTTTCCCATAAGTGTCCTAGCCAGTCTTGTTCTACGAATGGAATTCCGTCTAAGGAATCTTCGTTGTCCGGCACTATAAGTTCTAGCTCTTTTGTTCTTAGGTGGGGTTCTACCACCACTTCAGATTTTTCTTTATTGTTTCCTTCCGCAAGCTCCTCAGGTTTTGTCATACTTTCGAGCTTGGGTTGTTGTTTTTCCAGCATCTCTTGCATGATTCTTACCAAATTTTGATAAACTTCAAGATTAACTGCTTCCATGTTTAGAGAAGGATAGTTTTTTCATTTGTTTTCCATGTTTTGGGCTACTTTAAGACCTGCTTGGTAGGCTTCCAAGTCTGCATTAATAGGCTCAAAAATTTTGTCAACCAAAATTGATCCTCCAGATTTCACGGTGGTCTCCTTGATTTCGATTCTAGTTTCTTCCACCTTTGCCTGGAATAGCCTCTTTGCTTTCTCCTGGATTTCAGCCCTTTGTTTCTGTTTCCTCGTCTCATACCTTTTGTTTCTGCTTCATTTGATCTTTTGACAGATGGGTTATGTTTCTTTTTCTTAGCTTGGGCTCTAGTGATTACCTTGATTAGAACAACCGGTTCACTCTCAGATGAGCTCATGGTCTCATGGTTGGTCCATTTACCCTCAATTGCACACCATTTCTGCGGCCTAATTGGTTACCCCTGTTGAGGTATCCCTTGCCCTGGTCCCCTCATAGGTGTTTTTTGCATGTTATTCACCATGTCATTCATCATTTTGAGCATGTCTTTTATGGATAAACGTGGTGCTGCAGTAGTAGTATCCACTTGTGTGCAACACCAGTATCCACTTGTGTTGGTTTAGTGAATGTTGTTTTCTCACTTTGGTTATCCTTAGGGACATCTTTTTCGTTGAAAATATCACAATTGTCTCCTAAGTCAATAGCATCTGACACACACTCTTCTAGGGTCGTATGCTTCTTGCTATACATTATAGCATGAAGTTCTTTGTTTAGAAGTCCCTCCAAAAACAATGATACGAGTCATTCTTCTGTAGGTATCTCTAGCTCTAGGCATATGGCAATGTATTGTTTCATTCGAGTTGCACAATCCCTAACAGACTCACCTTGTTTCTGTTTAAAACTATAGATTTAAGCTACTATATTGTGTTTGATCCCCATTTTAGAACAAGCAGCTACAAATCCTTGAGCTAATGTGTTCAAGTCCATAACTGACCTTGGTGGAATGTTTTTGAACCATGTCAATGCTTTTCCTTCTAATGTCATTACAAACCCCTCGAATTGAATATGCATTTTGCTCTTAGCACTTGCTTAAAGCTTGCTAAGTGGTCGTATGGATTCCCGATCCACTGTATTTTTTTACCCATTTTTGAAAATTAGCTGGTCTGACATGTGTATTTGGTTCAACTCCCAGTCTCCTGGCAGTTGCTCCCGTTCGGAGTCCTTCAAACCCGTCTATTGGAAATAGTGACTCATGTAGCCCTAGACTGGCTTTAGTGTCACCCGATTTTCTTCCTGATGAAGTGGTTTCTGGTTTCTTAACATTACTCTCAAAAGATCTCTCACGGTGTTCATCTCTTGGAATAGTTTCTGGTCCTTGGCCCAATTTCCAATCCCTTATAGAGTACCCTTGATATTTGGTTTGTTCTACCTCCTTATGAGTCATCATAAGGAAGTTATTGTTATAAAAATGCCTAAACAGGTAAGTTGGTAGATCAGTTGATCTCTTATCTTTGATCTTGAAGATATAGATGATCTTCATGGGTGTTAATTGTCTTGATTTGGCATGCGAAGTTCATAGAAGATCTTCGACGTTTCTATCCTCCCAACAATAGATTCCGATCCTAGGATTATCCGTACTAAGCCATTTCAAAGGCTTCAAATCAACTTGATCATATCCCTTAAATTCTTAAGCTGGTGGTCCTTCTTTAGTTGCTATATCTACAATTATGTTGTTTACTTCTAACCCCCATTGTCTATCACATTAGGGTTTTCGACTTGTAAGTACTAAGTTTCATTTCTATCCATGTACTTTGTTTGCCTTGATCTCCTCTTCAAACTCAAAACCATGGTCATCAATGTGAACAACATACTTTTTGTTATGATCCAGGTAAACTAGAGCTCCATGGCGATTAGTCTTATAAAATGAGAGTATATGTTTGTAGCGCACCGTTGTTCCGGTTTTTGAGTGATTCGAATAGGAAGACATTGCAGATGTTGAATCTGAAAAAGTGTCTAAGACTTCTTCAAGGATAGTGTGCAAGGGATTGCCTTGATTCATGCTTTCTTTAGTGGATACTCTACTGGAGGTTTCTCCAAATATGCCTTGATTTCCTAGTACACGACCAGATCTAAGGTTCATAAAGACTTGTGAAGCCCTGGATAGAGTACTTACCGTCGGATTTACTTGTTATATCAACTTTTTCCACTTGACTTGATTGCAACTTCTGTCAAGCTGCCGATTCCTTGTCTACAACCTGATTCCTGGGTCAACTTGATCAAGTTAGCTATTCTTTCGCAAAAATTGTATAGTTTTTGCTAACTATTGTGATTGGTCTATGTGTATCACTTCAAATCGAGCTATGGGAGTCAGCACTTTAGACTTTCAAATTCCCCTTTTGCAAAAATCAAAGGATTAGTCTGCAACATGGAAACTGAGTGAACATGTACCAATTTGGATCCGATTGAACCCAAAATTACCTGGTGGTCTTGTATTATGTTAGTCTAACATTGTACAAGTTCAAAAGTCAAAATTGGTGTCTCTGTGTAGCAGTAGTAAATAATCATGATTATTTACTTTTGTTAGTTTTTTTTGTTTCAAGAATCTGGCTTAAGTCTCACTTCTGTGATCCAAATTTCACCAAAATTGATTTGTGTGGTCTACTTGATGTGCTTGACCTGGTGGTATACTCAAATGTGCAAGATTATCAATTTTTGAAGCAGATGTAAATAATCGCGATTATTTACTCCAGCTAATTTTTTGTAATTTTTTTTCCCCAATCTTGACACAGATCTGTTAAGCACCTCAACTTAAGTTCTCTAGCCAAGTTTCACTAAGTTTGGATAATTTTTTGTTCAATTGGTCCTCAGTTTTGTGTCCGCAGACTGACTTGCAAATTTGGTCACAATTTTCAATCCAATGATCAAAATCTTACCAAATTTGGTTTGTGGGCTTACTACGACAGTGATAAAGTTAGTGGTATGCTAACTTGGTCAAAAAAGTTGAAAAATGGGCAGATGTAAATAATCGCGATTATTTACTACTTGCAACTTTTTGCATCTTTTTGGTCAAGTGATCATGTACACATGTCTATCACATCAATATAAGCCTATAAATCAAGTTTCATTGAGTTTGAACAAATTTTTCCCCAATTTACACTCAAGTTCCCGAAAGTCAGTACAAACTTTAGTTTTTACCTAGTTTTTTGCCACTTTGGTGATCCAAATCATATGGCCCTTTACAAAAGTTGTTTGTACACATGCAACGAGTGATTGGTATCAAGCTTGGTCAATTTTGAGCTGAAAGTAAATAATCACAATTATTTACTTTAGGCCTAAGATGAACATTTTTTAACACTTTTTCAATGGACAGTCTTTTCATTAGCTATTTTAAGCCTATGAATCAAGTCAAAACTTAATTTGGCCTAAAATGTCAAGAAAAAGTAAAAAAATTGAGTTTTTGCAAACTCTTGAAGTTTTTACCTCGATGTGTCCTTGAGCTTACCCATTGGTTCATATAACTTTTAAGCATACTCTCCAGTCGGATTGAGTGGTTGGCAGTCTTTTCGTGCTATTTCTATCCGTAGACCTAAAGTTCTATAACTTCAAATAACAACTTGTAATTGATTCTTTCGGAGAGAGCAATGTTTTGAAATCCACCTCGGATTCTACTTACCCTACTCCTAGGTTCTAATGTAATGGGGTTGTGGAAAGTGTCCACAAACACTCGTCTAAAGTAATCTCAAATATCTTTGGCTCTTTTGCAATAGGCTTTATGGTCATTGGCTCATGCCCCGATGCTTGCGAGCTAGTAGATTTAGGCCCAACTGACACTTCTTTCTCCTTGAATGATTAAATTATCCTCCAATTGGATCGCATTGGTGGTGACTACTTCCCAAGTGGTGATACCTCTAATGACTAGGCCATTGTAGATATCCTCATGTCATAGTCCCCTAATGAATCTATCAAGCAATTGGTTATTATTGAAGCGCTCATTTGGATTACAACTAGAATTCAAATGCTTCAAGCGACTAATAAAGTCTCTCATGGACTCCCCTTCCTCTCGTTGGGCTTTCTGGAGCTAAGATTCTACACCCCGAAGTAATCCCTCTCATACGTACTCTTTCAAGAACAATCTCCTAAGAGTAGGGTAAATCGTTTTCTCTTCCATTCTTAGGGTTCTATACCAATTCCCAGCCTTTCCAATTAACATCAGGCTTAAAGCATTACTCTTATGCAGGTCATTGTGTTCTCCTAGGGAGTCGCATATTTGTTCAAACACTTCGATATGCTTTCTCACATCCATGTCTCCACAATTTTTGTGTGAGCTTAGCTATTTGTACTATCTTACTTCTAGGTTCTCTATAAGGTGTGTTACGCATATTTTCATCAATGGATCGACCAATAGCTTGAGAAAATGTTGCCAAGTCACCTAAGTGAGCAGGTATAGTGGGGACAGGTGCTCTCGGGACTACATGTGGAATGGGGGTTGGCATTGGGCTTGGCGTATAAGAAGCCCTTGGGTTCCAAGTTTGGTACGGTGTTGTGCCATGTGGTAGCCCAAAGTTCATATATGTGGCCCTAGGCATAGAAAAAGTGGGATGTGACATGCTAATGCTAGCTGGTATGGTCCCATTGAAATAAGAGCTTAGATGTTGTGGTTGTGGAGCATAAGTTGTTGAAACAATGGGAAGGGTAGGAGCTATGTGAGTATAAGGACATGTAGGTGCATATGATTGATACACTCTTGTAGGTACTATGTAGGCATTGGGCCACCATGTAGTGGTGCTTTACTATCCGGGAGAGGACAAGACACGAGTATAAATTCATCTAGTGACTCTTCACTAGAGGAAGGTCATAATAAAAAATTAGACAAGAAGAGTAAGAGATATAAGAGGCGACGATATCGAGCAAATGTGCGTGCTAGAATAAATGAAAAATAATCTACCGTAGAATGGCTTAATTATATGGGGGCATGTGATGCTCATCGAAAGTTGGTAGATAAATGGGGTGAATACCTTCAAATCGTTGTGTGGTGTAGTCCATAATCCATTGAATCGCATAGCTAGGCTACAAGGAAGCCAAAGTTGAGCCGTACCATAAGAAGACAACAAAATCAAGAGTTAGCTCAACAACAAAAGAAAGCAAAAGAGAAATCACAGTCCACAGAGCAACAAGACTCCACAAACTTACACCCTGTACCTGATCATTTCAAATCCTACACCACAGAGGAAAAGGCACAAAGAACACCTATCGATGGAAGCAATGGAGTCTATGATGGTCCAGTGTTAGTTAAGGAAATAGAGTCTATGATGGTCCAACAATAGTTAGCAGACCCAGGTGAGGAGGCCAAACCTATTTTCATTGCCCAAGATCTGATAGAGACTGAGGAGTGTGTACTTAAATAACTTCTTAAGGAATTCAAGGATATATTTTCTTGGACATATCATGATATCCGTGGTGCAACACACAATTCTCATGAATAGCATGGCCAAAGCAGCCAAGCAACAACCCTACCCAATGAATCCTAAGTATGCAAAGATTTTTCAAGAAGAGATTGAAAATCTTGTGCGGGTTCATATACCCTATTGAGCATTCAGAATGGGTGTCTCCAATAGTTATTGTGACAAAAAAGAATGGGAAACTTAGAGTGTGTGTGGATCTCAAGAAGGTCAATGCCAACACTAAGAGAGACAATTACCCCTTTCCATATTCGAAACATGTGCTTGAAAGAGTTGCAGGGAAGGAAGCTTATAGCTTTTTAGATGGGTCTCTAGATACAATCAAATCACAATTACACTAGAGGACCAAGCTAAAACTACTTTTATAACTGAAATTGGAGTGTTCGCATTTCCTGTTATGGCATTTGGCTTAACGAGTGCCCCTGTTACCTTCCAAAGATTAATAAACACTACTTTTAGAGAATGTTTGAGGGAGTTTTGCAAAGTTTTCTTAGATGACCTTTGTGTTTATTCCTCTTGGGAAGAACATCTATCATGTTTACGAAAAGTGCAGGTTGTATCGCATCTCATGAAACCCTTTCAAATGCCAACTTTGGGTTAAACATGGAGTCATTTTAGGGCATATAGTGTCCAAAAATGGAATTTCCGCAGATAAGAGCAAAATTAAGGCCATTTCCAATTTTCCACCACCTGAAAACTATAAAGGAGTTCAAAGATTTATGGGCCATGTTGGTTATTGCCGGCGGGTTTATTTTAAACTTTGTCGAGATAGCTCATTACAAACTTCTTATTGAGTTCCACTAGACTGCGGAGTGTGACCATGCTTATGAGTTATTAAACAAGACCTCAACAAGTGCTCCCATTTTAGGAGTGCCTGATTGGAATGTGATTTTCCATGTGCATATTGATGTATCCAACTTTGCTATTGGCTATGTTCTAGCTCAACCAAGAGAACATAAATTTGACTACCCCATTAGCTTTGCAAGTCATCAATTAAATGATGCTCAGAGGAACTACACCACTACGGAGCGGGAAGGTTTAGCTATGATTATGCAGTAAATAAATTTCGCTACTACCTTCTTGCCAACAAGTTTGTTTTCTATGTTGATCATCAAGCATTCTTGTATCTATAAATAAACCTTCTTCTTGAGTTTGATTTTATCATTTTGGTGAGACCCAATAAAGACGTCATGGTGGATCATTTGTATCCCATATCCAATGGTGAAGCCCCTTCTGGAATTGATGATGAATTGCCCGGTGATACTTCCCTATTCCTCCTAGTCGAGACCATGCCTGAATGGAGTGAGAAGATTGTGAAATTTTTAGTTAACGGTTTTCCACCCAAAGAGCTTTGTAAGGATATAGCTCAAAAACTGTTAAAGGAATGTGAACCTTATTCTCTAATTGCAGGAACTCTCTACAAGCTAGGGAAGGACGATATTCTTAGACGTTGTGCTCGTGAGGATGAGTATTTATACATAGTGCAAGAAGCCCACATCGCTATAGACGGAGGACACTTCTCGAGGGAACTAACTGCTAGAAAGGTGTTGCAATCAGGCTATTACGGCCTACCGTATTCAAAGATACATCAGTTTTTGCAAAAGGGTGTGATGAATGCCAACGTTACAAGATCACACAATGAAAGGATAAGATGCCCTTGCATCCTATTAAAGTGACTCAACCATTTGAAAGATGGGGTTTAGACTTTGTAGGCCCAATTAGTCTGGTAGCTCATAACACTCAATCTCGATATATTATTGCTGCCACTGACTATGTGACAAAGTGGGAAAAAGTCAGGGTGACCCATAAGGTTGATGCAAGGTCAATTGCCAAGTTTCTCTTTGCAAACATTATTACACAATTTGGTTGTCCCTTTGAGATTTTGAGTGACAATGGCACTCATTTAATAAATGGAGTGATAAAGGAACTCACGAAAAACTTCATGATAGCCCACCATAGGTCTACGCCATATTATCCACAAGCAAATGACCAAGCTAAGAGCACTAACAAGACCTTAATTTCTATCTTGACCAAACAGTGGAAGCTCATCGCACAGATTGTGATTTGAAGTTGACATCATCTCTATGGTCTTATCGTACTTCTTACAAAGTGGCTATTGTACACCTTTCAAAATGATATATGGCCAAGAATCAATTATGCCATGGGAGTTTGTAATTCCTAGTCTACGGTTAGCTTCACAAGAAGGTTGGGATGGTAACCCTTTAGTTGAGTGTTTATATATCCTTGAGAGTTTAGATGAAGAAATACAATTGGCTATGCAAAATGCACTTGTGGAGAAAGAAATGTGGTCAAAGAGAGAGTGGTCACTTGGTAGCTAGAAATGGTTGGAGTCGCAGGCGGTCAAACAAACCTTCAAATGGCCACACCCAAAGCTCTCAAAAATGGTGATTGAGCTTCATGTGCTCAACAATGGTAGATCCGGAAAGGAGAAGGTGCATTGGGAGGAGATGCGGTGGATTTTTTATCTTAGAGCATCTCTTGGGCTTGGAGAATTTGGGCATATGTAGAGAATCATATCTACAAGCAAGGCAATGTTGGAATTACAAGCAGAGGATCAAGTAGATAATCAAAAGCAAGGAGATCTTAAATCTTTGTAAAGAATTGGGCATGGTAATCTGCAAAAATAAGTGAATCTTGACAGAGTAGAGGAAGAGCAGGTCAAGAAAATCTTTAGTTAATGAGTAGACCTTGCAATAGGGAGACACATTGCAAAGTAGGAGCACATTTTTATCTTGAGAACAATCAAGGGAATTAAATTGAGCAATCTTTGGATTAAAAGGCAAAGGGAGTTTACAGCTCTTGGGTAGCCATCAACGATGGGAATTGAGCAAGGCAGCATCAAGCTAGGACTTGTAGCACTAGCTTGCATCAAGTGAAAGCGATCAAGCAAGCATTTGTTAGTATCACAACCTACAATAGAAACTAGTCCAGCAGCTAGAATTGAAATCAAGCAGGTATCAGGTAATATAAAAAAACAAGGGGACCAGTGTTGGTAGAGCTTGGAACTTTAGAAGGTTGTGTCATTGTGTGTACACACACACACACACACACACACACACACACACACACACACACACACACACACACACACACACATATTGCAAAGAAAGGTAGAAATGGGCAAAGTTGCAGAGCACTTTGGAAAAACACAAAAAATTGAGCAATATTTTTTTCTCTTAGAGTGTGTACACACACTCGTCATTGAGAGCGACATGGGAAGAGAGAGAGCCCGAAGGGCTGATTTGACAGCCCACAAAGATAGAAGCCTCGACATCGAAGAATCTTTGGCAAGATTTGGACCTCACCTTTAGGCTTTGGATTGTGAGGACACATATTGGCTTTGTATCATTGGCTACTCCTCTCTTGTCAAGCCTCGAATTACGACTTTGGCGCATCCGCTCGGCATCTCCTTGAGCGTCGGGGCTACAACATCGCTGAGAACTTCCATCCATTGACAAAAGATGGCATCGACCAGGTTTTTCTTAGCTTTGACATAGCAAGAGCAAGAAAAAGTGGTTTTTCTCTCCTCTAGTGTATCCTCACCGTCAACTTTTCTCCCACACCCATTCTGGAGTGGTTTTTCTCTGACAATCACTCCTCAACATCCCGGACTTGACTTAGCAGGAGACACATTGAGAGAGAATGGCATCAGCTATCCTCTAGCCCACTTCAAGAGCGGCTCGGCTCTCCACTATCTCCTCAGTGTTTTGGCTTGACGGTTCTCCATTTTTCCTCCTTCAACGACACACATCTAACACATATGGCTCCGACAACCATTTTCAAAATGGATTTCCCACGAGCGAGTTTGGCTCCTAGATTGCATTTATAACCACAAGTGGCTGGTTGTTTTGCATGTCTAATTATTTGTTGATTTTTTCGACCAACAAGGTAGTGTGTGCAAAATTCTTGGCATTTTTCTCATAGGTTGCATATTCTTTCCACTAGTGTAGATTATGCGACACAAATAGTGCTCATATATGATTGTGTGGGTCATTTTAGAGAGTGTTTTTTAGCACAATTTTGTGCAGTTATGCTATTTATGCATATGCAAATATAGAATGAGCTAGGTATAGCTTGCAAGTGGTAGATACACAGGTTTACAAGGTTTTTTTTTTTTGTTTGGAATGGTGCAGTCATCCATAGAGCCACTTGTTCAGGAGTGAGCTTCATTGCCACGGTTTTGGTAGTTCAAGTATACCATATGTGGAACTTTTATTTTTCACACTCCATAGTCAAGGATGACTATGATTTCAAGGGAGATATAATGTCATGAAAATTAATTTCTAAACTTTTAAAATTATTTTCCATCTTATGTTTGGGGAAAATAAAAGAGAACAAGAGAAATTGATTAAAGTGATTATAGACTTACTTAAGTCAAAGGCTTGGGACCAAAGGAAAGAAGTCTATAAAAGAGCTATTTAGTTATCCCAAGTCAAAGGTGCAGGTTAAGAAAGGACAAGTCTATCCTGAGCAACCTTGATCAAAGATACAAAACAAAGGGGGCTAATTAGAGCAATTATAAGAGTCCAAAAAAAGAAAATAGCTATCTAAATTTTCAGTAACTAAATTTACTCATTATACTCCAAGTATGAAGTCTAGGAAGCCTTATTGTAAAGTAGATGGCAATTGTGTAGGAGGTGTGGTAACACTAATGAGGAGGCAAGAATGGGTGCTCAATGCTTGCAAGGCGGTGTGGAAGCATTGGTGGCATCATCACCACAATATCCACCTCGTTCACCACTTGAGCATTGGGCCCGTAATTTCTCTACATTTGGGTATTACGTATGGATGGTGATGCCCATAGGTTTTTGTTTGACCGAGGAGGTGGGAATGTGTTATTGCGTAACGTGGCAAGAGGTTGGCCATTTGATCTGGGTGGCAGCCTTTCTGTGATGCAGGGGTATATACAACCAACCTGATGATGATATGCAAGAATGCAAATAAGACTTAGCATGTTTCAAGTTCAATAAACATGCTTTTGGTTGAGCATGAACGCTCAACTAGGGAGGTGGTCAATGATGGTGCAACCAAGGAAGGTCAATGCCTGAACCCTTGAAAGTAGTGTCAATGGTGCTTACACATGTGTGCCATAATGTTAGAGCATGCATGAAAACCCAATGCCGACAAAAGAGTTCGGGCTCTGTATGATTTATGTAGTTATGCAAATCAAGTGTAGTGTTTCGATGCTTTAAAAAAGGTTTCTTCATGTGAAAAGCCTCTTAGGCTATGCAAGGCAATTTGAGTGTAGTCCATGTAGTTAGTAATAAAAAGGAAAGTGGGTGAGTGGCTTAACTTGGCTACATAAGGGAGGCCAAAATTTTTCATTATGTAAAATTTTTCAAAACTCATTTTTTTTGTAAAAATTGGCATCCATGGAGCAAGAAAATGCCGCTTCGTTTGTTTTTGCATCTCACACACGCAGGTTAATTTGGCACGAGGTAGGAGATATTGTAATTTTTTAACCTATTATTGTAAAATAGAGAAGGAGAGAGATGTGAGAGAGTCTTTTTGTGTATGCTGCACCATAGCCAATCATCTAGAAAAGAAGCAAGCTTTGATTGCATCGTCTCTAGTGTTGTCTCCGACATCCCTTCGTTTCTTCTCTTCTCTTCTCTTGTGCAACGGTGTTGGCGTGTGTAGGTTGTGTGTGATCCCCTCAAGCCAAATATTATGAGTGCAAAGAGAGAGAGGGAGAGAGAGGTGTTGTGTGTGCAATTGAGAATCGAGAAGCAATTATGACAATTGGAATGCAATAAGCTTTTTGTGTGATTGTGTCCTTCGGTGTGCGTAGGCCAGTGATTGCAAGGAATTTTGGTTGTTCAATGTTGTTTCTTGAGAGCATCAGGGTGTTCCACTTGAGTCATAGAGAGGCGTGTGTGTATTATTGTATGTGTTTCCCATTTGCCCCCTTCCATCGTCTCCTTCTTGGGGCTGCATCACTTTCAAAGGTAATGGGGGTGTCACTTTCATACGCCTCCTTGAAAGTTCTTGATGCATGGCTTTTTTTGAACAATTTGCCTTGAAGGTCTTTTCAGTATTTCCTCCTCATTACCCAAAGTATTTCCTCCTCATTACCCAAAGAGATTCCTCTTTTCAAGGTCTCACTAGGAAGCCTCACAAGAGCTCTCTTCAAGTTCTCGTATTCAACTTTAAACCTCTGCTTGCAAAGTAGGGTTTCCCATAGCTTCTTGAAGTTTTCCAACAAGATAGTTAAAAACTCTTCCATCACCATCAATGGTTACACCATGTGCTAAATCCAAGCTGTCAATATTAATCATATTCTCTTGATATGTTGTGGAATGATTAGAGTTTCTTTTATGTGTATGCTAGCTCTTCCTTGGCACTTCCAAAACTTTGGTTATTAATTCGCTTAACCTTTGAAAATAATCACTCAAGTAACTACACCTGTGCTTTAGTATATTCTTAATTGCAAAAAGTAGTGGAGTGGGTTAACAATGCCAAGTTGACATCGGTTCCTATTGAGTGGGTAATAGCCCAAATGGTTTATCCATGTGCAATTCTAAAAATGCTTCATTATTAATACCATAGTTCCTTATGGTGTTCATGTACCTTGTAAGGAGGCATGCCAACCAAGATAGTCAATCCAAGTCTCACTTACCCTATTGCAATGAACAAACCCAAACTTTCATAGATTACTGAAGGAACTCTCTTCTTAAAGGAACTCTCTTCTTAGGAAAGAAAATAGAAACCTTAGCTTTGATACCAATGCTAGAGAATTGTTCAATTACATAAAGGAGAGTTCTCCTCTAAGAGGTTCTAGAGAACCATAGATTGTGCAAGGGTACTATCATTGCATCATCTTCACACATAGAACATCAAATCTTGCACATAACTTGAATGTAATAACACAATCAAGATTAACAACTTGTTGAGGAGTACATTTTCTTGATGATACAAGCTTGTGCTCTTGTGGAGATTTCCTCAAACCAAGAAGATGATGAGCTTCATAATTCCACGGTGTAACTTTCCTTCCCAAGCCCTAAACACCCAACAAATAGGAAATAATTGTGGGGTGGAGGTAGGTGTGGGTGAAAAGAAGTTTCTTAAGCAAATAAGTAGTATCTCATATATGCTTACTCGATAAGCAAGCCCTTAGCATACCTATAAGATATAGAATAATAATATGAGCTCATGTTCTTGGATTTTCATCCATAGCCAAGTGCTTGAGCATAGAGACGATCTCAAGAGTTCCCATGTGTGTGTGTGTTGGGGGGCGGGGGGGGAGCACTTGCTTTGCCACAAGGGGCACTTGTGTGTGTGTGTGTGTGTGTGTGTGTGTGTGAGAGAGAGAGAGAGAGAGAGCCCTCTCTTTTTTCTCATCCTCCACTTGTCAAAAGTTCTCAAATGGAGTACTATTGCACGGACCAATGACAATTGAATACATGTAGTGCAGCTCAATGCTTATGCTAACATGTCCCCCCCCTTCCTTGCTAATCTTGTACAACTCGCCCCTCTTCCCTTTGTTGGCAAGTGTACACACACACACACACACACACTTGTTCAACTTTCCATAAGGCAAATGCAAGCTACTTTGGACATGTGGCCTAACCAAACTTAGAAGAGAAGGACTAGAGTCAATTTTTAAATATGTTGGGACCGGATTGACCTTGGACTTTTACTTTCCCCCTCGCATTAATTAAAAACTATAATCTTACCTTCAATTCAACTAGGTCTTGTGCAAAACTTTTGAACTATCCTTTGGAGGTTTTATGAAGCTGTCCCGTCGACTAGAATCTACCTACTAATTTAGGACCTGCAAAATTAGAACGAGCTCTAGTAAAATTAAATTTGCCCTTGGGCTTTGAAGCTTAATCTCTTGTTCAAAACCTTAGCACAATCCTTGGGAGGTTCTATGAAGTTGGTTCCAAAACTTTCTAAATTTAGACTTGCTATTAAGACTATCTCTAGAAAATTTAAAATTTACCCTAAGACTTTCTAGACTTCATACTTGGAGTCTAATAAGTAAATTTGATCACTTAAAATTGACACTACTAGTTTCTATTTTAAACTCCTATAATTTCTTTAATTAGCCCCTTTTGTCATGTACCTTTGATCAAGGTTGCTCGGGATAGACTTATCCTTCCTTTACTTGTATTTTTGACTTGGAATAATTAAATAGCGATTATCCTTTCTCTTTTATAATATTCTTTTCTTTGGTCCCAAGCCTTGGAGTGAAATAGGTCTATAAGCAGTTTAATCAGTTTCTCTTGTTCTGTTTTATTTTTTTAAAACTTAAATGGTCAATTTAAGATGGAAAATGAAATTAATTTTCATGACATAATTATATAATGGTGTATGATACTCATGTTTACAAGATTAAAATGTTTTGAATTGATCTTTCCCAAATATTTCATGAATGACTAAATTTCTTTGAGTTTATTTTGATTATTATACATGGTTGGCAGTTGCTTCTTGGACTCTTAATTTTATAGTTTGACATTGAGAATGTATGCTTAGAATAGTGGATGTCCGTCAGCCAGATGGCCTGAACCCAAATAAGCACAAAGTGAGAGATCTATTACCTATCGCCATCGACCATAAATAATTTCTAAGCATAATTTCAACCATCAAACATTGAATACACTATGAGAATAGTATGCAGAGTAAACCTTTGAGACAAGGTGAACTCAATGAGCTTAAAATAGACAAAAATATTTTTGATTCCAAGCTTGGGAGTATTTCTCAATCAAGTTAGGGGGAGAGAGAGGATTCAACACTCTCTCTACAACAAATGTTGGATTAAAGCTCACATTGTATGTGAAAAACCTCTTGTAGGTAGTGCAAGGCAGAAGATAGTAGATGGCTCAAATTTTTAATTAAGAAACGAATGAAAATTAGCAACATTGATAGACTTCAAGGTAGCGTTGGCAATTTCAGCAACTTGTATTGCTCAAGTTTTGAGCTTTGTAGCACAACCTATAGCAGCAGAGAGAGAGTGCAACCTAGCTTTCACACACACACACACACACACACACACACATCCAGACACACATCTAGACACAAAGGTAGAGGAGGCAGAGTGTGTGAGGTTGTGCATACACACACACACACACACACACACACACACACACACACACACACACACACACACACACACACACACACACACACACACACACACACACACACACACACACACACACACATATTTGGAAATAGGAAGAATAAGTAGGAGAAGAATCCCTTTACCGGCCTCTCTCAACACTGCACAAAGACATCATGTGCCTAGAAGGAGGCTTCACACACACACACACACACACACACACACACACACACACACACACACACACACACACACACACACACACACACACACACACACACACACACACCAATTTTTAGTGTTTGGTGGATCTTCTTTGACATCTAGATTTCTCACCATCTTCTTTCATTTTCATAGCATTAGTGGTTATGGCATAGCGAGCAAGCGATAGAGCACATTGGCCCTCCCAACGTGTGGCATTGACGAGGTATTTTCATACTATGATGAAAATTGGCATCTACATCCAACAATTTTTATTAACATCGGCTTCTTGAGCATCGACATCAGCAATAGAGTTGACATTGATACAACCGTTTTCCACGGCATCATGAGAGAGAATAGATTGACAGTTACTCCTTGGATTCTTAGTGCTCCATTTTGCACTAATTTTTTTTGATATATGCCTACAATGGTTCAGCTTTATCATGCTTAGCCATTTACGGCTCATAGGTTACAAGTCTTTACTAGTTTGTTGGACTTATGTCTACATAGCTACAAGTTTACAGCTTCTTGGTAGGCATTTACTCTACGGATTTGTTGTTCTTACACATGACTAGTGTCAAATTATTGCATGTATGGCAATTGTTGTTTGATTTTGCCTAGCCTAGTTGGCTACAATTTGATAGATTTTGTAAGTGAGATATATTTCAGGCTTGGTGGGAGATTTTTTACCATTGACCACTTCTTTTTGGGAGTTTTATACGAAAGGATATGCATGATTATCACCTTGTGTATGCTTGTGCTCTATTGAGAGAAGTTTTCACTCCACGCAGGGAGCTCATTTTAGTCCAGATTTTGCTTGCTTCTCAGTGGTGCTTATTGAGTGAGTGTCCTATGATCTTGCACTGATAGTTTTACATTTTGGAATGTACACTATGTTGCAAATACTGCAATTGTACCTCATTGTGGAGCTGACTTTGGCTTGTTTTGGAAATCTCAAACTATTTTTGAGACTCATCCTGAAAGAGCCCTTTCTGAGACTATGGCTAGTCGAGCAAGGTGGATTGGGTTATTGGAGATCCCCATTCATGGCCTTGCCATAGGACATGTATAGACGGGTATAGGTGCCTTGATGCCATGTTGTCAATCAATAGTTTCTTTGTGCTATATATATGAATTGATTCCCTATCAGCACTCTTTGTTGGTTTATGAATTGTTTTTGCTTAGTTTTTCTTGAGAATTTGATCTCTGCACAGAGGAGACTCTACCTGATTTTTTTGTGTAAGTCCTCTAGTTTGCTTACAGCACTCTTTTGCATTGATATTGCAATGATTTTGCTGAGTTTTTTGATTGAGATTTTTATCTCTGAACAGAGGAAACTCTACTAAAATTTTTGTCAAAAAATTTGCCATAAGATCTTAGAGTTACTCTCTTATTAGTATGGCTGGCTCTTCCAAGAAAGAAGATTACTACATCAAGAAATTTGATGGCACAAATTTCACTTTATGGAAGCAGAGAATGCTTGATGTACTAACCAACAAAGGACTTGCAGCACCATTGAAAGAGCACAAAGAGGGTTTGTACATTGATGATCAGTGGGAGAAGCTTGATGCTCATGCCATGGCCACTATTAAGTTGCATCTTGGTGAGTCTATAATCTTCATGATTTTGGAAAAGACAAATGCTAAAAAAGTGTGGGAGTCTTTATACTCAACATGGGATGGAGAGAGTGTATCAAACAAAGTATTTATGATGAAGAAGCTTATGCATCTCAGCATGAAAAAAGGTAATATTGTCAAATCATGCTTGAACATGTTTAACAATGTGTTTACTTAGTTGACATCAAAGGGGCATAACTTTGATGATGAAATGAAAGCCATTTTTTTGCTATGTTAGGCTTATACTTAGCCTTATACTAATCTAGCCTTAGTACCCAAAGGGTGAAAAACAAGTGTCTTTAAGCGTCCTCAAAGTCTTGTAAATAGAAATTTATTCTCCAAGCTGCATTTACTTTTTTGGCATGCTTGAAAAATACTTTAGAAAACAAAATACTAAACATTATATTC
The DNA here is from genome assembly GCF_014529385.1 of Adiantum capillus-veneris. Classification (NCBI taxonomy): domain Eukaryota; kingdom Viridiplantae; phylum Streptophyta; class Polypodiopsida; order Polypodiales; family Pteridaceae; genus Adiantum; species Adiantum capillus-veneris. Next base: position 156,093,602 of record NC_140932.1, read on the forward strand.
AAAGGAGTTTGATCCCATGACGTGAGGACATTGATGTTTGAAAAAGGTGTGCCTAATCTTAGCCTTGCGCCATTTGAAAATCAAAGATTAGTTGGTTGCAAAGGATAGTACAGGGAAAAACACCAATAAATTGTTAACTAAGTCAACGTCAGTTAACAGAAGCTGCTAAAGACCGAAGAAGTACGGATGCATATCAAGGATGAATACAAAGAAGAAGTAAATATTGGAGTTACACATTTTTCACATTTTCCCAAAATGGTAATGTATTGTAAATTCCCAATTTATTTCAAGCCATTATAATACTTTAACACTAGGTTGGTAATGGGACACTTTTATGTCCTGTTAAGTGACCATTTTCCTTGAATTATATCAAGAGTTTCAAAATGGATTTTGAGGTGCTATCTATCTAGAAAGTTGTCTCATGAGCTGAAAAAAACTCGACATTTTTTTGGCATATCAATTCCATCTTTAACCTTGTCCTTGCACAACATTTCACAACCTAAAATGTGTGAAAAAACGGGTCCTGTTTTTGGCTTTTTTCAACTTTTTGCAACTATACCACTCTAGAATTCATGTTTGTGAGGTCTATAATTCTAGAGAACTATCTTTAGTAGTCCTCAACATGTCCTAATGCTTCTAGGGAGAAATAAATGTTAAAGTTGTAAGTTATGACCAAATTACAAAAATTGTCAAATCCTGTTTTTTAGTCAATTTTATCTCTTCTATGATTCTTTTGGTGGCTTTCATGATATCCAAATGCACTTTTGATTTTCTATGTCGCATATTGTAACATAAAGCTAATATTCCTTGAGTTTTGGGGCACCTAATACCCTATTTTGCATAGTAGACAACGATGGTTGATTTTTTCAATTATAGAAGAAAACGAAACATTCTAGTATATCAAGTATAGCTTTTTCAATATTGTTAGTTTCTTGTGACAACTACATGCATTTTGTAGGTAGTAACCATATCTAGTCATAAGGATCAAATTTGGCTAGATATTGAATAGTTTCTATGGGATTCTACAACTCATAATGTTGAACCCAGTTTTTTCATGTTTGCTGTATTTAGCACTTCATCTTTGTCCCCAAGATTCCCCTTGGTAAGAGATGTATTATTCTTTTGACATGCTCCATGGCTCCTTATGAACCCAAAGGACAATAGGGAACTAAGAAAACATGCATATATTATTTGTATTGAGCGTGGCTATAGAAACTTTGATGATAGGTTTGCAGAATGGTGAAAATTCAACTTTTTTGTACCTATTTATTTTGGCAAAACAAAAAATAGTGAGTGAGAAGCAATCATATGTTGTGATCACCAACCCATTGAAGTTAACTAGGGAATTTATCTCAAGTCCTACAAAAATCCCTAATCTTATTTTTATGCAACAAAACGTAAGAAATGACTGTTTTGATGAAAATGTACTGGTCCATCAACTTTGGAGACTTGGTGTGACCAAAAGATGAGAAATTTTACAAGTTTCTTATTTTTTCCATCTGTAGTAGGCCTTGAACTATAACCTCATGAAAGGATTTTACAAAATGAGTGGATCTACTATGGTTTTGGAGGTTTTTTTCAAAACCGTGAAAGGACACTTTTATGTCCTGTTAGGTTACCAACCTAGTGTTAATGTGTTACGGGCTCAATGGGAGTTCCAAATTGTAAAGAATAGATCAGCTAGTGTGCCTAGGTTGCAGATTCAGTAAGTGGTGGAGTTCTAAAGGCCTTGGGCACCCGGACATTACAAATTTTTACCCTAGGTATATAAAGCAGTGTGTAAACGAAATTAGGGTTCTCAAGCTCATTTGTAAAGAGTACTCTTTGGTAAGAGCTCCTGAGGTGTGTGGCTACGGAGTCCTTGAGCTTCTCCTTGCTCATGTGACTTGATTAACACTAATCAATTCTTAATTCTCTTTCACTATGCCTCTCTCATGCTTCTTATGATTGCCTATGATGCTTTGATTAGCTAGATCTTAACTAATTAGTGGTTAATCCCTCTCTAATCTTGTGTGATTACCCTCTCTTTCTTGTGTGTGCATGTATGTTTGATTGGAGTGTGATTCTCAATAGATATATGTGTATGTGTTTGTGATTAGTGTGTTGCATGATAGGATTAGTGTTATGTGCGTCTTGCAATTGTTAGTGTGTGTGATTGGGTTGATTGGAGGTGAAGAGAAGTGGATGTGGAGATTGCACTTCATTGTGGCTTAACTCCTCCATAGACGGAGAAGCTCGCCTCATAGAGTCAACCATTCGTGTTGCCATGATTAGCTCACTAATCCTGTGAGTGTTTCCATGCCCTAGCCGGGTAGCTCATCTCTCTAGAATGATAGTTTTGTTGGTCATTGGAGCTATGCCACGATGGAACCCCCGACATTTGGCGCCACTGCCGGGGACGATGGCCTACGCTTGTGTAATTGTGGCATAATCGGATGTGTTTCCTCGCTAATTTCACTTGTGTGTTTATTTTTTTGTGGATTTTGGATGTGTGTGCATGAAGCAATGTGTTCATAATTCCCTAATTTGTCACCGTATCTTGCCAATTGTATGTTTACACACTCTAATTTCACACTACCTCCTTGTTGCTAATTTGACTAATTTTGCTAACTTACACACTAACTAATTTGCTACCAAGGATTGGAGCTTTCAACCGTTCAATCGATCTTCATTGGAAAGGTAATCAAGGTGGTATTCTCAACCTCCTTAGAATCTAAAGATGTGTAGAATTGTGTAGAGACTCCACCATGATGCAATGTAATGCTGATGCAATGTTGATGCTATGAAATTTTTTCGATTTTCGTTCTCATGCCGTCGTATTGCCGAAATTTTCAAGATTTGGTGGCGTATGAAATTGACAAGTTCAAGTATTAATTGGTGATTGTACATTGCTAATTGTGTGCTTAATTGAGTTAATTGCATGCTTGAATGGTCAAGTGCAAGTGTGTGTGCACTAAAATCAAGTGTGTGTGCATTCTAATTGAGTGTGTAGTAATTTTATTGATTTAATTGTCTACTTTGGATTTTATTGATCAAATTAATTGGCAATTGAATTGATGTGCTTTATGTGATTTTATTTGGTTGCACTAATTCCCTATGTGTGAAAAATTTTCAGAATTGTTTTGGGTATTTTTCGGATAAATTTTTTTTTTTGTCAATTTTTTGCTAATTTTTGTATTAATATTTGGTTAATTCCATAAAAAATTGATATCTTGTGATCTTTACAAGTTGTTTTGAATGTGTGTTTTTGGCTTGATTTCGAGCGCATTTGGGCTTTCGTTTGCCAAATTTTGAACATTTTACTATTTTCGGGGGCCAGGTTGATGATTTTGTCGGAATAGGCATTTTCGATAAAATTTGCTATTTTTGGTGTGCTTATGCATGTCAACAATGTTTGATTCTAATTGTCAATGATTTTCAAAGATTTCTAGAATTGTCCAAGAATTTTCTGGATTTTTGTGGCAATTTTTTGGATTTTCGGTTGATTTTTAGCGTTTCGGCTAATTTTACTAAAATGTGGCCTTTTCGGGCATTAAGAAAATAAAAATTTAAAATTTTGGTTTCGACGAGAGCGACCGGTTTATCACGAGCGTGAGCATACGTTTCGGCATGTTTTCGGCAGTCGTGCGGACTCTGCGATAAAATTTCAGGCTCCGATGCAAAAAAGGGACTCCCGACGGTGTGTATAAGTGAGAATCACCTCTTTCTCTCTCTCAAAATCGCGATAATTAACTCTCTCTCTCTCTCTCTCTAACTCTCCCTCTCTCTCTCTTACTGTCCCTCTAACTACGTGGACGCCCCATCTCTCTCTCTAACTTTCTCTCTCTCGTCTCCCTCCTCTGTACGTGTGAACGCCCTCAACCACCACACACACATGCATGAACGCACCCCTACACACACAATTCATTAACATACAAGAAGACAAAAAAGAAAAAAAAAGGGGGACCTCTCTTTCTATGTTGTCTTCTTTCTCTCTTTTTTGAACGGCTGCCTAATGGAGCCTTTTGTCTTTTTCCTTTTTTTGTGTCATTGATTTTTTATTGTATTCGTTTCATTTTGTTTCTTTTCAATTTCATTTAAATTTTATTTCATTTCGTTTTTATTTTTTTTAATTTCATTTCATTTCAATTCCATTTATTTTATTTTATTTTCTTATTTCATTTACTTGTATATTAGTTTTAAAAAAACAAAAATAAAAAATCACAAAAAAAAACTTTTAAATCACAAAAACAATAAAAAATAAAAAATCCAATTAAAATAATAAAAGGGATTTATTATTAAAAAAACCTCTTAAAAGATTCATTAAAAAATAAAACAATCACATATAAATCCCTAAAAACTGTAGAAAATTCATAAAAATTCAAAAATTGATTTAAAAATCCCAATAAATCACAAAATTCATAAAACCTTCAAAAATTCACATAAAAATTGTAAAAAATCAAAACTTTCCCACAAAAATCATAAAAATTAAAAAAATACTAAAATTTTTAGAAAATTCAAAATTTCACAAAAAAATTTAATAAAAATAAAAAGAAAGTTGTCGAAAGAGGTAGAAAAACAAAAAAGCAAAGCCAAAAGAGTCACACACCGAGCAAACAATGAGAAAGCCAAAAACAACAGAAAATTACAACAAAAAAAATCGGGAAGTGTGAAAATAGTTCTAGTGATCATTCGAGCCGAGGTCATCTTGTAGCACATTTCTGGACATTGTTCCCATTGTTCAGACAAAGAACGCCATGGACTAGAAGTCATTGTGCAAACCGAAATTGGCAAGTGCAAGCAATTGTATTGCAAATTGAGCTTCTAATCGGACGAACAGTGGCACAACTCACATGTGATTGCAGATTAGGCTAGTACGAGTAGTAGAAATTCTGCTAATTGAAACCAAAATCTGCTAGAAGACAGTTTTTATAGAACCCTCCGACATGGACTCAAATCGAGCTGAGAATCCAAGTACAACAGAGCAAGCTAGTCGTAATGGCAACACATGCACAACTGCAACAAAGCACATTTTACAGCTTTATGGCTACAATGGAGATAAAGTCTTATATATAGAATCAAAAGGGCATAAATACTTGATGAGCAGCAAAAGCAATAGGAACCAAGATCCTATTGATCAGAGTAAAGTCAGATTCAAAGAACGCCTAGATGTTCACAGACTTCAGTGGAGCTAGGTATTGTAAGCTCAAAGATGAAGTGCAGATAGAAGTTTAGAAAGTCAACCCAAGTGGTATTCCAAAAATTTGCACAAGACAACAAAACATACAGTTGGTGCATATGCAATCAGGGTCATTGTACATGAATTACAGTGGTTAAATCTATAGTCGAGAGCCAGTAATGGAAGATCCAACAGACCAACCAATAGAAGCAAATCTAATTCGAGAACCAAGTCAAAGACGGTACAAAGGTCAAGATGGAGCAGTCTACAGCTTGATGCTCAGTGTTTTGAAAGAAGATGCCAACAACTTGACAAGCACAGAAGCAGAAACTTCTGAGCTAGAGCTTGACATGATAGAGTCGATTGAAATACCACCATTCATGGCATATTGCTCAGGTTGTGGACGAAAGGGTGGACATTTTTCTGAAGATTGTCCAAGAAATCCCAACAACAAAGACATATCAATCGCCAAGCAAGGTACAGAGAAAATTGGAAATGTGAATCTCGATGTAAGTGCATTTAACTCGTCACTTTTAATGCAATTAGATGATTTTGCATTACCATTAGAAGCACTAGCAAAAACACTGCAAGTTCAAAATCAGCATAAAGATGCACAGACACCTGTAGAGCTTAAAATTGATTCTTTGAACAACAAATTCCTGCATGAATTTGATCAAGGTGTCTAGAGACCACCGAAGATTGAAAAGATTGTTTGGTTTGCAAATGATTCTGAATCCACTGCCACAAGTGTGCAATCATTCACGAGTCTAACGGACACATCAAACAGAATGTTGTTAGCATTGTATGGTACACATAATTCATATGCACACTATGTAGATTAAAAAGAAAAATTGTACAAAAAGGATCAACTAGTGTTTTATCGGCCCACACACCAGCTCATAGAAATACATCCAGTGATAGATCACAAAGGATGGTTCATTTTAGAAGAAAGAATCTATTATAGCCAATCCTCTCTAGAGCTAAAGGATATTACCTGAGTAAACCCAAAAATTTGTTCGGAGCCAAACTCTCCTCCATCGAAAATCAAGCTTCGACATTGTAACGAAATGAGCATATACTTTGACCAAAACAATCGTAAATATAGATAACAATCTAGCATCTATGATACCTTGGGTCCTGAAACCATAGAAGCTCATATCATAGGAGACCCATGGGATAGGCAATATCAGGGAAAAGATAATGCTATCTATAGCTTGACTTGGAAAATAATTTGTCATGTTTCCCGGAGATATATAGGAAACTATGCAGAATGTTCAGAGATGGCCAACATCAACAGTGCTATCCAAAGTGTGCCTTCATAGGCCCAAAAGGTGAGACTAAATCAGAGCCAGAAAATTTTGAACTCTTACAATGAAGTAGGCTATAGTGATCACCCTAGGAAGGGGGGAGTTGTAAATCCATCAAGCTCAGCTCTTGTACAAAGAATCCCAATGTCAGTTAGAAGCCCTAGAGCTTCTAGCCAACATACCTCTTCAAAGAAAAAACCATTGAAAGATCATATGGTTGTTGGAATTTCCCAATTGACCCAGATTCCATCAGAATCTGCAGACAAATGCTTATGTGAAGATCATCAAGGACAAAAGTTTCAACTGATCTCTACAAGTCAGAGTCAAAAGTCAACAAATCCAATAGTGTTTAAATAGCTACATGTGACCAAGCTCACATATGCATATCAAGATGCACATGGTAATGAATATCATCAAGATCATGACCTTGTAAAAACCCCTATGGATGGTACGACTGAAGTCAAAGACTATCTAAAGATGATGCAAGCCTCAAGCTGCCAGACTATGTGATAGAAAATACAAAATCAATGAAAGCTAAAGTCTAGAAAACGACACAAAGGTCACCACCAAAATCTCCTCCAAAGAGACAGATTCTGTCAGAAAGAACAATGGATCTTTTAAGGTCAAAGATTGCTCAGATGCAGGTAGACAATGCTCAACAATTGCAAGCAAAATGTGCAATATTATAGCCAATGGAGCCAACATCAATTGAAGCAGATGATCAAAGAAAAGAAAATGTAGATAAATCTCAACCAAAGGACACTGCCACAACAAAAGCAGTCAATATAGAAAGAAATCCTGAGAAGATCAAGTGCAACATTTTTAGGTAGACAAGAATCTCATGTCTTTTTGCTGTAACATTTAATTTCCTAAAAACTTATGTGTAGCGGAAGTTAGCATGAACATAGTGGGAATTTCATTAGAATAGATTCCTAATGAGAATTACAAGAGTGCTTGGGTGAAGAGAGCAACAAAAAGCATAACACCTAGTTATATAGCATCAACAATACTTTCAAAAGAGAGAGAAATTAAGCTATTGACAACAGTTGAGGACCGGATTTGCATGGAGCCGGTCCCCCCTCCAAAAGGCTTTGTAATATGGTTTCTCCCATCAAGAGAGACATTGTACAATACAATTCTTTGTGTTCCTTCAAGACTAGCTAGTGCAATGAAGATGAAAGCTTCATGCACTAAGCAAAACACTTAGTAAACACAACTTTAATTATCCCCGTTCTCAGACCCAAGACCTCACACACCTTCGAAGATGGTGAGAGCTAGCAGGGTATGAGAGTAGATTGAGAGGAAGAAGGAGTATCTTACGAGAAAGATGTACATCTCCTCACATAATCATTCATATTAGCATAGCTTTATCTTAGTAATTAGCTTGGTAGAGGAGATGAGCATGCATTGAATCTTGGCTCTTGGTTGGATTTGCATCCACAAGCCAAGAGTGTGTCGATGTAGGCTTCTATCTCACAAGCTTGGAGTAGGTGATGAGCTCTCCATTAAAGCTTGGGAAGAGACAGTCTTCTCTTTCTTCACACATGAGATTGTGTGAGTGTGTGTGTGATAATGCCTTGCAAAAATCAGCCCCCTCTCTCTCTTGGGCGATCCCTCTTGCTAATTGCTCTTGCTCAACCCCCATTGGACCTCCCCAAGTCAAGCCAATGGCTATTAAGCAGCATAGGTGATAGCCTTCTCACATGTGTCCCCCTTTCCCCTTTTGTGAGAGTTTAATCAATTAAACTTAATTGATTTAAATGAATTAAATTCCCATTGGACCTTTCCCCATTTTGACCAATAGGAATTAAGTAGCCCATTAGGCTGCTCAATTTCTATTGGACCCCTTCACAGGCTGTCCAATAATCATCCAGGAGACTTAATTTTCATTGGTTCTTTTTATTAAGTGTTTTAAAATTAATTAGGCTAAATTTACTCTAGCCTAATTCTCATTGGTCCACTTCAAGGGTCATCCAATAGGAATTGGGTACACCTTGTGGGCATCTGGCCTAGGGAGCTCACATGTGTCCCTCATTCCCTTTGTGTAAAGGGAGCTTGTGTGTGTGTGTGTGTGGCCTTCTCTCTCATCCCCTACTTGCTAGGCTCGCCCCCTCCTATGTAGGGATATTCAAAGACTTTTTTGGTCACACACAAAGCATCCAATTTCCCTAGGGTTGACCTTTGGACACAACCTTTGAATTTTGGAACCTTAGCACTTTGGAAGTCTTAATGGGCTGAACCTTAGGGTCTTTTTAGCCCATTGTTGCACATGGCTCTTTTGTAGATGGCCCCCCCTTTGGATCCCTATTTTCCCTCCTTTGGATCCCTATTGTGGCCAGTCTACTAGCTTAACCACTATTCTAGCTTTTTCTCCCCGAGCACTTCCCCACATTAAATGATCAGTTTAATATGAGAAAATCATTTAGGAGAATTAGATATTGATTATTATGACATTTGCACTTAGAAAAGATGTGGCCAACCACAGCTGGAAGGTGCTCTTGAATTTCTGAGTATATCAGGAGACAAATGAGCAGAATGCTGGGAAGTCATCTCCACCACCATTCAAGTAAGTTCATAGATCATCATAGCCCAATTCCGTGTAATCACAACAAAGGATATGTCAGACAACATCATAATGGGAATGCCAATAGCCCAGAAGATGTTAGAGATACACAATGCAAACAAGATGTAGTCTTCAAAGACAACCACGAATAAAGATCAATCCTAGTCACCCGCAGACGACAGCACAAAGTCCTCAAGCACAATTTAAATGGAAGATCTTATTGAAGATGATTCATCTTCATCGAACAGAATTGCAGAAGAGCTTAAATCAAATCAGGCATCAAGAAGTGCAAATCAAACAGAGAAAAGAGCAAACATGATAGCTATTGAGCAGAGAATGCCACCAAAGCCAAAAGTTAAGAAGAATGAGGTTGCAGACAACTAGGAATCAATAGGAAGTCCAAAGATCAATCACTCATTTCCAGTTGAATCAACTGTTGTAAGTCAGATTGGAAAACAAAGTCTGAAGCTACCCTCCATAGAGACACAGTTAGATCAAGATGAGACATGACAAAAGCAGGACAGAAATCTTCAATAGAACCTCTAATGAGAATAGTTGTAGTTTTCAACAATATAAAAGGAGCAAGTGTCAGATGCAATGCTCTACTGGATAAAGAAGCAAAGTGAAATATGGTTGTAGACTACATTCAAAGCATTCTAGAGATTACTCAAAGCAAGTCAGATAATAGAGAAATCATGGGTAAGGTTACAAATAAAAAAGAAATGGTTGCTACCCTTAGCATCCAAAATCATGAAGAGCAGGTAAAGTTTGAGGTGAAGCCTTCAAAGGAAATGCTTGCAGATGTCATCCTTGGACATCAGTGGGGCTGTACCAACACAAGGTTTACAAAGAAGATACAATGCTAATACTATCTTTTCCAAGAGGTAGCCAACAGCATTTACAGGTGCTGTTAATGCTAAATTTAGAGTTGCAAAAGTCACAAGAATCAAAGACAAATCTTGCATACAAAGGTAAAGCCAAAGTGGACCTTTTATCGACTAGCAAAGAAGATGTGACATCATATGCCCCTACATCAAAGAATCCTCATGGATCAAATTCTTCACGTAAGTCAGGCTTTCAAAGCTTTAAGTCAATTCCTGACCCAACTGAAACCTCTACCAAGACACCCAAAAAAGCAAAGTACTCAAGAAAGAAAAGAAAAGTCAAGCCAGTGTTTGTTTCGAGCAGTTTAGTCAAAGTCAATGATCCGGTTTGGATTAAGGACGAGAAATCAACACATAAATACAAACAGATGGGATGGATAGCATCACAATGGAGCTTAAAAGAACAGGAGTACTATAGAGGTAACAGACAGATATGGGTACCAAAACTGTAGGTTAGATCATATGAAGTGACATCAAGACCCTCCCAAAAAAGAAGGTCCACAAGGTATCAGCCTCAACAATATCCTAGGATACCTAAGAAGTAGGTATACAAGAGAACAACATTAAAAGATGCTAAAGTCAACCACAACTCTCAAGAGGATACAGAAAAAAGAGGGATCTCAAAGAATCTTCCTCTTAGACAAGGATTCTACATAGGTTATACAAAGATGTGGCTACCAATCAACCACAATCCAAGTGCAGCTACACCAGACCTACATAAAGATCTCAAGAGCTCAACAAGACCTAGAGAGAAGCAAAGTCAACAAAGGAGATACCAAGGTCATCAAGAGATTTGGATTCCTAATTCTTTCAAGGCTCCTGGTCAAAAGCGAAATGCCGACAGTGAACAAAGGCCTACAACAACATCAAAGACTCCTCTCAACAGGCCCAATTGGAGAATCAAATAGATAATGGAGTCTTCATAGTCAAAGAAGGACAACCTAACCAACATGAATGCAAATTCAAAGATGATAAAATAAGTATGGCAAAAGAAACCTTCAATGCCAACTTGGTCCTTCACTAATCCTCTTTTTGAGGATTCATATTTTTACCTGAATAAATGTTTGTAGTAAGCATAAGATTGTAAAAATTCAAGTCGCCAGGGTGCAAAAAACACTCTTTGCCATAGTCAGATCCGGGCTACTGAGCCATAAAATGAGCAAAGCATTAGTCTCAAAGCTTCAAGTCATACTAAAATATGTGCTAAGAGTCGTAGTTATTAGGCTTACGCTCAAGCTGGAAGAGTTGAGCATATTTTAAGTCATGTCGCTCATGCTGGATGAGATGAGCCTAAGAGTCGAATTCTATTAACTTACAATCGGTGGAGTCTCGTAGAATTCATTTACGCATAGTGCACAATAAGCTGAGAGCACATATCCTCCTCTCAACAAAAACCATTCTTAAAGGGGTGCCAGCTTGCAAAGCCATGTCATATGCTTTTATAGCTACACCATCTTTCTGAAGAACCCCTCAAAAAATATTTCTTTCACAACATATTGTTTTCCATGCATTTCTATGTATGCATATATAGGAAGCCCCATCATTGGACATATGCATTAGACACACATTTTGCTACCACATATGCACCTCGAGTGGACTACAACAGGCAAACCAATGTCATGCTAACCGACATGTCATACAATTGAGTCACTACTGGGCGAATAGGAAGCTTGGGGACTGTCCAAAGCTCCCCATTGCTTGGTGTTGACCTTGTTGTTAAAGATATTACATACGACAGTTGAGTCACTACTGGGAAAATATGAAGCTTGGTGACTGCCCAATGCTCCCCATCGCTTGGTGTTGACCTTGGTGTTAAAACCATTACAATTGACAGCAAAGACCTTGGGGCATGATAACCGACAACGGTAAGACATGTCATACAGTGAAGTCAATACTGAGCGAATAGGAAGCTTGGGGATTGCCCAATGCTCCCCATCGCTTGGTGTTGACCTTGGTATAACCAACAATAAAGACCATGGTGATGTGATTGCAAAAATGTAGTTGAGTCAATACTAGGTGAATAGAAAGCTTGGGGACTGCCCAACGCTCCCCATCGCTTAATGTTGACCTTGGGGTTAAAATCATTATATGCAACAGTGGAGTCAACACTGAGCGAATAGGAGGCTTGGTGATTGCCCAACACTCCCCATCGCTTGGTACTGACCTTGGAAAATTGGCGTTGGACCAGTAAACTTCCACGGATATCACATTGTTTAATTCCATATCTATCAGCAAATAATCCCTTGAGTACTTTATTAATATTTCCCATGCTAATAAGTACTCCAATAATGCGCGTATCCCAAAGGCACTTTTTTTGGCTGGTTTTTTTCCTTTGGTCATCCAAGTATTATACCCTAATTTAGAACCTCATCATTCTACTTCCCTTGTACACACTTTCATCAATAAATAGTAGCCTCATAATTATGCTATTACAATGGACAAATGCAACATCATCTCTCACATTAGACATATTTAGACCAGCGAAGATGCTGCAGCAAATTGAACCTCATCAACAAATTCAATGACAAATGAAGACAATCAGACCATCAAAAACCTTCCACAGCTTCCACGGACACTTTTCAACAGTGCCCGAGGACGGGCACTAAAATCAGAAGCAGGGAATGTTAACTGAGTCAACCTCAGTTAACAGAAGCTGTTAAAGACAAAAGACGTACGGATGCATATCAAGGATGAATACAAAGAAGCAGTAAAGATTGGAGTTACACATTTTCCCAAAATGGTCATGTATTGTAAATTTCCGATTTATTTCAAGCCATTGTAATACTTTAATGTGTTACGGGCTCAATGGGAGTTCCAAACTGTAAAGAATAGGTCAGTGAGTGTGCCTAGGTTGCAGATTCAGTAAGTGGTGGAGCCCTAAAGGCCTTGGCCGGACATTGCATATTTTTACTCTAAAATATATAAGGCAGTGTGTAAAGAAAATTAGGATTCCCAAGCTCATTTGTAGAGAGCACTCTTTGGTGAGAGCTCTTGAGGTGTGTGGCTATGGAGTCCTTGAGGTTGTCCTTGCTCATGTGACTTGATTAACACTAATCAATGCTTAATTCTCTTTCACTATGCCTCTCTCATGCTTCTTATGATTGCCTATAACGCTTTGATTAGCTAGATCTTAACTAATTAGTGGTTAATCCATCTCTAATCTTGTGTGATTGCCCTCTCTTGCTTGTGTGTGCATGTAGGTTTGATTGGAGTGTGGTGCTCAATAGATCTATGTGTGTGTGCTTGCGATTAGTGTATTGCATGATAGGATTGTTGTTGTGTGCGTCTTGCAATCGTTAGTGTGTGTGATTGGGTTGATTGAGGTGAAGACAAGTGGATGTGGAGATTTCCCTTCATTGTGGCTTAGCTCCTCCATAGACCGATAAGCTCACCTCATAGAGTCAAGCATTCGTGTTGCCATGATTAGCTCACTAATCCTGTGAGTGTTTCCATGTCCTAGCCGGCTAGCTCATCCCTCCGGATTAATAATTTTGTTGGTCATTGGAGCTATGCAATGATGGAACCCCCAACATAAACTTTACTAGAAAATATTTCAAATATCTTGCAAATTTGAAAATTTCTACTAGTATTTCCAGTTTGCATTCAAGGAGAAAACTCACTGCTTAGGCAAAAAGATTTTCCCAACCACTATGTGAGGTATTGATAAAGGGTCCTTTCATTAAGGATTTCAAAAAAACCATTTCAATAAATTATTTTTTAATTTTTTATGCTTATTAATTCTATCTTTTATTATAATATGAAAGAATTAAACTATTCGTTTACTATAATATGAAAGCATTAAACTATTCTTTTATTTTAATTTTTAATGTGTCTTTTTATTTTACTTTCTTTTTATTTTATTTTTTTTCAAAATGCTAATGTGCAATATAAACCATTTTTTAGTAGGGGGCATCTACTGGAAGAAAACCAAAAAATGGCCCACTGGTGGTGTCATAATAATCAATATCTAATTCTCCTAAATGATTTTCTCATATTAAACTGATCATTTAATGTGGGGAAGTGCCAAGGGAGAAAAAGCTAGAATATTGGTTAAGTTAGCAGACTGGCCACAGTAGGGATCCAAAGGAGGGAAAATAGGGATCCAAAGGGGGGGCCATCTGCAAAAGAGCCATGTGAAACAACGGGCTAAAAAGACCCTAAGGTTCAGCCCATTAAGACTTCCAAAATGCTAAGGTTCCAAAATTCAAAGGTTGTGTCCAAAGGTCAACCTTAGGGAAAATTGGATGCTTAGTGTGTGTGCCCAAAAAGTCTTTCTGCATCCCTACATGGGAGGGGGCGAGCCCCAAAGCTAGGGGATGAGAGAGAAAACCACACACACACACACAGGCTCCCTTTACACAAAAGGAATGAGGGACACATGTCAGCTCCCTAGGCCAGATGCCCACAAGGTGTGCCCAATTCCTATTGGAAGACCCTTGAAGTGGACCAATGAGAATTAAGCTAGAGTAAATCTAGTTTAATTAATTTAAAAACATTTAATAAAAGAAACCAATAAGAATTAAGTGACCTAGAAGACTATTGGGCAGTCTCCCAAGGGGTCCAATGAGCATTCAGAAGCCCCATGGCTTGCCTGATTCCTATTGGCCAGGAGGCAAAGGGGTCCAATGAGAGTTTAGTTTAATTATTTAATTATCTAAAGCTCTCACAAAAGGGGAAAGGGGGACACATGTCAGAAGGCTATCACTTATGCTGCTTAATTCCTATTGGCTTGACCTGGAGAGGTCCAATGAGGAAAAAGCCAGCCTAACTTAGCAGCTAGGGCTCGCCCAAGAGAGAGGGGGGGCTGATTTTTGTTGGGCATTCACTCTCACACTCTCACACTTGACCATGGGTGAAGGAAAAACACTCTATCTCCTCCCAAGCTTTAATGGAGAGCTCATCACCTACTCCAAGCTTGTGAGATAGAAGCCTACATCAACACTCTCTTGGCATGTGGATGCAAATCCAACCAAGAGCCAAGCTTCAATGCATGCTCATCTTCTCTACCAATCTAATTACTAAGCTAAGCTATGCTAATATGAGTGATTATGTGAGGAGATGTACTTCTTTCTCGTAAGATACTTCTTTTTCCTCTCAATCTACTCTCATACCCTGCTAGCTCTCACCATCTTCGAAGGTGTGTGAGGTCTTGGGTCTGAGAACGGGGATAATTCAAGTTGTGTTTGATTAAGTGTTTTGCTTGGTGTATGAAGCTTCCATCTTCATTGCACTAGCTAGTCTTGAAGGAACACAAAGAATTGTATTGTACCATGTCTCTCTTGATGGGAGAAACCATAATACAAAGCCTTTTGGAGGGGGGACCGGCTCCATGCAAATCCGGTCCTCAACTGTTGTCAATAGTTTAATTGCTCTCTCTTTTGAAAGTATTGTCGATGCTATCTAACTAGGTGTTATGCTTTTAGTTGCTCTCTCCACCCAAGCACTCTTGTAATTATCATTAGGAATCTATTCTAATGAAATGCCCACTATGTTCATGCTAATTTCCGCTACAAATAAGATTCTAGGCCATTAAATGTTACATTGGTATCAGAGCTCAAGGTTTCTCTTTTCTTGCTCAAGAAGGGAGGTCCTCAAGCTAGCTACAAATGGTTGGTATTATTAATTGCCTGTGAGTAAGTAGAATAGGGATTTTTCAGCCTTGCAGTGCGCCTGCCTTTGTGCAGTTAACGGGGCATCACCGTCGAGAGCTATGGTCTTAATAGTGGAGTCCCACGGGGCTTGCCTACGGCTTAACCACTATTGAGCTATTAGAAGCTCGACAGGAGCCGGTGCTGTTTTGGTGTCGAAAGACGCTCTCTTCTATTCCTTGCAATTAATGGTATTCGAGCCGCGGGTACAGTAGCTTGAGTGCTTTTTCTAAAGGGGTAAAGAGGAGTAGCAACTAGGGCTTGAAGTGCCAAAGTACACCTAAAAAGTTTACTCCTAAAAATTGTTAGAATGGCTGACAATATTAAAGAGAGTGAAATTAATGTTGATAACTTTGATTTTGCTCATGAGCAAGCTACTAATGATGCTTCAATGCTTGTTAATTATCTTGTTTCTAGGCTTCAACAAGCCATGGGCAATCCATCTCTCCAAAGTGAAGTGCAACGGCAGCTCCGTGCTCACGGGATTCTCCAAGCTCATCACCATGACGAGAGAACCATCTCCAAGCTCATCACCTCGCGAATCAATTTCCAAACGGGGGGTAAAAGAAATAATAAGCCCCCGGAAAACAAAGGTACCAATGAGCCTAAGGGGAAGGACAATGTCCAAAAGTCTCCTAAGGGCAATTCCAACAAAGCTAAAGAGAAGGGAGTTTACAAAGGAAAGAATAAACTCTCTCCTGAAGAGCTTGAGCGTTATCGTAAAGATAACCGGTGTTTCAAGTGCGGCGAACAAGGGCATGCGTACCGCGCTTGTCCCCAAAAGAACAACCGCCAAGATCCTCCTAGAGCTTCTTTGGTTGAAATCCAAGAGGAGGAGATTCACCAAACTCACCACAAAGGATCTCCTCTATGCCATGCTTGGGGAAAGGTAAGAGAACATGATGCTTTTATTCTCTTTGACCCTGGTTCTACTCACAATTTCATATCTATGGAGTTAGCCACCAAGCTAGGCATACAATCCTACGAGATGGGAGATATCCTACCCGCAGACAGTGCCTTCAAGGGGCAAGAAGCTTCAGTCACTCCCTTAATCGGGAAATTGAGGCTTCATGTCCAAGGCTATGTGGACAAAGAGGATTTCTTTATCTCTCCTCTCAAGCATGAGGATGTAATCCTAGGGGCACCATGGTTTGACCGTTTGGCTGCCCATGTTAAATTTCCTGAAAGGAGAATCTCCTTTAAGTTCAGGGAAAAGGACATGTATATAGATGCTAGGGAGATGGGTAACACCATCCCCATTGTACATACACCAGCTTTTAACAAGTCAATAAAGAGCTCTATTTCCGTGTACATGATTTTTGTTAAAGATTCTCAAAATGAACCTAATGCTTTAGCAAAAGAAAATAAAAGCAACCAAAAGGAATTAGAGTTATCCAATTTTCTCAAGGGGTTTCAAAATGTCTTTATTGACGACATCCCCTGTGAGCTACCTCCTAAACGAGGTAATGACGACCATGCAATTGAACTTCTTCCAGGAAGTTCACCGCCTAACAAACCTCCTTATAGAGTTTCTCAAGCTCAACAAGAGGAGATTATGCGGCAAGTGCATGAGTTAATTGAGAAGGGCATGGTTAGGCCTAGCTCATCTCCATTTTGCTCACCTGTGCTATTAGTGCAAAAGAAAGACGGCACATATCGTATGTGTGTCGACTATAGAGCACTAAATAGGATCACTATCAAGAATAGGTTTCCCGTTCCACGGGTAGAAGACCTATTTGATAAGCTACAAGGATCGACCTACTTCAGTAGGATTGACCTAAAAAGTGGCTATCATCAAATAAGGATAGTTGATCAAGACATTGTAAAGACCGCATTTCGTACTACATTTGGTCTTTACGAATACATTGTCATGCCTTTTGGCTTGACTAATGCACCAGCCACATTTAACCGCTTGATGGAGAAGCTGTTCAGACCTCATCGAACCTTCACTGGAGTGTTCTTTGATGATATTATCATCTACTCTAATTCATTAGAGGAACACAAGCAACACCTCCAGGTAATATTTCAAGTTTTAAGAGAGAATAAACTTTATGTTAATCGAAAGAAAAGTGAATTTTTCTTGCAAGAGATTCAATATTTAGGTCACATTATCTCTCAAGATGGAATCCAAATGGATCCATCCAAGTTAGAGGTAATAAAAGGATGGCCTAAACCAAGGAATCTTCATGAACTAAGAAGCTTTATAGGTATGTGTGCATACTATAGACGCTTCATAGAAAAGTTCTCACAAATTGCGGGACCATTACATGACCTAACAAAGAAAAATGTTAGGTATACGTGGTCTGCTAAGGAGAACAATGCTTTCGAAAAGCTTAAAGAAAAGCTTATCTCTCAACCTGTGCTTACACTACCGGATCTCTCAAAACCATTTGAGGTCCAATGTGATGCTTGTGGTGATTGCCTTGGGGCTGTTTTGCTCCAAGAAGGGCACGCCATAGGCTATGAGAGTCGAAGGCTCGACCCTGTTGAGCAAGCTCTAGGCATATACGAAAAAGAACTCCTTGCAGTTCTACATGCCTTAGACTCATGGAAGCACTATTTATTGGGGACTCCTTTCATTCTGCGAACGGATCACCAAAGTCTTAAGTACTTCATGATGCAGACCAAGCTCTCCGACAAACAAATGAGGTGGGCAAATTTCCTTTCGCAATTTCATTTTCATATTGCTCACATTGCTGGCAAGCATAATCAAGTAGCCGATGCACTCTCAAGACGACCGAGAGTGAATGCGGTTTCCATAGCAACTCACAATGATCTATCTTCAATGATAGATGAGTATGCTATTGATCCCGATTTTAGAGATGTGATTTCAGCCCTTGCATTAGGGAAGAAAGAAGAACCATTTACTTTACAAGATGGTTATCTTCTCTATGGCAATAGACTATGCGTTACTAACTCACTACGTGAGAAAGTAATGTATGAATCTCATGCTCCCCCATATGCGGGGCATAGAGGGATTCAGTCTACCCTAAAGGGAATTGAAACATATTTCTATTGGCCTACCATGAAAGTGAACATACATGAGTATGTTTCCAAATGTGTGGTATGTCAAAAGACAAAATTTGATAGAGGGAAGCAACTTGGATTGCTTCAACCCTTGCCAATCCCTAATTCACCGTGGGAGAGCATATCCATGGATTTTATCTTTGGATTGCCTAAGTCTATCCATGGGAATACGGGAATATGGACGATAGTAAACAGGTTTAGTAAACAAGCTCATTTTATACCTGTCAAAAAGACTATCAAAGCCCATCAAATGGCAACCCTCTTCATTTCACAAATTTTTAAGTACCATGGCTTGCCAATGTCCATAGTGTCGGATAGAGATCCTAGAATGACCAGTAATTTCTGGAAGGGTCTCTTTGAGAATTTAGGAACAAGGCTAAACTTCTCTTCGGCCTATCATCCACAAACTGATGGCCAAAGTGAAATAGCTAACCTAACTATTCTCGATCTACTAAAAGCCTATGTAACGGAAGTAGATCAAAGATCCCAATGGGAGAAGTACTTACCCTTAGTAGAGTATGCTTACAATAACACTGTACATACTTCTACAGGAAAAGCACCTTTCGAGGTAATTGAGGGAAGATCAAAAAGTCCCTTGCTACTTAAGGTACATGGGAAGATCTTCGCTGCAGATGAGTATAGCCGAGACCTACAAGAATCTTTCCAAAAGATTAAGGATGCTATCTCTATCTCACAGCAAAGGCAAAAGGCTGCTGCTGACAAGCACAGAAGAGCCCAAGCCTTTAAAGAAAACGATTGGGTCTTGTTAAAGTTTCCCAAGGCTCGCTTAAGGCACATGACGGGCAAGAATCCAACGGGCCACCAAAAGTACTATGCTAAACTAGCAAAAAGGTACTATGGTCCCTTCCAGATTCTTAGGCCAATCAATGAGATGGCCTATCAACTTAAGTTGCCCAATCATTGGCTCATACACAATGCTTTTCATGTGAGCCTTTTAAAGCCTTACAAAGGAGAGCCACCTCAAGAACCAACTATTGAAGACCCACCGGAGATCGAGGACCACGAGGAGGTGCTGCAGCCCGAGTCCATTCTTCGACATGAAGACAAGGTATTAAGAGGCGGTAAGACTATCAGACGATATCTTATTAAGTTTAAGAATTATCCTTTTGAAGATGCTAGATGGATGCAAGGCATACAATTAAAGGATAACCTAAACCTTGTCAATGCTTACAATGCTTCCCAAGAGTAAGCAAATGTACAAAATGTTAAAAATGAACAAAAATTTTTGTCTTATAAGACTCTCTTTTTCTTTATTTGTGCACAAAAATAAAGTAGTATGCATGCTTAGATCAAGTTTGTGGAGACGACGTCTCCCAAACACCAAGTAGAGCTTGTCACTCTACTATGGAAGACTGATAGGACTAATGTGCAGACATGCTTGCGGCAGCCTCAGGCTCTCAAGCGCCAAATGGACTAGTCATCCATTATGGAATGATGTCGTAGGGTAACATAGGGATCCTCTACCCGCTAAGAAAAGGACTCATGCATATGCTTTATCTTCTCTACACCATAGTCGAGGACGACTATGATTTCAAGAGAGAGGTAATGTCATAATAATCAATATCTAATTCTCCTAAATGATTTTCTCATATTAAACTGATCATTTAATGTGGGGAAGTGCCAAGGGAGAAAAAGCTAGAATATTGGTTAAGTTAGCAGACTGGCCACAGTAGGGATCCAAAGGAGGGAAAATAGGGATCCAAAGGGGGGGCCATCTGCAAAAGAGCCATGTGAAACAACGGGCTAAAAAGACCCTAAGGTTCAGCCCATTAAGACTTCCAAAATGCTAAGGTTCCAAAATTCAAAGGTTGTGTCCAAAGGTCAACCTTAGGGAAAATTGGATGCTTAGTGTGTGTGCCCAAAAAGTCTTTCTGCATCCCTACATGGGAGGGGGCGAGCCCCAAAGCTAGGGGATGAGAGAGAAAACCACACACACACACACAGGCTCCCTTTACACAAAAGGAATGAGGGACACATGTCAGCTCCCTAGGCCAGATGCCCACAAGGTGTGCCCAATTCCTATTGGAAGACCCTTGAAGTGGACCAATGAGAATTAAGCTAGAGTAAATCTAGTTTAATTAATTTAAAAACATTTAATAAAAGAAACCAATAAGAATTAAGTGACCTAGAAGACTATTGGGCAGTCTCCCAAGGGGTCCAATGAGCATTCAGAAGCCCCATGGCTTGCCTGATTCCTATTGGCCAGGAGGCAAAGGGGTCCAATGAGAGTTTAGTTTAATTATTTAATTATCTAAAGCTCTCACAAAAGGGGAAAGGGGGACACATGTCAGAAGGCTATCACTTATGCTGCTTAATTCCTATTGGCTTGACCTGGAGAGGTCCAATGAGGAAAAAGCCAGCCTAACTTAGCAGCTAGGGCTCGCCCAAGAGAGAGGGGGGGCTGATTTTTGTTGGGCATTCACTCTCACACTCTCACACTTGACCATGGGTGAAGGAAAAACACTCTATCTCCTCCCAAGCTTTAATGGAGAGCTCATCACCTACTCCAAGCTTGTGAGATAGAAGCCTACATCAACACTCTCTTGGCATGTGGATGCAAATCCAACCAAGAGCCAAGCTTCAATGCATGCTCATCTTCTCTACCAAGCTAATTACTAAGCTAAGCTATGCTAATATGAGTGATTATGTGAGGAGATGTACTTCTTTCTCGTAAGATACTTCTTTTTCCTCTCAATCTACTCTCATACCCTGCTAGCTCTCACCATCTTCGAAGGTGTGTGAGGTCTTGGGTCTGAGAACGGGGATAATTCAAGTTGTGTTTGATTAAGTGTTTTGCTTGGTGTATGAAGCTTCCATCTTCATTGCACTAGCTAGTCTTGAAGGAACACAAAGAATTGTATTGTACCATGTCTCTCTTGATGGGAGAAACCATAATACAAAGCCTTTTGGAGGGGGGACCGGCTCCATGCAAATCCGGTCCTCAACTGTTGTCAATAGTTTAATTGCTCTCTCTTTTGAAAGTATTGTCGATGCTATCTAACTAGGTGTTATGCTTTTAGTTGCTCTCTCCACCCAAGCACTCTTGTAATTATCATTAGGAATCTATTCTAATGAAATGCCCACTATGTTCATGCTAATTTCCGCTACAAATAAGATTCTAGGCCATTAAATGTTACAAGTGGACATGACCAGAAGATACCTCAGCAGATTTAGAGGTGGAGGAGTGAGAAGGGGGAGGGGAGGCGGGCCACGCGGAGGCCATGCCTCCCAATTTGGGATCTCAATCTCTCTCTCTCTCGCTCACTCGCTCTCTTTGAGCAGCAGAGGTAGAGATGCTTCATAAGGCAACTCCCTCCCCCCCTCTCCCCTCCCTCCCTCCCTCCCTCTCTCTCTCTCTCTCTCTCTCTCTCTCTCTCTCTCTCTCTCTCTCTAGCTCCTGCATCCTTCCTTGACACATGCATAGTGAAGATGACATGGGGAGAGTGCTCTGTAGGTGCAAGTCCATGAATGGCGGGGGAAGCTTAGGTGCAAGCTTGTAGGGGTTTGTCGAGAGGTAGGGAAGGGCAAGCTTGTAGGGGAGATGGATTTGTAGGCTTGCAGGGATTGTCGAGAGGTAGGGAAGGGCAACACGCACTCCAGAGAAGGTTTTGATGACACAAGCGGGAGGTGAGGGCTAGGCGATGAGGGTAGAGGGAATCTTGAAAGCATCTTTCCATTAATGTATTTTAATTATAGGTGAGCCAGTAGGAGCCACTTTTAAAAATAGATAATACAATTTTATATATAAACGTTCCATATGATTGTACGCACTAACTTTCCCTTGTCCCCTCTTGACTTAGCAAGCCTTTGTGCCTCTTCACCTTGTTTGTCTTACTATTGTAATGTGCTTCCTTGGAATCTCCCAAATTTGTATTAATGAGATGACCCATCTTCTTTCAAAGTGGATCTCCACTAACTTTGTGTCTAGATTGTTTCTTGTGTAAAACCTCCCACTAAAGACTCTATGTACCAAGAGATATTTGATTTAGGCCTATTTCACACAAGTTTACTTGGACGTGTGTGAAAATGACTTGGCAAAAACCAATTGACCGCAAGGTATGCCCGTAAGTAGGTGGAGCAGACCGAGGCTACCCCCTCACACATCACAAGAAAGCAGTGGACAAGCAAAACAAAAGGTGTAGGAAGCGCAAGCGTAGTCTCAAACTTGGGGCTCTTGCAAGACATACAAAGTGATTTTTAGGTTTGGCATGTCCGATTGCCTATGTGTGGCATCGATCTTAGACAGGTCATGTGCCACTCTTTTTTGGCCGAGAAGGCCATAGGGAAGTGGTAGAGAAAAACGTGCAATTCTCTCACCATCAAGTGGTCACCCTCACATTAACTTTTATAGGTGACATTTCAAGTCATTCCAAGCCTTACTATGTTCATTTGAATATTTTCATTATGAGAACGAGTGTGTGTGTGTGTGTGTGCGCGCGCACATGAGCACAGTGTATCTCTCTCTTTCTCTCTCTAATCTCTCTCTGTTAAAGTGTTCGGAAAAAAACATTTTTACAAACATACAAAAAAAAAAATCTTGAATATGCCTAGAGAAAATGTTAAAAATAAGATTTATTTTTCAAGTTTCTACATTATTTTTCTCTATTTCGGGGTGGAACTTCTCCGTTTCCCCTTGCTCTCAACTGACATTTTTGAAATTGAAAACGGCACCAGTGTTAAAAAAAAACCAGAATCCAGTGTATTTTAACCGGTTAAAATTGAAAAATCCCGACTAGATTTTAAGCTTGCCTTTAAGAAAACTGACAAATTTACACAGGTTTTAGTGTAATTGTCGGCAAAAGATTCAAATTTTGACCTATAAACCGAGAGAATTTCAAGTTTCCTCTTATTTTGACTCTTTATCAAAAATGTAATTTTCTAGCCATAAACGACAAGATATTAAGTTGAGACACATTTTTCTTGAACACAAATTATTAACATGTCATCTGTGTTTTAATAATCATTTATTACACACAAAAAATGATGCCTTCTTGAGGCCATTGTGAAGTATTTACTTTGTTATTTTCCCTAAGAGCAAAGCTCTAACATTGCTTCACCAAAGAGATTTTTTATTATGCTCAAGAGAGTGGGCAATGAATATGGAAGTGATGGAAAGGATGGATGCTTTTCTTTTCACAATCCTCAATATCTTTCTTTATTTGGTTTGATAAAAAGATATCACTAAGTGGAAAAATCTTATGCATTGTCATTTAAAATATTATGCTTTATTAGATTTTAAAACACTTTCCCTATTTTCAATGAAAAACAAGGTGAGGACAAAGGCCTAGTAAGCTAAGGGAGGGATGAGATTTATGGAGAGAGAGTTTAAATGAGTGCCTACAATTACATAGAATATTTGTTGTGTTTTAAAATAAAATTATATTATCCATTATCTGTACATAATCACAAATGGCTTATATATTCAAAAAGGTCTCACTTAAATAATAAATTGAAAGCTACACATTGAACATTATCATTTGGAAATAAAATAACATTAAAAATATATTATATTATATATTATACATATATAATCACAAATGGTTTATATATTAAGAAAGACCACACTTAAATCATAAGACGAAAGATGCACATTGCACATTCTCATTTGAAAATAAAATAAAATAATAACAATAAAATTAAAAGATATATTTTGAAAAATTAAAACAAATTATATTTTAATACCTTGATAAAAAATAATCTAATAAACATACAAAATAATAAACCGATTTAATGAAATGAATCTTTGTGAAGCCCTTAAATGAAAGGACTCTTTACAAATCAAAATATTAGAAAAAGATTATTGAATCAATACTTCATATCAAGGGATCACACTCCTATGAATACAAGCCTTTATCAACATGCCAAAAAAAGTGAATGCATATTTGGCAAATAGCATTTGAAAGGGACAAGATTTCTTTCTCTTCAAAACTTTTAAACTCTCTTAGGGGACAACTGTCTACTAACAATTAAAATTGAAAGATCTTCACCCATATGATTTTTATTTTGAGATGATCATTCGAGCTTGATTTGACTTAACTCAAAATAGTACATGCAAACCCTTGGTATATCCTTTGCACAAAGGCCTCTAGAATATACAAAAAAGGTTAATTCAATGGGCGAAAAGACCCCAGGGATTTGTGACCATTGACCCTAAACATACCCTTACACCGTATTACATTTCTAACTTTTTGTCAAGGACTCCGTCTACTCTTTCTTGCAGAGCTTACAATGCCGATTCCTTCTGCTAAGGATTTTCCACCAGCAAGTTTCCAGAACTAGATCCGTGTTCAAAGGATCACACTTCTTCTGAAAGAGTATCGCATTTTTGGACTACTAAAATGTTCTCAATATCGTAGCTCTAACCTCTTACTATACAATTGCAAGAGATCCTCATTATCGATGCGTTTAGAGCCAATTGCAAGCTGCATCTAAAGAAAGGAGTGTCCAAATGCGTATACACCCATCTACAAACTATGTCCATGAAGACTTTGATTGTCGAACATCCCTAGGACAGGCGCGTGAGGGTCTTGTTTGGGTGTTTACATATGACACAGGTGCCTTCATCTAAGCTTGCAGCTTTTGCCTTATCGCTCGCCACCCGCAATTGGCATGAATCCAAAAATCACTTTCCATAGGAAAATTTTGTCTCTCTCATCACATTTGGCCTTCCAAATGTTTTCAATTACTTGGTTCCATTTTCTCATTGTCCACGTTTTGTACCAGATTCTATTGAGGTGTTCTACCAAATCTTCTGTAAAGATTTTCATAAATGTTTTTAGCCTTGGGTGAACTACAAAGTCTTTCTCCAAGCCAGTTCCAAGATTTTTTGGTGTGGAGCAGAGAGGAAGGGTTAGGCTTGCGACTTTTTCCAAAACTATTCCAATGAGGATCTCCTCCTTGAGTGAGATCTTGCTGCACAGCTTTAGATGCTCTAGGGATTTCTACTCCCTTTTCGATAATTCAAAAAGAATTCACGATTCCAAAGCCCTTGTTATTGATATTCTTGGTTATTTCAATCCAATCTTGATTAAGGCCCAAGCCCTCCACTATGGGTCCCCAAGGAGACCAGTGCCTAGTCGTTCCCTTCTAGTACCTGGTATCTTCCTTCCACATGAGTGTAGCTATGGCTTTACAACATTTATCAATAAACTTCCCAGTAAATACACCTAATTTAGCCCTTACACCAATGGGGGTAAAGGCATATTTTGTATGATAAGTTTGAACCAAGGCCCGAACCAAGGCCCGCCTTTAGACTCCATGCGGGATTCCATAACCATTTCCCTTGCCATACAAGCACAGCTCTCTTCTGAATTAGCTAGGGTGCAAAATATTTTTGCACATAATGCCAAATAGGCACCCCCAAGTGTTGACAGATATTACCTCTTAATAATCTCACCAGACCACCCTGAAGAATCAAAATTGTATTCTTCTAAAAAGAGATAAGTCTTGACGTTTTTATGTTACATTGAGACACAGATGCAATGGAAAACTTGTGTACTAACTCCAAGGCCTTTCTAACATTATTCCCTTTGGCTTGGAGAAACAATAAAGAATCATCAGCGAACATTTTAAGGTGCAAGCTGCAGACCAAAGCAACGCTAAGGGGCACCCTTGACAAATGGATCTCTTGAAATCAAAGCAGCCAACTATTCATGAATTAAAGAGCAGTTTAGAGGAGCTACCTTCACCAAGAGTACTTACTGCTTGACAAATTTGTGGACAGAACCCCAAGGTTTGTAATGCTTCTTGCACAAGTGACCATGTTATTCTATTGAACACATTGTCAAGGTCCAGTTGCAGTAAAATAAATTCTTGTTTCTTGAACTTCGCATATTCCATACCTATCATGGCTGCCATAAGGGTTATATCATAGATTGATCTTCCTTTAATAAGTCCATGTTGGTGGGGAGAGATAACATAATCTAACACAAGGGCCATTCTTTTAGCAATAATTTTAGCTAGTACCTTGTAAACTACCATCAACATTGTGATAGGTCTCCAAGCAGTGTTTGAGATGAGACCATGCTAATTGCTTGGGGATGAGCTTGATAGTCCCTTTCGTTACACCTAGTTCAAGCATACCTTTGGTAAATGCCTTGTTGATCATATATAAGAGATACAAGCCCAAACATTCTTAGAATTCTTGACAAAATTTGATCGTGATCCCATCCCATCCTGGAGACTTTTCTTTTCCCATCGTTTTGAGATTCATACAGGATTCATCCAAGGTAAAGGTCTTTCCAAGTAAATTGCTCACACTACTATTGGGGTGGATGCAAAAATCTTATCCTTAGCCTCTTTGATTGTGGGAGAGGGAGAGTCCTTTCCAATAATTTGGCTGAGGTGATCTCACATCATTTTTCTCATATGATCAGGGTTGGTGATTTAAACTCCTTGGTTGTCAATCAAGGAAGAGATGGTAGCTTGTCATTTTCTAACCTTGATAGTTTGAGCATTGTGTTTTTGTTGGGCTCCTCACTCTTAATGCTCCTCTCCTTGGCATGTAGCTTGAGTAGATTAGTCTCCTCCAATTCCCTTTCATGCAAGGTCTGATTGATCTTCAACCATTCCATGAGTTCTGGGTCAAAGACCCTGCCTTGCATTTTCTTTTGGCCTAGCTCCTCAAATCTTGATTTGAAGATTGAAATTGCTTGCTGATTTTCCTTCTTTGATGTTGGTCCAACTCTCTTGATTGCAGTTTGAATTTTGTTACTAAATATTTTCCATGAGTCTAACATCTCCTTGATGATGTCATGGCTAAGCTCTTGCATAGCATGAGACACTAGAACCTTAAAATGGGCATCTTTAAACATATTTGGAGATGTGATAAGTAGTTTATTGGCACCCTACAGTTGATGTAATTATTTTGAAGTAAATTCCAAGGATCCAAGAAAAGGAAAATGATCTGAGAGGCTTTCATTCATGAGGACTTGCATTAGCAACATTGAAGAAGGCACCCAATACCCACTGTTGGAGAAATAAAGCTTGTCAAGTCTAAAAGCAGACTATGAGGATTGAAAATTGTGGTAAGTGAAACCCGCACCATCCCTCCATGGGCCAGCTTCCATGCATCAACTAGAGCCCATTTATCCTCCAGGGTAACCCATTTCTTTTGCTTTCCTCCAACCAGAATAATGCTTGAAGGGCCATGCCTATCTTGTCTAGAACATACCATATTGAACTCTCCCACCAAGCAGAACTCCTCCTCTATTTGTAATTGTGAGAGGTTGTTATAGAGTAAATTCCTAGCTTTGGAATCATTAGGGGCATAGATGTTGACAATAGTGAGCAGATTATTATGTACCAGATAGCTGTTGAAAATCAATTTTTGGCTCCCGATCCATGCGGACACCTATCATCATTCCACTAAAACCATCAAGACCAAACCCACAAAAGAAAAGAAATTCACTAAGTGTTTGCTTCCTCAACACAGAGGCATCAAGTGGTGTTCCTACTACAGACACCAACATATTATATCTTTTCTCCTCTTCATGCATTGCTAAAGATTTTCAGGGTTCTCTCTTGTTCTTATGCCCTTCACATTCCAGGATAGCACTTGGAGTGTGTAGTTCATGAGGAGAGTGGGACAAACTCCTCGATATCTGAAACATGCCCACACTACGCATCCCTTGACACATGAGATGTGGGAGGCTCTTCAACGTCCAGGGACTTCCTTTCCTACAACACTTGAATAGAGGGATGTCAATAGTCCCCCCTTTAAATGGAGCATGGAGAGGAGTGGTGCCCTTCTCTTTCAAGGCACTAACAGCCTCCACATCCTCGTTTCCCCTTCCACTACCTTCACCCTCTTAATCCTTTTTACCCTAGGCACCTACACCGCCATTGTAGTTGCTACCATTAGTAGCTTAGATGTAGACGAATGAAAGACAAAAGAATTTTCATTGTTTGGGCATTCAAGTATTTGTTGTGTGACACTTTGCTTCTCCACGGTCTTCCCCTGCACTTTTGTGTCTCCTTTGTCGCATATCATAGACTATAGCCTCCGTTCCCTCCCTGAGACTTGCCTCTTTGTTCTCCTCTATCTGATTCTTGCTCTCTAAATGAGCTCCCTCCCTAGCCCAGACTTGATTGTCAAACCTAATGGTGGAATCTTGTGATTTGGGATTGGTACTTTCTTTAGCCTCATGGGGCAGTCCTTAGCAAAGTGGCCAAATTTGTTGCACTCAAAGCATGCCCCAAAGTAGGCCACAAATTTGAAAGGAATTGTTAAGAACCCCCCTCCAACATTGAACACCATGCTCTTTGGAGGCATCCTAGACACATTCCAGCCTATACAAACTTTGTTGGAGGTCTTGCCTAGACCCCTCTTATTAGGAAAAAATATAGGGGTCCCTAGCTGATAGACAAGTATCTTGATGCTATCCCATAACCAACTAGATAAACCCACAAACTCGACCCAGATAGGATGGATCCCCTAGAGAGACTCTGTCGAGTCAATTATTGGCTCCCATGGTACCACACAAATAGTTGCCCTATTAAATATGAGGGGACTTTTATCAAGGATCTTTAATACATGAGATTCCTCCTTGAATCTAATTGAGCAAAATCCCTTGGTTAGGTAAGAAGAATTTTTAATTGCTCCCCCATGCCCTAGATTTTGCGGACCTCGAATCTATTGAATCAGCTCATATCTATCCCGGATTCTCCCATTGAAATCAAACACTAGTGTAATCTTAGCTTGCAGGGCAATTTGTTTCTTAATAAGTGCTGGTAAAATTGCAAATGTGATAGCATCCATTACCTTCACCTATTGAGGAAGAGATTTCTTTAGAGCACTATAGGCACGATCCTCCAGCCCTTCATGTGACTTACTACCATTTTTAGCTTTTGAGCTAGATCTTTTTTTAAGTTGTCTATTGACCTCTTTTAGCTCCCATTCTAACCGCTCTTTTTTGTCCTTCATTTTACCATAACTTTCCCCTCTTGATGTCTTAATAGATGTGACTTTACCAATCTCCTTAGTGTTAAGTCCCTACAATGTACTTGCAAACGAGATGCTAGGACTCAGAGTTAAGGTACCGGCTGAATTGTACCTTGAGTCTCACTTTCCTTTAGTGTCACTCACCACAATATACTTACATCATACATAGGTTGCAATTTTTCAAAAAAATGGGATAAGATCGATCCGTCTTCTTCATCCATCGACATTTCCATTGATGGCTCACGACACCTTGAAACACCAAAGTAAAGCAGTGCTCTATATGTAGGAATGTGACCGAAGGAGGACTGCTCTAATTCAACACCCCAAGGCTACAAACCACCTTAGAAGGGCTCAAGGTGATGGATCGCGATTGATGAACAAGCAGCACTCCAAGACCACTTGTATGCAAGTCACCCTCTCTCTCACACTCAAAAAGAGGTTTTTTTAATCAAGACGTGAAACACTATCATGAATCTAAGTGATGGATTGTGATCCTTGGTGAAAGATCATGGTTCTCGTTGATGGATCGCCATCCTAGGCCAACGCGATAACAAAAAAACCACAAAAAAGTAGCGGAGAACTCCCAAACTTGAGGAGACTCGCAGGAAGGAATGATTGCACCAAGCTAAGCACAGTAAAAGGTTGCCCACTTGCAGCACCCAATACACTCATAGCGAGCAACAGCAACTCCAAATGCGAGATGCCCCCTTGTGGAGCCTATTTACACATGCAAACCCACTTCAAACCCTCAAACAAGTAAAACGGTAGGATCTGAGCTACCAATGGTAGGGTGGAACTAGTGATAAGAGTGTGACCTCGATCTGGATAAGCTCATGCCGAGCACAACTGTGAACTACAGGGTTGGAAACCCAACTAATGTCCTAAGGAGGCACCCCAAAATCACCTCACTCAAGCTCACAAGGACTATGCCATCGTTGTTGACTCTTTCCTAAAACCCTAGAACACCACCACTCTCCACCAAGATATGCAATTTGAATTTAGTTTCAATACCTTGCATAGACAAATGGAAGTGTGAGGCAACCTTCATCTGTATGAATAATAAGGCCTTTAAATTGATTGATGGGGTTAAGATGTGAACATTCATGAAATAGTGCACCATCTTATCAATTCAAACCCAAATCCTAAGATTAAATAAACACTATGGTCTACGTAAAGATATTGAAAGGAATTTAATAACAAGGGGCTTCTTTGTGAGAGAAAATAAGAAAGTAACACTAATATTTTAAAACATTTGTTCTCAAAACAAGAAAGTGATAGTGATGATTTAAAAAAATTATTGTCACAATAAAGTACATACTTTTTTGAAAACAAGTGTAACAATGAACTATTTAGATTACGATATATTCCAAAAGCATAAAAAATAATGACCGAGGAATCGCTTTGAGACATTGTAACAAACTGAGAAAAGAAAAATGTGAACGAGGATAAGAAAGATTGAGTGTGACCGGAAATCAATGCTCCTCTTCAAAGAGAGAGGTACACAAATGTCAACACTCTATTACAAGGGCTTACAAGAAATAGTAAAAAAGAAAGTTTGTTGCTATGTGGCACGGGTAATGAAGCTTCATCCAATGGTCCATAATTGCTTCCAAAATGCAACCCTTTACCAAGGCCTTATGCAATCCAAAAAGTAGGACATCCTTTTAGAAATGAAACCATAGTGGTGTCCACTTCTATTCACATTGTTGTGTCCACTTAGAGCCGAGTCCCCCCTATGTGCTTAAAATATTAAAAAGGTTGAATGTGAAACTCAAAATATTGGGGTCACACAATGGTTTGGGAGAAAAGAAAGTCTCTCCTACAAATAGAATGTGAAGACTGAGCTACTAGAAACAAGGGAAGGAGAGATGTTTAAATAGAATGTGCAGCTAAAATCTAGGAGAAGGTAAATTCACACTTGAATTTTCATTGGTTATTCAAAGAGTTAGTTTCTTAATAAATTTAATAAAAAAAAAGATATTAAGCGTATTGAGATTTTCAAGGGCCTTGTCTCCTAAGTCTCCTTAATTTTTTCTAAAAGCTACAAGACTATTCATTTGTGATATTTACTTAATACCTATAATCTCACTAAAGTTGGGTGGGACTTGGCTCTTACCATATAAAAGGCACCATCACTTTTTTGGCATGCAGAGGCCACAGGAGCCTAGTGGAGAAAGCGTGCAAATCTGATGCCATTGGTTTTGGACGGCGAGGATGAGTGCTACATGGATGCAGGTGCATTAAGGCTAGGGATTTTCTAATTGCAAGTCCCTTTTGGGTGACATCGACATGGATGTGCTTCCTCTGTAGCGGGTCGGTGAAGGTAGATGTCGCATTTGTGATGGGAGTTATGTTGCATGTTGCTCAAGGAATCATTCTCACGTCTCCTCTCTCTCACACATTTTTCTTTCGGGCTTGCTACACATTCAATGCCTCATAGGACTGCAGTTAGAGCGAGGAACGGGTGTCTTCTCTGCGTTGTTGTGCATTCACTGTGTGATGGGGGGGTGCTCAAAGCTAGAAACATGCAAGCTTGGGGCTTCTTAGGATGAGCTTGGTATGCGTTCTCAGCATTTAGTGAGTGCCTCAGTGAATTGGATGGGCAAATATGGTATTTGGTGTACTGCATGGAAAATGCCATAATTAAATCGCCTTGAGACCAAGAGCAAATGATATGGCTCATGGATTTTGAGGGTTGGAACATGTAATGGAAATGGCCTATGAACTTTGAGAATAGCGACATTAAGAGAATTAGAGTGAGCATTTTTGTGAGATTACTTTGAGAACATAGAGGGTAAACTTAATCGATGGTAGCAACATAAACATAGTACTTAATTAACTTGGCATGAACAATACTTTTAAAGAACATGACAATCGTTGAGGACCGGATTTACTTGGAGCCGGTCCCCTCTCCAAAATGCGTTTGTGTTATAGATTCTCCCATCAAGAAAGACTTGATACAATACATTTTTTGTGTTCCTTGTGACTTAGGTGATGCAATGAATATGGAAAGCTTCATGCAGCACGAGCATAACGTAAACTTTGCAAAAAGAATTAACTATTCCAAGCCTCAGTCCCAAGGCCTCAAACACCTACGAAGGTGGAGAGAGCTAGCGGGGAATGAAGGTAGCGAAGAGGAAGAAGAATCATTCATAGGAGAAAGAAATAATTCCTCACTTATCATCACTCGTCTTACCTAGCATAACATAATAGCATAGTAATGAAGATGAAGAAGATGGAAAGCTTAAGCATTGAAGCATGGCTCTTGGTTGGATTTGCATTCCATAGCCAAGAGTGTTGGTGTAGGCTCTCAACTTCTCAGCAAGCTTGGAGAAGGAGATGGAGTTCTTGCACTTTGCACTTCACACAATGAGAGAGTGTGTGTGTGGGTGTGGGAGAGTATACCCCCTCTCTCTCTCTCTCTCTCTCTCTCTCCCTCTCTCCCTCTCTTTTGTATTATTTAATTATTTGGACATGTGTCCTCTTTTTCCTCTTTGAGAGAAAAAACTTAATTATTTATTTTTATGTATCTAAATTCTCATAAGACTCCTTTAAAGCCTATCCAACAAGATTCCAGCACATCATGAGGGCCAAATGGGAAGGATCTTGACACGTGTCTTTTATGCTTCTTAAGATATCATGTTTGAATTGAACACTTTAAGCACCTTAGTCATTTAAGCATGAAAATCGATTATGCCTCCTGAGAGATCATGTTTGAATTGAACACTTCAAGAACCTTAGTCATTTAAGCATGAAAAGCACCTCAAGCTTGGGCAAGGTTCCCACAAACACCTTAAGCACCTTAGTTAGCAAGCAGGACAAGCACCTCATACTTGGGTAGGATTCCCACCTCATCAAGGTCAGCCCTGCCTAAGGTCAAAGGACTTTTTAACACTAACTTTTGGAGGTCTTTAATGAAGCTAACCCTAAGGTCTTTAAGCTCCATAAGGTAGTATTGCTCTTTAACATACCATCTCTCATTTGGACCCCTTTAACCTTGGGCCTCATGTTGAGACAGATCCATAGACACATGTCTATATTCTAACCCTTGTTCCTGTTTATTCTCCCACATCAAATGATCAGTTTAATATGAGAAAATCATTTGGATTGGTTAGATAGTAGATTTTATGACATTACCTCTCTCTTGAAATCATAGTTGTCCTTGAGTATGAGGTAGAAGAGATAAAGTCTTAGTCATTAGTCTACGTTTCTTAGCGGGTAATCCCTTTTCACCCTACGACATCATTCCAAAATGGATAACTAGTCCATTTGGTGCTTGGGAGACGTAGCTTTCACAAACATGTCTACTATTTAGTCCATATCATACTCCCAAAGTAAAGTGACAAATTCTACTTGGTGTTTGAGTGACGTCGCCATCACAAACATGATTCTAAGTATGCATACTATTTAAATTTGTGCACAAAAGAGGATTAGTTTTATACGAGTTTTCAAAAAGCTTGGTTTGCGTCATGAAGTACTTGAGATTTTGGTGGTCTGTTTGTAAAATGAATGGAGTCCCCAATAAATAGTGCTTCCATGTGTCTAGGGTATTTAAAATAGCTAAAAGCTCTTTCTCATAAATGCCGAAGACCCGTTTATCCGTATTGAGCCTTCGACTCTTGTATGCTATGGCATGCCCTTCTTGAAGCAAGACTGCTTCAAGGAAATCACCAGAAGCATCACATTGGACCTTAAATGGCTTCGAGAGATCTGGAAGCATGAGGATTAGTTGAGAGGTAAGCTTCTCTTTGAGCTTGTCAAAAGAATTTTTCTCCTTAGCAGTCCATGAATACTTAATGTTCTTCTTTGTTAAGTCATGTGATGGTCCTACTATTTGATAAAATTTTGCTATGAAGCATCTATAGTACGCACACATACCAATAAAGCTTCTATCTCATGTAGATTCCTTGGATTAGGCCATGCTTTTATTACCTCTAACTTTCGTGCATCCATATTGATACCATCTCGAGAGATAATATGACCTAAGTATTGAATCTCTTGAAGGAAAATTTCGATTTTCTTTTGGTTGAAAAAAAGCTTGTTCTCCCTCAATGCTCGAAAAATCACTTGGAGATGTTGATTGTGTTCCTCCAAGGACTTGGAGTAGATGTTGATATCATCAAAGAACACTCCAGTGAACTTGTGGTAGGGTCTAAATATTTTCTCCATCAAACAATTGAATGTGACTGGTGCATTGGTCAAGCCAAAAGGCATGACTAGATATTCATAAAGACCAAACGTTGTACGAAACGCGGTCTTTAGGATATCCTCATCCACTATCCTTATTTGATGATAGCCACTTTTAAGGTCAATCCTACTGAGGTAGGTAGAGTCTTGTAGCTTATCAAACAGATCTTCTACCCCAGGGCACGGGAAATCTGTTTTTGATACTAATATGGTTTAGTGCTTGATAGTCCACACACACATGGTATGTACCATCTTTCTTTTGCACTAAAAGGACTGGAGAACAAAAGGGAGAGGAGCTAGACCTCACCATCCCTTTGTCTACCAATTCTTGTACTTGCAACATGATTTCCTCTTGTTAAGCTTGGGAAACTCGATAAGGAGGCTTGTTAGGTGGTGGGCTTCCTGGTAGGAGCTCAATTTGATGGTCAGCATCCCCTCATTTTAGAGGTAATTCCATAGGGATATCATCGATAAAAACATCTTGGAATCCATTTAGAAAAGTAGACAAGTCTAACTCTTCTTGATTCCTACCATTTTCATTTGATAAATCGTTAGCGTCATTAGTGGATTCTTTGACAAAAATCATGTACCCAAAAATCGAGCTTTTCATTGACTTATCAAAAGCTGATGAATTTACAAGTGGTATAGTACGACCATACTCATTAGCATCTATATGCATGCTCTTTCTTATGTAGTTGAAGTAGATTCTCCTTTCATGGAACTTCATGTTGGTAGCCATGCAGTTAAACCATGGTGCCCCTAGGATAACATCCTCATGTTGGAGAGGAGAGATGAAAAAGTCTTCTTTGTCGACATAGCTTTGGACATGAAGCCTCAACTTCCCAATCAAGGGAGTAAAAGAGGCTTGCTTTCCCTTGAAAAATGTGTCAACAGATACAGTATCTCCCATCTCAAAAGCTTAAAAGCCCAACTTGGTGGCGAACTCCGTTGATATGAAGTTGTGAGTAGAGCCAAGGTCAAACAAGATGAAGGCATCATGTTCCCTTACCTTTCCACAAGCATAGGAGAGAGGTGATCCTTTGCACAATGAGCATCCGCTTTTGGAGCTTCGATGGTGGAAGCTCTAGGAGTCTCACTACGGGCATTTCTCTTGGGGCAAGAACAATAACCATCTCCTTGCTCCCCACACTTAAAACACTCATCGTCCTTGCAAAAAGCTTCAAGATCTTCAGGAGAGAGTTTGTTTTACCTTTGTAAACTCCCTTCTCATTGACCCAATTGTTGTTGTAGTTGTTATGGAATTGCCTTGGGAAGAACTTTGGGCATTGGTTTTCCCCTTTGCATCACTTTTGTCTTTGTTTTCCATGGGCTTGACATTCTGTCTAGCCCCTTGTTGAAAATTGATGCAAGAAGCAACCATGGTGTGATGGATTACTTTGGTGATAGAACCAGGCCATTGGGAGTTAACATACTCGGCCATTTCTTTAGGTAATCCCACACAAAATTGTTTCTTTTTCTCGGCAAATCCTATCTTTGGAAAGACAATAGCCTTGAGATGTAAATCCCAAAACTTGTCCACATATTTGTGAATAGACTCATGGGAGAGAAGCTTCAAACTGCACCATTCAATAAGTACGTCCTTTGCATCACTTGCAAGAAATTGCTTCATGATGGAAACTCTTAGAGTTCTCCATGTCTTTGGGGCTTCACCATTGCCATGAAGGCTAGCCCACCATTGACGAGCCGATTTCTGGAAGTGCATAGCTACATGGTGTAGCTTGGAGGACTCCATGAAGCCCTCGTCTCCAAAGGCCGCATCAAATTGCTGGATGAAGACCAATACTTTGTCGGTGGCACCAAAGGTGCCATCATAGGTGAGAAAAAAGATACTCTTTGCTCCCTCTTTGAACTTCTTGAGTTTTTGTGACCTTCACCATGCAGGGTATGGTTTGCGATGTCCTCCCCTCTTGTATTCTCTAGGAGAATAGCCATAGCTTTTGTTTGGAAGAGGAGGAAGGTGAAGAACAAGGAGAAGAGGGTGACCTCTTTCTTGACCTTTTCTTCCTTTTTTTTCTCTCTTCCCTTTTAGAGTGACGAGGAGAAGGAAAGTGTGTTGATCGTTTCCTTGGGAGGAGTTGGCGATCGTCTAGACCGCCGTCTTCATGGAGCCACATCTTCAGAGAAACTTAGGGATTCATTACTTTCTTGTTCTTTGGATTCCTCCTCTCGTATGGGAGAGAGTCTTCTTTTGGGGGTCTCATCAAGAGGCCTCCTAAGCTCTCTCTCCTCTTCGAGAGGAAGGGGAATCCCATAAGCACAAAGTTGTTGAGTAACTTCGGCTTGCAAAGCAAAGTTTCCCATAGCTTGCTGCAACCAAGTAACAAGATAATTGACAAACATGGGGTCATCATCATTAGCATCTTCATGTGAAAAATCAAAGTTATCAATGTTCATTCTACTCTCTTAGTTATTGTCAGCCATGCTAATTATACATGTGTTTACTTAGTGTACTCTTTGGCAATTCAAAACCTTAGTTGCTACTCCTCTTAGCCTTTGAAAATCATCACTTAAGTATCTACACCCACGACTCAAATTGGTTAACTATAGAGAGTAGTGGAGTGGGTCTAATATTGCAGAATTGTCGAGGGCTAGCTCCTTTTGGACTTCTTATCGCTCAATAATGGCAAAGCAGTAGGCAAGTCTAAAAAAACCCCATTATTAAGACCAAAGCTCTCGAGGTGTGCACCATATCCCACATAGTGGGCTCAACAAAACCGATAATAGATCCCAATCCCACTTACCCTAATATAATTAACAAAATCAACCATTGATAGGCTACTTAAGGACCTCTCTTCTTAAGCAAGAAAATAGAAACCAAATGCTCTAATACCAATGTAATGGAAATGGCCTATGAACTTTGAGAATAGTGGAATTAAGAGAATTAGAGTGAGCATTTGTTTGCGGGTCGCCGTGATGGACGTCCATAGCATAGCTCTCAAGCATCAACATATTTATCAATACAGGGGAAGCGACTCGGATGAGGCATGGGAACTCACTAGGGTGTCAATCCTAATGAAGTGAACTCGAAGAGATGCAAATTACTAATTCTACAAGTAAATCAAACGCATTACTACCAAGTAATCTGCCTATGTCCTCCTACACCGTTCTTCAGACATCAAACCCGTTTACCATGCAAATCATGTCGGAATCGCACGAAACTTGAAGGGAAGCTACAAGGGGGTTATCAGGAACATATCCTATCACTGTCACAGCATTCTGAATAGGTACAACGATCGCGATCGTTCGTCCCAAAGTCAGCAAAAACAGCGAACAGGTGATCCTAATGGGTCGTTTTAGGGTCCCTGAAGCCTCTCCTAGGGTCAAAACAACATAAAACACGCATATAGACACTCAAAACAGTGATTTAAGACCTCAAACTTGTAGTTGAAAACCTACACCGAATCTTGAATGATTACACTTGAATGAAAGAGCGAGAGGAGAGGAACACAATGCAATAAGCAAATCTGAATTTGGATTACCGTAGCCGCAATGGCGAAGATTACAAGGTTGAACAAGAAGGAGCTGTCAAACGTGCGTTGTCTTCTCAGTTCTCCATTAAAAAGATTGTCCTCAAACTTACAAAAATTGACCTTTATAGATTAGGTCTTTACAAAATGGCTTGTCCGGCCACAAGCTCCCACCTCTAACTGGATCTCTAATATACAATTGCTCCCATAAGAATAATCATACATCCTTTGACAATTTCCCGGCTTAGAGATGCTTCTTTACAAAAGAATTTTACAATGGTTTCTTAGAAAAATATGATCCTCTGGCCACGGCCGCTAGTTGCTTCGTCCGCCAAACACTCCCCCCTTCCTTATCCTTGCACGCCCTCGTGCATGTTTAGTGCTTTGGCCGTTGATGTGGCTCTAATGAAAGCGAGTGTCGCTGAAAAACCTCTTGTTTGCAGGACGGCTTCGAGGGCTTCTTGATGCTGTCAGAATGGATTTTCCGATAACATGTGTTGGTATGCTACGTACCTTGCCTTGAGGTCCTTCGCCATAGGATGGAAAATCCTTGAATCCATTTTGAAGAATCCTGTGAGACGAAGGCCTCTTCAAATGTCTGCAAGTAATGTGAGGGCAGGTACATTAGCCTTGAGTACATGGCCATCAAGATGTGTCGTGGCGGTGAATCCTGTAGATTCCAGCAGATGCCTCTGTGTCCTTCCAAGAACAGATTCCACGGATGATCGTCGCCTTCAGTGTCTTTAAACACCTGGATGCAGGTGACGATCATCCAGGCTATCTTTACTAACATCTGGCATGCCAAATCGGGGATATCCCGTAGCAAAGTGACTGTTGATTTTAGTGTGCTGACCATGTAGGCCATCGTAGGGGGTTACTGCACTTTCAGAACCGGGTAATTCAACTTGTGCAGCCTTGACCCCTTCCATGTGGTGAAATCTTTCCAAGTGCGTCTTCGAGGGACTGTGCAGAATGTACGATCTATTTGTATATGTTGAGGAGCGTTATGGTAATTTGTTAGATCCTGTGGCCTTTTGTCCAACTACTTCTGCCTCCACTTGGGGTGGTCATCAACAAGCATCTGAGCTTCTTCCACTGTGAGTGCAATGCCTTCATAACCCCCTTCTTTGTTTCGTGGCAAGACTGGCCGCATCTTTTCTTTCCACAAAATTGCCTCATGGCATAGCAGAGGAAACGGGAGGTACTCATGGACAAATCCTTCCACCTGCTCTTCTGGTTGTAGGTATGCTAGGGTTGCTGACTCCAGTATCTTCTTTTCGTAGAGCATGTACTCCTTGGCTGGCCCCTCTGGCATGTCCTAAATGCTCTCATTGAGCTCATCTCTTATATCCAGATCGGGCCCTTCAAATTCCTGCTCTTGTTGCCCTTGGTGTGATGTTCTAGGCAAATCTGGCACTTGTTGTCCAGGCAGCAGTTGTGGTTGAGTATGGGCTTTATCTGCTTTGATTTGTTGTTGAAAAACCAGATCTTATTTTTCCTTTAGCAGCGTGTCACCGATCTGCTTCTGAATCTGTAGTTCAGCGCTTGCTTGAGCTAGTTGTTGCTCCATTTCTTTTAACTTTAGCTCATTTACCACCGTCTGGGCTACCATCCCTGATATGAGTAGCTGCCTTTGAAGCTTCTCTTACTCTAGCTCTGCTTTTAGCGCTGCTATAGTGTTCACTTCCGTGGAATCGTCAGATGTGGAGACAAATGCCCCAACAGGTTCCTGATTCGCCATTAAAGTCGTCAGAGTGCCTTTGACAGTGTTGAAGGAACTGCTGAGTCTTTGGAATCTTGCACTCTCATAGGCAAGCTACTATGTTGCTTTCTGGACTCTTGCCGTCAGCTCTTGGCACTCCTTCTCTTTGGCTGTCAAGTCTGTCCTGACGTCCACCAAGTCTTTGATTAGAGACTGAGCCTGCTATTGCTCAAGGTCTCTTTCCTCCATTGTGCGTTCTAGTTGCGTCCTCAGGCTCTCTAACTCTTCTTGCCCTGATGCTTGCTTTTGTTGGGCTTCCTGTACCTGCCTTTCCTTTTCACTCAGCACCACATGCTGACATTGGAATTGCCGTTCTAATTCCCGTAGAGTTTGCTTGTAATCAAATCCAGCCACCGCCTGGCAGGCTTCTTGGTATCCGATGGATTCTGTAGGTGGTATAACTTCCTTTTGCGAGGTTGGGGGGGGGGGGGGGGGGGGGGGGAGTTGGCTGTTTTTTGTTCGATGGAGAAGGGGGAGGAGGAGGAGATTTTGGTGTTGGAGGAGGTGATTTTCTAGGCAAGGGAGGAGGTGATTTGGGCGAGGGAGGAGGCGGACTTGATTCTTCTCGTACATGTCTCTTCTTGGAAGTCTCTTCTCCTTGTTGTGAAGCAGATGCTTCCGCTTTTCTTTTATTTAAAATCCTGATTATTCTTTGGCGGGTGAGATCCGCCCGTTGCGCTTCCAGATTCCTATCTCTTTGGATCTTTTTAAGCTGTTCCGCCTGATTTGTCTCATCAACTGCGTCTTTCTCCTTCGTTCCTTTAGTGGACTACGAAGAAATGTCCACTTCCGCAGCCTTTTTTTATGCTTCTAACCTTTGCTTCGTAGCCCGTAGGCGAGTTGCATTTTCGATCCTTTCTTGCCTTTCCCTTTCGAATCTTCTTTTTTGTGCCTGTTGTGTTTCAGCCGCTCGAGCCTGTCTGTCAGCCCGCAATTTGGTTCATCTTTCCTCGACTCTTTTTTGAGCTTCCGCATATGCTTTTTGCATGTCCGACTGCGGTACTGCACTTCTCTCACTTCTTTTTCTCTCTAGCAGCTTTGTGGAGTCTTCCTCCTCGCTTTCCTCAAACTCTAAAGGCACTTTGTCTTTAGAATCTTGAGACTTTCCTTCATCATCTGTCTTCGATTTTTCTTCATCACTCGAACTTTTATTGGTGGCCTTTGCTGAGCACGATGATGTCGCGCCAGGGGTCGTCCTTACGGAACGAGCAACCAGCTTGGCTTTCTGGATCAGGGCCATTTGAGAGCTGGCAGCTGGCAGCTAGCAAATCTTCGATCATTCCCAAAGCCTGGTATGCTATTCTGGTTAGCATCGGCCCTGCACTCATGTAGCTTTTTTTTTTTGCCGAGCTTTTCAAATTCGCTTCAATCAGATTGTCCAGAATGTAAGAACCGTAGTCGCAGCGAATGGTTCTATTTTTTGCCGTTGCTAGAGCCATGACTACGGCAATGTGCAGGATTGGCTCGGTGTAGCGAGGAGGCTTTTGTACTTTGAAATGCTGAGATATGAATCTCATTGGCAATTCCAGCTCTCCGTAAATCATGTCACTGTATTTGTATTTATTTCCCTTTGCTTTGACGAATGCCTTCTCATTGTCCAGTGACTTTGTCTTTGCCAGCAAATCGTGTTTCCCTGGAAGGAAATGTAAAGCTTCGTTGATGATTTCCTTCGTGATCTTTACTTTCACCTTCGATCCATCCTTGTCTGTGAGCATTGCCTGCCCATCATATTGTATTGAGCTCATGAGCTCGTGGGCCCTCATGTAATCTGTTCCCCATGGCTGTAATCTAAAAAATTTCTCCAAGTGTACAGCTCGCACTGCCTCTATTACCTCCGGCCTTTGGTGGAGATTCCATATCTCCCGTGGCGTGATAGTTGTCTTTACCAAGTCACCATCCGCATCCTTAAACTTCGAGATGAATATGTGGGCAGGGATTTGAGCAAGTATTTCATCCGAGATGTGAGCCTTTTCATTTGTGGCGAGCTGCTCCACTTCATATGGTGCTGTTGTCCCACTGCCTTTCTTTCTTTTGGCGAGGCATTCTGTGTTAGGAGAATCACAAGCTGTCAGGATTTTCCCTTCGTAATCAATCAAATTTAGACTTTTAGTAAAAAAACAGTTCAAAAGTTAAAACTGATCATAACTTGAACAAATTTCATCCATTCTTGTCCATATTTCACTAGTGGGACTAGGAAGACTAGAGCTATGATTGATAAAAATCTGAGCCAGTTCTGGGTCTGAGGTACACCGATCGCGATCGTAGTACAGAGGCCAAATTTAGATTTGATCACATGAGTGTGTTGCCGATAGTTCGAGGGTCATTTTGATCCACTCTGTGTGTCATTTGAACCACTTTTGAGTTTACAAGTCCCATTTCTGGGTTACAAGTGGGGTTTGGACTAGACTCTGACTTTTCATGAGTTTTTGATATCCAAATGGCTTGAAACTTGGTTGGTGACTTGAACAAGATGTATAAAAGGGATCTGATAGGTTTTTGTCAAAATCTGAAGCTGAGGTACACC
Organism: Adiantum capillus-veneris; assembly: GCF_014529385.1. NCBI lineage: Eukaryota > Viridiplantae > Streptophyta > Polypodiopsida > Polypodiales > Pteridaceae > Adiantum > Adiantum capillus-veneris. The sequence continues at coordinate 156,136,113 of NC_140932.1, forward strand.
GATCGCGATCGGTGTTCTGGGTCTGTTTTTGGTGAAAACTAGATGGTCATGAACCCTTAAGCCTGCCAAGCCCACTGATGATTTATTTCCAAGTTTGGACTTAAAATGAACAAATTAGAGCAATTTTTCACTGTTTGACCATATTTTACTAAGTCTAACCATATTGGGTTTTCTTGATGAATTTTGGATGGATCCTTGAGTTAGTTGAAGTTAGTTTAAGAGCTCCCACTGCTTCCATGATGTTCTACTGCCATCAGCTTACTCCATTGTCTGATTTTGACCTTATCAAGCACTTTATACCCTGTCTTAGGAGGTTTTCCAGATTTGTGCATTTTTCAAGCATTCCTTGGATATCCATGTGATATTTGAGCATCCCTAAGTAACCTTTTGGTCTTTGGCATTGGCTCAGCTCCAATTCTATCTTTGTGTGATCATTCGAAACTGAAACGACTATATTTGCACTTGTAGGAGATTCTGAGATCCATTCGAGGGTTTCTACAACTGTTCTGACTCTCAGTCGGACAAGTGTACCTTTCAAACCATCCATCATTATTTTTAACAGGATTTTGGTAGTTGTAGGTCAATTTTTTCCCTTTTGGTTGTGTTTGAAAAATTGGGCCCATTCCATGAGCAAAATTTGTGCATTTTCCTTGAAAATTCAAGAGAGTGTACTTTTAACTGAGTTCCAAGCATGGGCCAAGTCAAAAGTTGCAAAATCTGCATCTGGGGGCACCGATTGCGATTGTACCATGGAGGTCAAAATTGATTTTGACACCAGCAAATTGTAGGCGAGGCTGAGGTATTTGTCCCAATTTTTGTCAGTGAGGTACACCGATCGTGATCAGTGTACCACCACAAAATTGTGATTTGACCACATGGCTTTGTTCCTGACCTTGTGGGGAGCACATTGATGTGTTCTGTGGCTGAAAAAAGTTTTGATTGGATGCCTCTAAGGGCCCTTGACCTCTTTGACCCGATCCGACTTTGATTTGATCCCTTCGCTCGTTTGTGCAATGATTCGCACTTGCATGCATAATAGACTTGATCTTTACTTGATAGGAAACATACCTGTGAAATATGGTGTGAAATGCTGGCTCCGACCGTCCGTACGGGGTAGAAATGTGACAGCTCGATCTAGGTCAAAAAGCTCTCTCTTTCTCTCGCAAAAGGTGAAAATGAACAATGAGCTAGAATTTGGCCTACCTGACCTATATCTTCCCGAGATTTCCATGACACGGCTGATTTTTCTCACCTTTGATCCCGATATAATCTGCATACCACTTGTGGGTCGAACCGTTTGTCATTCCGGCGTCGTATGACCATTTGATGCGATTTTGGCGAAATGTAGTCATGATCATTAAGGCCGAAATTTGACATCTTCAGATTAGCTTCATATCTTTAATGCTTGATAACCTTATCATGATACTTCGGCGTTTGCTTCCAGAATTTGATTCCGACACTTGTGAGCGAGATTTTTTAATTTTTGATGTTTATTAACGAAAATCAAATAAAATAAATTGAAAATACTTATTAACTGGCAAAAGTTAGCCAAAATTATTATACTCGCCCCTAAGCATATATTTTCTCTAGAAGCATCCCAATGCTCCGGATTTTGTCATTACAGCTCATTATTATGCTGGTCGGATGATACAAAAACGCTAAAAATGCCAGGTTTTGATCGAATATGTTCGAAACTGAACTCTAAATAATGAAAAACCACACACATTATGTACAAATATACATGTTTGACCCCTTAATGGCCCTGACTGTTGCTAGATTCACCAATTACTCCCCCCTTCCTTGTCTGAGTCATCCCGGATGAAGGTTGGGTGCATGTGCATGGGTTTTGAAATCTGTGTCTATGCATGGCCGTGTAATGTGGCCCTATTCTTATGTTTGAGACAATGCGTTGGGTAACAATGTGCTGTGCAAGATGCGGGGACTGAAAGTTGTTTTCAGTGGCTTTTGCTAGCGAGGGTAGCTGTTTATGGAAGAGGAGAGCTTGTAGTTGAATTGCTCTTTCCCTGATTGTTGGTGTTGTGGCGGCAACTATTTTTGGAACCCATTTATATGTGGTTTGTTGCATCTTTACAGATTTTGCTTTAGTTTTCACCGGTTTCCAGTGCCATTTGGGAGATTCAAGCTTCTTGTTTTGAGTTTTGGGTTTCCTTTCGAGCTCTGTCGTTGAAACTTTAGTGTTCTCCAGTTTTGGTTGCCATTTCCACTTTGGAGTAACTTCTGTAGGTCTTGGAGATGATGCTGCTTCCGTCTGGAGTTTGTCCTTAGGTAGCCAGATCTTGCTTGGTTTGTTGGTCAGCAATGTTTTCTTTATCCAGACCTTCTGAATAACCTTTGGTGGTGTTTTTGGCCGATTAGCCAGTTGCTTATTGTCGATGGGGATACTCGGCCACGAGTGATCTGTTTTGGCGAATGGAGTCATGTACGCGTTAGAGTCGTGTGTGTACCTTAACGCATGTTCTGATGATTCAGTGACTGCATTGTATGTTCTCATCCATGGAACTCCCAAGCATATTGATTCTCTGATATCTCCGTCTTTCATTACGAAAAATTGATGTGGACAACTATTTCCATCAAGATTGATTGGTAAGTTTACTATCCCCAATGTTGGCATTGTTGCACCGTTTGCTGCTTGTAGATCACAGGTGGATTGCACGAGGGGTTCATCTGTAAGCACCCTATAAGTGGAAAAGTTGACCGCATTGACTCTTGCCCCTGTGTCAATCAATGCTCTTACTGATATTTTCCATGCGGGAGTCTGACATTGATGCGAACATCGATTCCTGTTTCCCATTGTTCATCAGTTTGAATTATAGACAAAGGAATTTGAGCCGTGTCTGCTGGTGGAGGAAGTCTTTGTTGTTGTAAGGTTTGTTTTCTTTTTAAAATCCTGACTTTGGCCTCTTCTTGCGCTTGATCTTTTGTTTCCTTTGCTTTGTTCTTGCGCTCCTTCGCAGCGTGTATTTTGGCAAGCATCTCTGTGGTTAGTGGTATGTTGTATTTCTTTAGTCTGCAACCACTAATCCAGTTAGGGATTTCCTCTCCCTCTAATGTCGCAAGTTTGATGGCACCACTAGATGATATGTCATGAATCACATAGGGTCCATTTCGTCGCTTTTTGAGTTTCCGGGAATGTTGTTTCAGGGAATACATTAATAGCAAATTCCTTGCTGATAACATGTTGATCAAAGAAAGATTTCATGTTTCGTTTTTGCACGTAGATTGATGCAACAGCTCTCAATCTAGTTTCATCCAGTTTTTCCAGGACATCTACCTGATTGGATAATTCATGGCCCGTCCATTCTAATTGTTTAGCGACTCGAAGCGTGGGGATAAGGAATTCAAGTGGCAATATCGCCTGAATTCCATAAACCATGTTGAACGGAGTCGTTCCGATCGATGTTTTGTAAGCTACTCTATATGCCCATAAAGTCGAATGCAGCTTTTGATCCCAGTTAGCTCTCGAGTCGCCGACAATTTTGGTGAGAATTGTCACCAAAATTTTATTCGTACTTTCTGCTTGGCCGTTCGCTTGTGGGTGATAGGGGCGGACCTCCTGTGAATTACCATAAATTCGTCCACCAATAGGATTTCAATCACCTCATTGATGAAGTGAGTGCCTCTATCGCTCACGAGCTCAATTGGTAAGCCATAACTGGTGAAAATGTTCTCATACAAAAACTATGCTGTCTTTTTTGCATCATTTCTGACTGTTGCTTTAGCTTCCACCCATTTTGTTAGATAATCTGTTGCATGTGAACACTATGTCGCATTTTTGGCCAATACACACCCATTCTCATCAATCATTGATACATCTATGCATGCCCATTGTGAATCCCCGTTGTTTGTATATGAGCTCGGTTTAAGTACAATTCCTGTTCACTCAATTCAACACAAAGCCTAAGGATTTGATTCGATCCTTGTTTGTATAGCCTCCCTGCCAACATTACCAATGATCTGGATGCTGCAATGGTAGATGGTTGTCTTATCACATTCATTGACCCAATAGTCAGCAAAGGAATTACATCCTCGCTCCATCTTGGAACCATTTCTATGTTGAAAAGATATGCATCTGGCAAATCATCATCAACTCCTAGAGGGTTTTCTCCATGCATCATTCTAGATAAATGATCCGCTCTTTGGTGTGTAGTTCCTTTCTTAACTACTACCGTGAAGTCAAACTCAAGCAGTATGATAAACCATCGAACAATTCTCCCCATACTGCAAGGTTTGTTTACTAAGTATAGCAGTGCTTGGTGATCAACGAAGAATACAAATTTATTGGAAAGTAAGTAGTGTCTAAATTTTTTCACCGCATAGACCATACCCAATCCTTCCCTCTCAGTTGTTGTGTAATTATTCTCTGCATTGTTTAGTTGTCTACTGGAGTAACTTATTGGAAAATCCATATTGTTCTCTCCAGGTTGTGCAAGTATGCATCCTATTGCATATGCTGATGCATCTACGTGGATGTGAAATATCTTCTCCCAGTTCGGAGCCTTCAAAATTGGAGCGGAAATTAATCTCTGCTTCAACGTTTGAAAAGTTTCCTCGCACCCCTCTGTCCACTCAAATTTAGTTATCAGAGCGTAAAGTGGTTTTGCAATTATAGCGTATGAGTAGATAAATCTACGATAATATCCACAATGGCCCATAAATGCCTGTACCTCCTTCACCTTTACTGGTCGTGGTAGATCAACAATGACGCTGATCTTCTCCATGTCTGTCGAAATACCGTTTCTGGGCACTATATGTCCCAATATTTTGCCCTGTCTTACCATGAAGACACATTTCTTCGGATTCAGGAAAATCTGATACAGTCTGCATTTTTCGAACACCTTGGTCAAGTGCTCTATGTGCTCCAGTGTTACAAGGGAGTGAACACAGAAGTCATCCATGTAAATTTCTAAGAACTGTCTTAGATATTCTTTAAAAGCATGACCCATCAGCCTTTGAAATGTGGCTGGTGCATTTGTTAGGCCAAAAGCCATTACCCGAAATGCAAAAATACCCCATTCGGTTGCGAAAGCCGTTTTATGTTGATCCTTTGGCTTTATTGCGAGTTGGTTGTAACCCGAAAAGCCATCTAAGAAGCTATAAGCCTCTTTGCCTGCCACCCTTTCTATTACATGATCAGTAATGGGTAGGGGATAGTTGTCTCGAATTGTAGCCGCGTTTACTTTCTTGAGATTGACACACACTCTTAACTTTCCATTTTTCTTCGGGACCACCACAATCGGTGAAACCCATTCGGTGTGCTCAGTTTTGTAAATAAACTCTTCCTCCTTAAGTTTATCTATCTCCTCCTTGATCTTTTTGACAAACGTTTCATTGTAAGTATAGGGATGTTGTCTGCAGGGTTTGGCGTCATTCTTAAGGGGTATTGTGTGTTGATAGATATTAGGATCCACCCCCTTAAGATCTTTGTATGACCATGCAAACACGTCTCTATACTGTTTAAGAGTAGCTACCAAAAGCTTTTCCTCTTCTTCAGTAAGATCCGTGGCAATATATGCAAGTTTTGGATCTTCTCCTAGCTCCGTTAGATCTATTCGTTTGGATTTTTCAAGAACGTCGTACGATGTACCCGGTTCCTTCAATTCCCTCATAGGTTGTTGCACTATGATTTTCCTATCTTGTATGGTATACTTCTTATAATGGGACGGTGCATCCATCTTGTCAGAACTCGTGTCCTCATTCGTTTCAAAGTCAGTCATCCATATGTCTCTGAGGGTTCGCTTGAGCTTATTGTACTCTGTTTTCCTCTCTGTTTTGGTCATTCCAGACTTTGTTTTCCCCCCTTTTTGCGACTTAGTCGTTTGCTTCTCGTGTCTGTTCTTCTTGTTGTTTTTTCGCGGTTTAGTTTTGATAAACCGGCCAGTGACTTCGTCTTTGACACAATCCTCAGCTTTGACAAGCTTTAGATATCGCGTTCTGTCATCGACAAGAGGCATCGGATTATGCTTATTCGCCCTTGATTTTCTAGTTCGCTTGGATTTATACCGCTCATGTCGACTAGGTTTTTGGTTATGAAACTCGTAAAACCTGTCTTGTCTTGACCTGTGTTTCCTATTCGTCTCTGATGCGCTTGATCTTTCATCATCAGCCTCTATCAGTTGGATTTCATCGTCCAGTGATGGAAGGTCACAACAGAGTGAATCCATGAATTCTTCCTTCGTTCGATTCCTATCGTTCACTACAGATATCTCGTCAATTATTCTTTTACACTCGGTCTCCTGTGGAGGTTCTTCTTGTTCCTCACTCTCCGATCCTGACTCAAGGATGACGCTAGCCATTTGCAACGTTACTAGGTCGTATCCTTCTTCGTCACAAAATTTCGTAGGTGTACATTCGTTAACACATATGTCCAAGGTTGATAATATTTGAGTCCACCCGAATGGCTCAAATAAATGTTTAGGAAAAGGTTCTGGGAAATAAGCCTCGTCATCTACGGATCTTTCCAAAACGCATTCCTCTTTGATTATCTCTCCACAATCAGATGCTCCACACATCCAGACATGCGCTTTCGTTTGCATCCATGCAGGTATTTCTTTTTCATTTACAGTGGTTGAATTCAATTCTTGCACTGGTGTTTTTGCAACGTCTCCATAGCTGTGATCCTTCATGTTGATCTTCGTTATTAGCTCTTCGTGCCTTAGGTAGATTTGGTCATACCCCCAATCTTGTATCATTTTGAGTTGATGCATAAAAGGTCGTCCCAAAATAATGTCAAAGTTGTTCGTTTTTCCGAAATCCACCACAGCAAAGGTGTGCTCATAGTTAATTCCACACGAAGTTACAACTATTTGATCCAGGATTCCCAATGGTCTCTCTACATACCCATCTACGAGTTGCATTTTCATTCTCGTATTCCTGAGAGCTGGTCGGCCCCACTTCTCCCAGATTTGCTTGGTAGCAATCGCCACTCCCGCTCCACTGTCTAGGATAGCTATCATTTTTATATTCTGATATTCCACAGGTAGGGTTGTATTCCCCTCTTCGCCTTCACAGTAATCTCCGACCTTGTTTATGGGCACTGGTTGGGCTTTGGGTTGACTTTCCCGTTTGTTTTCTTCTCCCGTAGGGTTTATCGGAAGAGGAATCTTTACTCCCTTATGCTCCAAATGTTTCCCCATGTCTTCCCATAAGTGTGGTCTGACTTTCAAGAGTTCGGACAGCGTGATTGTGCATGTTATAGGTGTTGACAGCATCTCTTGAAGACTTTTTGTGTCAACCATATGTGGAATAGTTCTCATTTGGGATGGAACTAATCTTATCTCTGATTGTGCCTCATGTTCACCTATAAATGAAGGCAGGGTTTTCAAGGATTGGGCTTTGCTTTCCATCGAAACCTCCGTTCCCGCATCCCCATATAGCGATTGTATATCGGCTGGATAAAATCCGTTATCCAAGTTAATCTCAGGAATTGGAGCAGACTGTAACATCGCGCTTCCGTTCTTTCTATTTCTAATGGTTTCCCATAAGTGTTGGGGCCATTGTTCTTCAACTTCTGGAATTGGCATCATCGTCATTGATTTAGCATCATCAGTCGTGTTCGGTACCACTCGATGATCCAGTGACAATATTGTTTCAGGCTTGGGTTCGTTTACTTGTTTTGGTTCATCGATTTTTAATTTTTCTCGCTCTTTGTGAATCAACACTTCTTGTTCTGGGGTTCTAACCATCTTAGGTTCAATCAACGCTTGGGCTGTCTCAATGAGGTGTTTACACATTTCCAAACGCTTCGTTTCTACTTCTGGTTGAGGATAAGTTAACCATCTTTGCTCTAAAGTTTGGTTTGTTTTTAGCCTTGCTTCGTACGCTTGTAATAGAGCATCTAATGGCTCTAGCACTTTGTCAACCAAGACTGATCCTCCTCAGGACGCTTTCCTCGGCTTGTTGTTAACCTCAGCAGTTTTACTCTCTCTCTCTCTCTTGTTTGAGTTGCTCCTTCGTTTCATGCAATTCGTTTTGCATGGCAATTTGGCTATTCAACCTTCTCGTTTTCATCCTGTCTCATTTCGCCTTCCAAGATTTTCGCTGGGTTCTCACGGATAAGCTCTCATTTTCTGTGGGTATCGGCAACTCGACCTTTTCCTCCATGGACTCGTTTTTCGTTAAGTCCTTGGCTTGGGCTCTGGTTATCGCATTTATTTGGATCATGGAATCGGTTCCTGAACCGCTACTTGCACCTGGTATCACCCCCACAATATTCATAGTCGCTTTTCCCTTGTTGTCTGAATTTTTGGGCAATCTGGCAATATGTGATTCACACCACATCCGTCACAAAACCCAAAAATTTTCACTCTTTTGCCTTTGAAAGGACAGTTACGCTCCCAATGATCCGTACTTCCGCAGCTATAGCACTGTCCAATTGGTGTTTGATTTTGAGGAGGTGGTCCCATTGGTTGTCCTGCTCTATTAGGATATCCTCTTGGTTTGTAATTCTAGTTCGCAATGAGCATTAACGTTCTTTCGTCTACCAAATATTGATCTCTCGAAGGTTGTGCTACATACGTTGGTGGTGCCATACCCTCGCTATTTCCCCACGGTTGATAGGCTTCGTCTGCGTATATTTGTGATTCGGGTTCTGTTGCGTAAGGCTCATTTGGTTCCTCGTAATACGAAACTTGAAGTGTACTATTTGTTCCTGGTGATGCTTCACAAGGTTGAGCATACCTAATCATGGCCCTATTTTCCTGTGGTAATGGAGGTTGTTGACCCAATACAGGTTGAGGTCTGTGTGCTCCTGCTACCAGATTCATATTTGGTCCAACTTCATACCTTGGAGGAGGTGGTTGGGATGGTCCTGCCGGAGGTCCATACGGTCTTTCCCTCACATAGTTTTTGTTATAAAAGCACTCTTTCGTGCTATGATTTGTCCATTTTTGTTCTATGGCGCACCATTTCAGTACTCGTCCATTCGCAGCTGGTGCTTTCGGCTGTTGTGTGCACCACGGCGTCGGATGATCCCCCCTGCATATGTCACACTTCCTCGTCTGAGACTGTCTCATAACTGGATTTGATCTCATATGTTGCTACATTCTCTTCGTTACCTCCTCTATCAATTGATCAGCTGTCGTCATCAAGGATGCCTGGACATCCTTCTTGGTAGAGGGTTCGATTTTAATCGACGAAGAGCCACTGGTTACTGAATCAGTATCCTCTGACACTTCCACATATGCTTTGCAGTTATCGACAAGATATAACGCTTCCCTTGTAACCTGTTGAAACGTGCTACAGGCTTTCAAGTGAAGGTACTTTTTCAAGGTTTCATTCCTAAGTTCTTCAACGAAGAGCACAGACAATCTCTCGTCCTGCTGTAATTCTCTCCTTGGGCACCTCTCGATGTATTGCTTGAATCTCAAGGTTGCTTCCTTCACTTTTTCATTCTCCCTTTGTTTAAAAGCGTATATCTGTGATACAGTATTATGCTTTATACCCCGTTTTGAGAATTCTTCATCGAACTCTCGCAATACATGTTCAATATTTGGACAAGTTTTAGGGTTTAAAGGTTGAAACCAAGTTAAGGCCGTCCCTTCCAAGGTCAACCCGAATCCCTCGTATTGAGCGTGGAAATCACTGATCTGTTCTGCTCTTAAGACTTTCTTAAAGAGAGATACATGAGCATATGGATCCCCCGATCCGCTATACTTCTTCGGCATGCACTTTGCTACTTGGGATGGTCTGATCCGTCTAAGGTCTGCGGTCAATCTCATTGCTCCCATGTCTCGACTTAATCGTTCTCGCGCATCAGGGAGGTCGTAGGTTGCTCTCGTTGGCTCCCCCGCCCCAAATCTACTACTAGGAGGCAAATGTGATGGGGTGGCTGCAAATGTCGGACCTACAGCCGTGTGTGTAGATATAGGAACCGCACTACCTCGATTTGTAGCCATTGATTCTCTAGAATGTAACGCTCCCATGGGGCTTGGCATCGAATAATGAGGTTGGCATCCGCTCACTCATCTCTCCGACGTAGGGTTCCTCACATCTATAATAGAGATCTTGCTCTCCGTTATTATACTGGTATAACCCCAAGTAGACATTATCCGTGTTGATTCTCAACGTTTCGTTTTCTCACCTTAATCTCGCATTAGGTAAGCTCATTGTTGGTGCCTTTTCCTCATGTTCCTCGTCTATTTTGGCTTTTGTGCCCATCAATCTCGACTTGTCTATAATGTTAGGATTCAGGACTACCAAATACATGATACTCTCGTCATCTAGGTACCTGTCTCCGCTATAGATCACAGGCACTAAGTCCCTGAACTCACTTGGTCTATCTTCTATTTTCACATAGTAGCGGTCCATACCATCTTTGTATATCTTGGCACCTTGCTTGTTGTCATATTGATACTTGATGAGCAATAGCTTTAGTGTGGCCGAGGGGTCCAATGGTCCTACTGCCATGTTTTCTCTTCCGTTTATTTTTATTTTTCCCAAGTGTTCTATGAAATACTCGGAAGATTTCTCTGAAGAAGTGTCGGAGATGACTTCTTCAAGGATCGGCTCTAACGGTCGCACTATCCCTTGGTTTACACTCTCTTCCGTCGATGCAACACTCGTTTGATCCGCTAAATTTAGGTGTCTGGTGTTGATTTGTTTTCCCGATCTCAAAAACATGAAGAAAGTGGGATTTACTAGGACTGAATTCAAACCTCTTACCTGGAGATGGAAAGATCTTCCAATTCTTGCGACTGCATGAACTGTTACTTGCCCAGTCTCTGCAAATGAATACGTTGGATGGCTATGAGATCACTGTGTCATTCCAACTGTCAGCAAATTCAACACTTCAAAATGATCTCAACACAATTTTGCTTGCAGATTATTGACAGTATGTCCAATTTGAGTTTTGAAAACTCCTGGTATCTTGTATAACCTAGGTCTATGAGCAGGTGAAAAATGAGCTGGATCTCGGCCAGAGGTACACTGATCGCGATCGTAGTTCTAAGCCCAAATCAGATGAAACTTCAACAGCTTGTTCACTAGGCTATTTTAAGACTACCTGCCAGACACTTTTGTATTTGGACTCAAAAAAATCAAGTTTTTACCATTTCTTGGTTGGAAGTGCCTGTTTTTCCAAATTTATCAGTTTGACTGGATTTTGATGTTTGATTTGGGATTTGAGAGATACCTGGGTTGTCCTGTGTACAGGCTATCCCTCTGTATGGTTCCTTCCTAGTTTTGACGTGTCTTGGTCTACTGAAAGTCAATTTCTAAGCCAGTTTAGCAATTTTTGACTTGGATGTGTATTCAGATGGTTTGACAGGTATTTTGAGGTTTCTGGCTCTAGGTCCTTTAGACTTTAATGTTTGTATACACCTGGGGATCCCACAGATGAAATCTCGTCAAAATCTTGCTCTTAGGTACACTGATCGCGATCGTACTTCTCAGCCCAAATTAGACCAAATTTGGCATGCTTGTAGACACTGATGTTTTAAGGCTATCCCCAAAGTCATTTTGCATTTGGATCACCAAAAGTCAAGATTTTGCAGTTTCTGGGTTTGTCAGGCTAGTTTTACCCAAGTGGTCTGATTTCCTTGATTTTTGATTTTTTTGAGTGTGGTTGCTTTAGACAAAGTTGTTTAGAATTTTATCAGGAAGTCACATGTCAAATCTTATCCAAATCTGACACTGAGGTACACCGATCGTGATCGTAATACCTGGGCCAAATCTGATGAAATTTTGTCTGCTCCCTTTGACAAGTGTTTCCTAGTGTTTTGTGCTACCACTTTGTGATTTGAATCAATATCAATCCTGTTTGGTCAAATTTTCAGAATTTCAGAGTCTTATGGCTTTTTTTGGCCAAAGTTATGGTTTTCTGGTTTCTCGGAATGTGATTTACTTATCCTACTCCTAAGTACAAAAATGAAAAAACATAAGAAAATGAATCAAACAAAACAAGCACGACGGATTTCAGATGAGATTTCAGTACTCAATCGAATTAGAAAAATTGAAGAGAAAAAATGCTTTAACACACTCACTCACAGCTCCCTAAATCTCCTAAGAGAGGATCTAGCCAGTCCACTTGCTCTAGAATCCACTAAGCACTAAACCCTTGTCTAGCAGCCTAACTAAGGTGTAAAATGGATTTGTGGATTGATCCTTTTTAAGGAGTCTAACTGTGCACTCGGTCACTCATCACCTAAGGTGCATTCCCCGGCAACGGCGCCAATGTTTGCAGGTCGCCGCGACGGACGTCCATAGCATAGCTCTCAAGCATCAACATATTTATCAATACAGGGGAAGCAACTCGGATGAGGCATGGGAACTCACTAGGGTGTCAATCCTAATGAAGTGAACTCGAAGAGATGCAACTTACTAATTCTACAAGTAAATCAAACTGGCATTACCGCCAAGTAATCTGCCTATGTCCTCCTACACCGTTCTTCAATCATCACGGCCGTTTACCATGCAAATCATGTCGGAATCGCACGAAACTTGAAGGGAAGCTACAAGGGGGTTATCAGGAACATATCCTATCACTGTCACAGCATTCTGAAGAGGTACAACAATCGAGATTTTTTGTCCCAAAGTCAGCAAAAACAGCGAACAGGTGATCCTAATGGGTCGTTTTAGGGTCCCTAAAGCCTCTCCTAGGGTCAAAACAACATAAAACACACATATAGACACTCAAAATGGAGATTTAAGGCCTCAAACTTGTAGTTGAAAACTTACACCGAATCTTGAATGATTACACTTGAATGAAAGAGCAAGAGGAGAGGAACACAATGCAATAAGCAAATCTGAATTTGGATTACCGTAGCCGCAATGGTGAAGATTACAAGTTTGAACAAGAAGGAGCTGTCAAACGTGCGTTGTCTTCTCAGTTCTCCATTAAAAAGATTGTCCTCAAAACTTACAAAAATTGACCTTTATAGATTAGGTCTTTACAAAATGGCTTGTCCGGCCACAAGCTCCCACCTCTAAGTGGCTCTCTAATATACAATTGCTCCCATAAGAATAATCATACATCCTTTGACAATTTCCCGGCTTAGAGATGCTTCTTTACAAAAGAACTTTACAATGGTTTCTCAGAAAAATATGATCCTCTGGCCACGGCCGCTGGTTGCTTCATCCGCTAAACAACATTTTTGTGAGATTACTTTAAGAACATAGAGGGCGAACTTAATTGGTGGAAGTAACATAAACATGAACAATACCTTTGCAATTGAGAGTATTAGAGAACATGACAATAGTTGAGGGCCGGATTCACTTGCAGCTGGTCTCCCCTCCAAAAGGCGTTTGTATTATAGATTCTCCCATCCAGAGAGACTTGGTACAATACAATCTTTGTGCTCCTTGTGACCTAGGTGATGCAATGAATATGGAAAGCTTCATGCATCACAAGCATAACATACACTTTGCAAAAAGCATTAACTATCCCAAGCCTCGGTCCCAAGGCCTCAAACACCTTCGAAGGTGGAGAGAGCTAGCGGGGAATGAGGGTAAGGAAGAGGAAGAAGAATCATTCATATGAGAAAGAAATAATTCATCACTTATCATCACTCTTCTTACCTAGCATAACATAATAGCATAATAATGAAGATCAAGAAGATGGAAAGCTTAAGCATTGAAGCATGGCTATTGGTTGGATTTTCATTCCATAGTCAAGAGTGTTGGTGTAGGCTCTCAACTTTTCAACAAGCTTGGAGAAGGAGATGGAGTTCTTGCATGTTGCACTTCACACAATGAGTGTGTGTGTGTGTGTGTGTGTGTGCGCAGGTGTGGGAGAGTATACCCCCCCTCTCTCTCTCTCTCTCTCTCTCTCTCTCTCTCTCTCTCTCTCTCTCTCTCTCTTTTGTATTATTTAAAATCATATCATTTGGACATGTGTCCTCTTTTTCCTCTTTGAGAGAAAGAACTTAATTATTTATTTTTATGCATCTAAATTCTCATTGGACCCCTTTAAAGCCTATCCAATAGGATTCAATCACATCATGAGGGCCAAATGGGAAGGATCTTGACATGTGTCTTTTATGCTTCTTAAGATATCATGTTTGAATTGAACACTTCAAGCACCTTAGTCATTTAAGCATGAAAATCGATTATGCCTCTTCAGAGATCATGTTTGAATTGAAAACTTCAAGAACCTTAGTCATTTAAGCCTGAGAAGCACCTCAAGCTTGGGCAAGGTTCCCACAAACATCTTAAGCACCTTAGTTAGCAAGCACGGCAAGCACGTCATGCTTAAGTAGGATTCCCACCTCACTAGCTTACCTAAGGTCAAAGGACTTTTTAACACTAACTTTTGGAGGTCTTTAATGAAGCTAACCCTAAGGTCTTTAAGCTCCATTAGGTAGCATTGCTCTTTAACATACCATCTCTCATTTGGACCCCTTTAACCTTGGCCTCGTGTTGAGACAGATCCATAAGCACATATCTATATTCTAACCCTTGTTCCCGTTTATTCTCCCACATTAAATGATCAGTTTAATATGAAAAAATCATTTGGGCTGGTTAGATGTTACATTTTATGATAGAACATGTCCATGATTTCATTGAGGACAACTCGAGAGACAGCACATGTTCTTCAAAATCAGTACCCCGAGAGGCTTGCATATGCAATTCTTTATAATCCTCCTAAAGTATTCGAAATGTATTTTCATGGACTTTCTCTTGCCAATCTCAAGTTATCCATGGATCCAAGGTTTGTCTGCTCAGACTTTGTTGTCTTACCTCTCTCTTTGTCTACATTCTATGCCCGTTATTTTGCCCGATGGGCTCAGACGTATATATTCTATTGTGGTTGTCTTGGTTTTTTGGTAGTTTAGGGGGTTCTCTTTTCATTCATTTATAAAGTTACTAAAAAAAATTGTGGTTACTTCTATAATGTCGTCACTATACGTGCTCAATCAAAGATGTTTGCTTGATGAATTCTACATTCAACAAGGTGTCCGAAAGCAACAATTGAGAAGGTGAAGTTTTTTAGAGGTTGTTAAGCCATTTCTTGGCCCCAACACTCAAAAGAAGGTGAAATTTGCCTATGAAAAGGACACGGAAATCCAGAACTTGATGGAAACTTTGTTTGATTCTACATTTGGACAAAGAAGTGCATGCAAGTTTGACAAGGAGGAGGCCAACTTTTTGAAGGCAGTGTACAATCATCCACAACAACAATCAAACATGCAGTTATAGACAAGCTTGTCCAGAATTGTAACCCTCCTTTTTGAACTAACTCATGTTCCTTAAGAGAAAATTCATGTTGCTCATGACTTTTTCATATGGGATCTAGGACAAAGCATCCTTCTATGAATAGGGCTCTTTGTCGCTCTGATGATTACCACACCATAGTGCCTTTCTTGGGCCCTTTGAACCTTTCTCTTTATCGCATTTTTGCATGCATTTCTTTTCTTGAAGATGTGTGGGGCTATTGTGTTAGAAAGAGGTTTTAGCAATTGATCTTATATGTTGGCTATGGCGACAACTGCTACTCATCAGAAGTTGAGTTTTTTTCTCTTGGGTAGCTGGGGTTTTTACATGACGATAGAAAGCCTTGAGGATGGTTGATGTAAGAGTGTACCACAAGGCATGAACGCCATTGAAGCAGCTTTGTAAATCCAATTAGCTTCATGGGTATCGTGAAGGGGATGATGATGATGGTGAGCCCACTTCATAGTCAACGTGGAGAGAGCATTGGGGAGAATATGACCAAGGTCTGTGCCGGAGCACAGATCTCTCTCTGGCCTTGCCATAGCCATAAACTTGGAGGAGGAGGAGAAGAACAAGTCCTTGCATATGGAGCACCATGTCGTCTTTGGCACTTATTTCTGCAAACAAAATATACACCTCATGGGTGGTGGTCAAGAAGCTAACTTAGATCATAGCCTCATTCATGCTAGTTTCCCTTTGAGAGAGAGACTCACTCGCATGATACTTAGAGAGAGAGAGAGAGAAACAACCGCAGAAAGCCCTATTGTCAGTCTAAGGATGGTCGCTAGCTTGGATCCTCTACTCAACTTGAGCAGTGCAAAAGCTAAAAGGGGACATCAGAATCTGGTAATGCATAGATGTTTCTCTAGAGAGAGAATGCTCATGAGATGTGGTGAGCAACGAGGTGTGCCTACTACTAGCACAGATGAAGAGAGAAAGCAAGATGATGTTTACAACAAAGGGACAATGTTTGAGGCGAGCATGCCAAGCCACTGACCATCACAAAATGCAAAGACTTGACATCTCCTTACTCTCAAAAGTAATGAGAACAATGGAAACGGAGGGAGTTTCTTGGAGGAAGGTCTACAGAGAGTCCATTTTCTATTATGTCAACCCTTTGTCTTCCAATGATTTGCAAACTTGGTCGATAACATTTCTTGCCCGCCCCTAGTGGACAATTTTCTGAAGGAGTGCACTCTTTGCAAGTGCCTTCTAGGTGTGGGCATGGATATCTACATATACAGGTGATTCACACATACCATACCTTGATTTTCATTTGTTTCAGTGTTGCTTGTTGAGTAAATGAGATAGTGCTTCAAATTTTTGTGGGCCTATTTTTGCATCGTACTAATACCAATCCTTAAGTAGAGAGTATTGGCGAGGTTTGTTTACAGTACTTGTCATAACAACACCAAAAAAAAAGGCTAGTCTTGTCTTTCTTTGGACTATTGTAATGGGGTGTCGAACAACGGATCAAATGTGTGAATGTAACGAAGATTCAATGCTCAAAATAAACTTTATCTTAAACACTAGGAAATCCTACACATGAGAAATTATAGACAAAACTTAACCACGTAAGAAGGTTTAAACGTTATTTACCCTAAATTTTTGTAAATTTTATGAGTTATCTCACCGATAGATTTTGAATTGAGCGGTATCTTTCATATTTTGTATGTAGATTACACAAATTCTAGGTTTTTTTCAACCACAATTGATGATTGTACGACTTGAATAATGGGTGTGTTTTTTGCAAATGAGTCAAATCTATGTTCCAATCACTGAACAGATACTAATAAAGACTGTTACTCAGTATCCATGGAGCTTTCTATATTCTTCGATGAGAGGATAAACGGGATTCTCACCCTGTGTTTTATATTTCAAAGGAGCTCAAGCATTTTGCAGTGCTGAGTGTAGATGCCAACAAATAATGAGTGGTAAGGGCAAGGATTCATGAACATTTGAAGACTGTCTACATATATGAGGTTTGACGCTCGTCCTAGAAGCCAACCTCTTATGACACAGGGAAAGAATAAAGAGCTCTATGATTCCCTACTTTCTACGTATGGTGTTGTGATCCTTCTACCTTTGTAAGGTGAGGCATTGCCATGCATTTTGTACATTGCACATCCCCTCTTACACCTATTTCAATGAATGTTGATTTGGTACCTGTTCACACACGTTGCACAAAAGTGCTTTTTGTGTGTGCTTGTACTCGTGCTTTCTTGCACATGTTCCCAAATGGAATGGAGAACCATATTAGTGGGAAATTGTTACATCAGCAATGTGTCGTTGAGGCCTTGTTAGGACTCAATTGCTAATATGAATGCAAAAAGTGAAGGACGAACTGGCGGATTGCCTGTCGTTGCTATAGTTTCAACTTCACCAGGCAAAGTGGTTCTAATTGCTTTTGTCTCTCACGTTGATAGACAGACGCTTTAAAGCATGACATGGAGAACTTGCATTGAAAACAAAGTATATTATGGAAGCATTGGCATAACAATATGTATTGGATTTTTCCTTTAGAAGGGGTTACCAAGAGGCTAGTAGGTTACAAAATTTAAGGGCTATGTACAAGCTTCATTTTAACAGTCAATGGGGCTCTTCATCATTAGTACTTGTGCTTGATCTAGTGGGCATAGTTTTCCTTATCAGCAAGTTAAAAGAAATATTTGTGTTTTAGAACTAGTAGGACGAAAATATGATGTCTTAATTCTTTACAATCTAACAATAGTTTAGACTATTTCTAGTAGAATTATGGTTCCACACAAGGTAGATAGGTTGCAAATTGACGTGCGCAAAGCTAGTAATTGAGTGGGAGTGTCTCACCAGATTTGCTCATGTGCCATACAAGGTGATGCTCAAGAATGCCTACCTTTAGGGACTCATTTCTCCTCAAATTTAGATTATATCAAAAGATGATATGGATGTTTCTATTAGTATTCTTGTATATTTCATGGAGAGAGATGGTATTATCGAGTTGTGCATGGGGATGTGTAGCTGCACATTTCTCGTATGTATCTAGGGATACTGTAACATTTAATGGCCTAATAACTTTTGTGTAGCGGAAATCAGCATGAACATAGTGGGCATTTCATTAGAATAGCTTCCTAATGAGAATTACAAGAGTGCTTGGGTGGAGAGAGCAACAAAAAGCATAACACCTAATTAGATAGCATCGACAATACTTTCAAAAGAGAGAGAAATTAAGCTATTGACAACAGTTGAGGACCGGATTTGCATGGAGCCGGTCCCCCCTCCAAAAGGCTTTGTATTATAGTTTCTCCCATCAAGAGAGACATTGTACAATACAATTCTTTGTGTTCCTTCAAGACTAGCTAGTGCAATGAAGATGGAAGCTTCATACACTAAGCAAAACACTAAATCAAACACAACTTGAATTATCCCCGTTCTCAGACCCAAGACCTCACACACCTTCGAAGATGGTGAGAGCTAGCAGGGTATGAGAGTAGATTGAGAGGAAGAAGGAGTATCTTACGAGAAAGATGTACATCTCCTCACATTATCACTCATATTAGCATAGCTTAGCTTAGTAATTAGCTTGGTAGAGAAGATGAGCATGCATTGAAGCTTGGCTCTTGGTTGGATTTGCATCCACATGCCAAGAGAGTGTTGATGTAGGCTTCTATCTCACAAGCTTGGAGTAGGTGATGAGCTCTCCATTAAAGCTTGGGAGGAGATAGAGTATTCTTCCTTCACACATGGTCAAGTGTGAGTGTGTGTGTGTCAATGCCAAGCAAAAATCAGCCCTCCCTCTCTCTTGGGCGAGCCCTAGCTGCTAATTAGGTCTGGCTTTTGCCTCATTGGACCTCCCCAGGTCAAACCAATAGGAATTAAGCAGCATAAGTGATAGCCTTCTGACATGTGTCCCCCTTTCCCCTTTTGTGAGAGCTTTAGGTAATTAAATAATTAAACAAAACTCTCATTGGACCCCTTTGTCTCCTGGCCAATAGAAATCAGGCAAGCCATGAGGCTTCTGAATGCTCATTGGACCCTTTGGGAGACTACCCAATAGTCTTCTAGGAGACTTAATTCTCATTGGTTTCTTTTATTAAATGTTTTTAAATTAATTAAACTACATTTACTCTAGCTTAATTCTCATTGGTCCACTTCAAGGGTCTTCCAATAGGAATTGGGCACACCTTGTGGGCATCTGGCCTAGGGAGCTGACATGTGTCCCTCATTCCCTTTGTGTAAAGGGAGCCTGTGTGTGTGTGTGTGGCTTTCTCTCTCATCCCCTACCTTTGGGGCTCGCCCCCTCCCATGTAGGGATGTGAAAAGACTTTTAGGGCACACACTAAGCATCCAATTTTCCCTAGGGTTGACCTTTGGACACAACCTTTGAATTTTGGAACCTTAGCATTTTGGAAGTCTTAATGGGCTGAACCTTAGGGTCTTTTTGGCCCATTGTTTCACATGGCTCTTTTGCAGATGGCCCCCCCTTTGGATCCCTATTTTCCCTCCTTTGGATCCCTACTGTGGCCAGTCTGCTAGCTTAACCAATATTCTAGCTTTTTCTCCCTTGGCACTTCCCCACATTAAATGATCAGTTTAATATGAGAAAATCATTTAGGAGAATTAGATATTGATTATTATGACATTACCTCTCTCTTGAAATCATAGTCGTCCTCGACTATGGTGTAGAGAAGATAAAGCATATGCATGAGTCCTTTTCTTAGCGGGTAGAGGATCCCTATGTTACCCTATGACATCATTCCATAATGGATGACTAGTCCATTTGGCGCTTGAGAGCCTGAGGCTGCCGCAAGCATGTCTGCACATTAGTCCTATCAATCTTCCATAGTAGAGTGACAAGCTCTACTTGGTGTTTGGGAGACGTTGTCTCCGCAAACTTGATCTAAGCATGCATACTACTTCATTTTTGTGCACAGAAAAAGAGAAAGAGAGTCTTATAAGACAAAAATTTTGTTCATTTTTAACATTTTGTACATTTGCTTACTCTTGGGAAGCATTGTAAGCATTGACAAGGTTTAGGTTATCCTTTAATTGTATGCCTTGCATCCATCTAGCATCTTCAAAAGGATAATTCTTAAACTTAATAAGATATCGTCAGATAGTCTTACCGCCTCTTAATACCTTGTCTTCATGTCGGAGAATGGACTCGGGCTGCAGCACCTCCTCGTGGTCCTCGATCTCCGGTGGGTCTTCAATAGTTGGTTCTTGAGGTGGCTCTCCTTTGTAAGGCTTTAATAGGCTCACATGAAAAGCATTGTGTATGAGCCAATGATTGGGCAACTTAAGTTGATAGGCCATCTCATTGATTGGCCTAAGAATCTGGAAGGGACCATAATACCTTTTTGCTAGTTTAGCATAGTACTTTTGGTGGCCCGTAGGATTCTTGCCCGTCGTGTGCCTTAATCGAGCCTTGGGAAACTTTAACAAGACCCAATCATTTTCTTTAAAGGCTTGGGCTCTTCTGTGCTTGTCAGCAGCAGCCTTTTGCCTTTGCTGTGAGATAGAGATAGCATCCTTAATCTTTTGGAAAGATTCTTGTAGGTCTCGGCTATACTCATCTGCAGCGAAGATCTTCCCATGTACCTTAAGTAGCAAGGGACTTTTTGATCTTCCCTCAATTACCTCGAAAGGTGCTTTTCCTGTGGAAGTATGTACAGTGTTATTGTAAGCATACTCTACTAAAGGTAAGTACTTCTCCCATTGGGATCTTTGATCTACTTCCGTTACATAGGCTTTCAGTAGATCAAGAATGGTTAGGTTAGCTATTTCACTTTGGCCATCAGTTTGTGGATGATAGGCCGAAGAGAAGTTTAGCCTTGTTCCTAAATTCTCAAAGAGACCCTTCCAGAAATTACTGGTCATTCTAGGATCTCTATCCGACACTATGGACATTGGCAAGCCATGGTACTTGAAAATTTGTGAAATGAAGAGGGTTGCCATTTGATGGGCTTTGATAGTCTTTTTGACAGGTATAAAATGAGCTTGTTTACTGAACCTGTCTACTATCGTCCATATTCCCGTATTCCCATGGATAGACTTAGGCAATCCAAAGATAAAATCCATGGATATGCTCTCCCAAGGTGAATTAGGGATTGGCAAGGGTTGAAGCAATCCAAGTTGCTTCCCTCTATCAAATTTTGTCTTTTGACATACCACACATTTGGAAACATACTCGTGTATGTTCACTTTCATGGTAGGCCAATAGAAATATGTTTCAATTCCCTTTAGGGTAGACTGAATCCCTCTATGCCCCGCATATGGGGGAGCATGAGATTCATACATTACTTTCTCACGTAGTGAGTTAGTAACGCATAGTCTATTGCCATAGAGAAGATAACCATCTTGTAAAGTAAATGGTTCTTCTTTCTTCCCTAATGCAAGGGCTGAAATCACATCTCTAAAATCGGGATCAATAGCATACTCATCTATCATTGAAGATAGATCATTGTGAGTTGCTATGGAAACCGCATTCACTCTCGGTCGTCTTGAGAGTGCATCGGCTACTTGATTATGCTTGCCAGCAATGTGAGCAATATGAAAATGAAATTGCGAAAGGAAATTTGCCCACCTCATTTGTTTGTCGGAAAGCTTGGTCTGCGTCATGAAGTACTTAAGACTTTGGTGATCCGTTCGCAGAATGAAAGGAGTCCCCAATAAATAGTGCTTCCATGAGTCTAAGGCATGTAGAACTGCAAGGAGTTCTTTTTCGTATATGCCTAGAGCTTGCTCAACAGGGTCGAGCCTTCGACTCTCATAGCCTATGGCGTGCCCTTCTTGGAGCAAACAGCCCCAAGGCAATCACCACAAGCATCACATTGGACCTCAAATGGTTTTGAGAGATCCGGTAGTGTAAGCACAGGTTGAGAGATAAGCTTTTCTTTAAGCTTTTCGAAAGCATTGTTCTCCTTAGCAGACCACGTATACCTAACATTTTTCTTTGTTAGGTCATGTAATGGTCCCGCAATTTGTGAGAACTTTTCTATGAAGCGTCTATAGTATGCACACATACCTATAAAGCTTCTTAGTTCATGAAGATTCCTTGGTTTAGGCCATCCTTTTATTACCTCTAACTTGGATGGATCCATTTGGATTCCATCTTGAGAGATAATGTGACCTAAATATTGAATCTCTTGCAAGAAAAATTCACTTTTCTTTCGATTAACATAAAGTTTATTCTCTCTTAAAACTTGAAATATTACCTGGAGGTGTTGCTTGTGTTCCTCCAATGAATTAGAGTAGATGATAATATCATCAAAGAACACTCCAGTGAAGGTTCGATGAGGCCTGAACAGCTTCTCCATCAAGCGGTTGAATGTGGCTGGTGCATTAGTCAAGCCAAAAGGCATGACAATGTATTCATAAAGACCAAATGTAGTACGAAATGCGGTCTTTACAATGTCTTGATCAACTATCCTTATTTGATGATAGCCACTTTTTAGGTCAATCCTACTGAAGTAGGTCGATCCTTGTAGCTTATCAAATAGGTCTTCTACCCGTGGAACGGGAAACCTATTCTTGATAGTGATCCTATTTAGTGCTCTATAGTCGACACACATACGATATGTGCCGTCTTTCTTTTGCACGAATAGCACAGGTGAGCAAAATGGAGATGAGCTAGGCCTAACCATGCCCTTCTCAACTAACTCATGCACTTGCCGCATAATCTCCTCTTGTTGAGCTTGAGAAACTCTATAAGGAGGTTTGCTAGGCGGTGAACTTCCTGGAAGAAGTTCAATTGCATGGTCGTCATTACCTCGTTTAGGAGGTAGCTCACAAGGGATGTCGTCAATAAAAACATCTTGAAACCCCTTGAGAAAATTGGATAACTCTAATTCCTTTTGGTTGCTTTTATTTTCTTTTGCTAAAGCATTAGGTTCATTTTGAGAATCTTTAACAAAAATCATGTACACGGAAATAGAGCTCTTTATTGACTTGTTGAAAGCTGGTGTATGTACAATGGGGATGGTGTTACCCATCTCCTTAGCATCTATATACATGTCCTTTTCCCTGAACTTAAAGGAGATTCTCCTTTCAGGAAATTTAACATCGGCAGCCAGGCGGTCAAACCATGGTGCCCCTAGGATTACATCCTCATGCTTGAGAGGAGAGATAAAGAATTCCTCTTTGTCCACATAGCCTTGGACATGAAGCCTCAATTTCCCGATTAAGGGAGTGACTGAAGCTTCTTGCCCCTTGAAGGCACTGTCTGCGGGTAGGTATCTCCCATCTCGTAGGATTGTATGCCTAGCTTGGTGGCTAACTCCATAGATATGAAATTGTGAGTAGAACCAGGGTCAAAGAGAATAAAAGCATCATGTTCTCTTACCTTTCCCCAAGCATGGCATAGAGGAGATCCTTTGTGGTGAGTTTGGTGAATCTCCTCCTCTTGGATTTCAACCAAAGAATCTCTAGGAGGATCTTGGCGGTTGTTCTTTTGGGGACAAGCGAGGTACGCATGCCCTTGTTCGCCGCACTTGAAACACCGGTTATCCTTACGATAACGCTCAAGCTCTTCAGGAGAGAGTTTATTCTTTCCTTTGTAAACTCCCTTCTCTTTAGCTTTGTTGGAATTGCCCTTAGGAGACTTTTGGACATTGTCCTTCCCCTTAGGCTCATTGGAACCCTTGTTTTCCGGGGGCTTATTATTTCTTTTACCCCCGTTTGGAAATTGATTCGCGAGGCCACCATAGTATGGTGTATTACCGCCGATATGGTACGTGGCCTTTGGGAGTTGACATACTCCGCCATTTCTTCGGTTAAGCCCGCACAAAATTGTTGCTTTTGCTCTCCAAAATCCAACTTTTTGAAGACAGTGGCTTTGAGTTGTAGGTCCCAAAACTTGTCTACATATTTGTGGATGGATTCATTGGGAGAGAGCTTTAAGCTTCGCCATTCGGTGAGTACTTTGTCTTTGGCATCGGTGGCCAAAAACTGCTTCATAATGGAAGCTCTTAAAGCCTTCCATGTTCGTGGAGCTTCACCGTTGGCTCGTAGGCTAGACCACCATTGTCTGGCGGACTTTTGAAAGTGCATAGCTACATGGCGTAGCTTAGAGGACTCCGTGAAGCCCTCATCTCCAAACGCCGCATCGAATTGCTGGATAAAGGCCAAAACTTTGTCTGTAGCACCGAAGGTGCCATCATAGGTAAGGAAAGAGATGCTCTTCCCTCCCTCTTTGAATTTCTTCAGCTTGGACGACCTCTTCCATGCGGCATAGGATTTCCTATGGCCTCTTCTTTTTGATGGTTCAAAAGTTGCACCATCACTTTCTTCAGAAGGTGAAGAATTTGAAGAAGGTGGAGAAGAGGGTGACCTCTTTCTCGCCTTTTTCTTGTCTTGATCTTTGTCGTCTTCACCATAGCTTTCATAAGAGGAAGAGGATGAAGAAGATGGAGAAGAGGGTGTCCTCTTTCTCGCCTTTTTCTTCTCTTGTTTTTTATCATCCCTCTTTGAATTATGGCGTGGAGAAGAGTGTGATGGTCTTCTCCGCTTTGGTGGTGATGGAGAGCGTTTAGCCCGCCGTCTTCGTGGAGCCATCTCCGCCGAGGTGGTGGGAGACTCGCTTCTTTCTCGTTCCTTCGATGGAGGCTCTTGAGTTCTCCTTTGAGAAGGAGATGCATCATCAAGAAGTAAATTCTTGAGCCCTTCATATGGATTCTCTTCTTCTTCCCAAATCGGAGAGAGACCTCTTTTGGTAGTCTCACAAGGAGGCTTCCTAGGTGTTCTCTCGTCATGGTGATGAGCTTGGAGAATCCCGTGAGCACGGAGCTGCCGTTGCACTTCACTTTGGAGAGATGGATTGCCCATGGCTTGTTGAAGCCTAGAAACAAGATAGTTAACAAGCATTGAAGCATCATTAGTAGCTTGCTCATGAGCAAAATCAAAGTTATCAACATTAATTTCACTCTCTTTACTATTGTCAGCCATTCTAACAACTTTTAGGTGTAAACTTTTTAGGTGTACTTTGGCACTTCAAGCCCTAGTTGCTACTCCTCTTTACCCCTTTAGAAAAAGCACTCAAGCTACTGTACCCGCGGCTCGAATACCATTAATTGCAAGGAATAGAAGAGAGGGTCTTTCGACACCAAAACAGCACCGGCTCCTGTCAAGCTTCTAATAGCTCAATAGTGGTTAAGCCGTAGGCAAGCCCCGTAGGACTCCACTATTAAGACCATAGCTCTCGACGGTGATGCCCCGTTAACTGCACAAAGGCAGGCGCACTGCAAGGCTGAAAAATCCCTATTCTACTTACTCACAGGCAATTAATAATACCAACCATTTGTAGCTAGCTTGAGGACCTCCCTTCTTGAGCAAGAAAAGAGAAACCTTGTGCTCTGATACCAATGTAACATTTAATGGCCTAATAACTTTTGTGTAGCGGAAATAGCATGAACATAGTGGGCATTTCATTAGAATAGCTTCCTAATGAGAATTACAAGAGTGCTTGGGTGGAGAGAGCAACAAAAAGCATAACACCTAGTTAGATAGCATCGACAATACTTTCAAAAGAGAGAGAAATTAAGCTATTGACAACAGTTGAGGACCGGATTTGCATGGAGCCGGTCCCCCCTCCAAAAGGCTTTGTATTATGGTTTCTCCCATCAAGAGAGACATTGTACAATACAATTCTTTGTGTTCCTTCAAGACTAGCTAGTGCAATGAAGATGGAAGCTTCATACACTAAGCAAAACACTAAATCAAACACAACTTGAATTATCCCCGTTCTCAGACCCAAGACCTCACACACCTTCGAAGATGGTGAGAGCTAGCAGGGTATGAGAGTAGATTGAGAGGAAGAAGGAGTATCTTACGAGAAAGATGTACATCTCCTCACATTATCACTCATATTAGCATAGCTTAGCTTAGTAATTAGCTTGGTAGAGAAGATGAGCATGCATTGAAGCTTGGCTCTTGGTTGGATTTGCATCCACATGCCAAGAGAGTGTTGATGTAGGCTTCTATCTCACAAGCTTGGAGTAGGTGATGAGCTCTCCATTAAAGCTTGGGAGGAGATAGAGTATTCTTCCTTCACACATGGTCAAGTGTGAGTGTGTGTGTGTCAATGCCAAGCAAAAATCAGCCCTCCCTCTCTCTTGGGCGAGCCCTAGCTGCTAATTAGGTCTGGCTTTTGCCTCATTGGACCTCCCCAGGTCAAACCAATAGGAATTAAGCAGCATAAGTGATAGCCTTCTGACATGTGTCCCCCTTTCCCCTTTTGTGAGAGCTTTAGGTAATTAAATAATTAAACAAAACTCTCATTGGACCCCTTTGTCTCCTGGCCAATAGAAATCAGGCAAGCCATGAGGCTTCTGAATGCTCATTGGACCCTTTGGGAGACTGCCCAATAGTCTTCTAGGAGACTTAATTCTCATTGGTTTCTTTTATTAAATGTTTTTAAATTAATTAAACTACATTTACTCTAGCTTAATTCTCATTGGTCCACTTCAAGGGTCTTCCAATAGGAATTGGGCACACCTTGTGGGCATCTGGCCTAGGGAGCTGACATGTGTCCCTCATTCCCTTTGTGTAAAGGGAGCCTGTGTGTGTGTGTGTGTGTGTGGCTTTCTCTCTCATCCCTTACCTTTGGGGCTCGCCCCCTCCCATGTAGGGATGTGAAAAGACTTTTAGGGCACACACTAAGCATCCAATTTTCCCTAGGGTTGACCTTTGGACACAACCTTTGAATTTTGGAACCTTAGCATTTTGGAAGTCTTAATGGGCAGAACCTTAGGGTCTTTTTGGCCCATTGTTTCACATGGCTCTTTTGCAGATGGCCCCCCCTTTGGATCCCTATTTTCCCTCCTTTGGATCCCTACTGTGGCCAGTCTGCTAGCTTAACCAATATTCTAGCTTTTTCTCCCTTGGCACTTCCCCACATTAAATGATCAGTTTAATATGAGAAAATCATTTAGGAGAATTAGATATTGATTATTATGATAGATACGCTTCCCATTTTGTTCATGTATGGATTTTGAGTTCAAATAGGTGTGCTAAAACGTGGTACATCATCTTAATCTGGGCATTGGTGGCCGAGTTAGGCTTTTCGAAGACGATAAAATCTCTCTCTCTCTCTCTCTCTCTCTCTCTCTCTCTCTCTCTCTCTCTCTCTCTCTCTCTCTCTCTCTCTCTCTCTCGTCAATCTTTGCTATGAATTTTACTAAGCTCTTCATGCTTACATCAAGAATGATTGCCAAATTCTTTTGACTATCACTTGTATGCCCCACAACCATTCTAAGGACACAAATGGTTAACCATCTAGAGTATGGAAGGCTCTATTAAAAGATCCTCTAGCACTAGGCCTCTTATTAGAAGAGTAGCAAAATTTGAGTGGGTGTCCTCTCTCTTAAACCATTGTAGAAATGTGATGTATAAATAAAAAGGTTGTCCAGCACGTCCACTTCATTTTTCATCCCCTCACTTCCCTCCATCACCACAAGGTTTTACGGCTACAAATGCACACAACATGCTTATATTTTGTGATCCCAAGGCAAACGTTGTAGGTGCATGCCCTCTTCTCCATATTTTCTAGTACATTGAGGGTTTTTTTTAATTCATTAGCTTTTAGCAAGCCATTTGTCTGGCCATTGTTATGCAATCATATATGGGGTGCATCCACTCCTTTCCATTTGTCTCAAAGCGTCCATAAGCATGTTTGTGTTGATTAGCTTTCAACAAACTGTGTATTGCATTGCTATAAATGGTGTCATTTGGCATGCATTCCCTTTTGTCGATATGTTTGAGTCCTCATTAGTGTTCTATAGGCCAGCTATCAAGTTGTTGTGGTGATCATATTGTGTGTGCAACTTGCTTGCTTGATAGCTAGGCTAGGTGCATTTGTGCAAGCCTTGAAGCTCTTGCCTTGCAGATTGCACAACTTAAAAGTATGTTTTTATTTTGCGCTTTTTTGCATGGGATGGATGGTGCTTACTATTGAGCAATAGTTTTCACTTTGATATGGAAAAGTAGGCTTTGTGTTGAGACATGCATAATGAATGAGACATCCATGGATCTTCTTTAGACCATGTTTGGGCTAGCTCAACAATCTCCAATAACAAATCAGGGACCAACTTCATGTATTGGTCTGATCACTGTGAAACATACATTATGCTACCTTGTGAACACCCTTAACATTGCCACTCCCCATTCCTTTGTCCTACTGGAGGCCATCGTGAACTTTCACCTTGTTTAATGCATAAGCTAAAACTATTGGAAGCAAAGCGACTCCACTCTAAATTAACCTAAGGCCCAATCCTTCCATGTTCGTAATTTCTTTTCTTGCTAATTGGCAGACCTCATGAACTCTTGAGGATGCTCAATCTAGAGCTAGGATTGATTATTTTGAGCACATAGTGGTGCAAAAGCTTGAGGGAAGAACCTTCAATGCAGACATTGCAGTAACATGTTTTTATGTGTGGATAGATTTTGCAACACATTGTTTGATTTGGGGCTGTATCAAGACCTTATACCAAGAGAGATGGAAAAAGTTGACAAAATAGCTTAACACCACAGGGTTTTGTTGGACATTGTGTCTACATAAATGACAATACACCTTGCCATGTGGTCAATATCACTAGTCACTCTGGTGGATCCTTAAAGTACATGTAGATTAAATGCACCTTGTCAATTAGCCAAGATCGCTAGTCATTATTGATAGTTCCTAATATGTGTCATTCTACTCGCTTACTTGCCTATTCGGTAATTTTGTGTCATTCTACTCACTTACTTGCCTTGTGTCATTACCTTTTTACTATGAGTATTAGCATCAGGCCAAATAGTGCATGGGACACACATACAAGCCAAATACAGCTAAAGGGGCTCATGATTTCCTAAAACCATCTAAGCAATGTCTATCTTTTTCAAATGCCTTCTAGTTGCTTTCCCGCTCTCACTTTGACTCTCAAATCTTAGGTCAAATGCACACAATTGCACAAACACATTATGTGACTCGAGGTAGTCGTCTCTTTGGCCCTCAAGTGCACACAAGCCCTCTGGGACTTGTGCTTCAAGGGACTCCCTATTGCCTAGAGAGATGGGGTCTCTATACTCTAATTCATGAGGAGTATATTCCTAAAGAGTATATACCTGTAAAAGATTCGTCTACGTGGAAAAAGGTCGACCTTGGACAAAGGTCATGGCTGCCTGGAATTTCGATGATGATGTCCAGGCCCACGCCAGCGAAGTCGAGATCTTTGTAGGTTCATTGCATCTGGACGGCAAAACTGTCTGTATATAAAATGAGGCTCGACAGCTTCGTCCTCATTCATATACACAAGAAAGATTCTCGGGAGGAAAGGAAGCGCGTGCTTTGCCTTGGCGGAGGGTTGCGTGTGTAGCAGAGAATGGCAGCATCGTCGGAAGAAGTTATCGTCACGTGGGGAGGCTTATCAGAAGATGAGGGGTTGAGGGCGAGGCTGCAGGCCATGGCTATGGCTTTGCAGAAGAAGGATGCCGCATTGCAGGATTTGCAGAGGCGGCTGCAGGCGGCCCTAGGAGAGGTGGAACAGGGGAGGGCCAAGGAAGATGCCCTGCGAAGAAGGGCGGAGATAGCGGAGGCGGCAGAGGAAGCGCTGGCGTCTCAGATGGCTCAACTGGAGGCAGAGGCCTATGCAAGCATAACGCAGAGCAACAGAGTGCAAAAGGATGCTGTCCAAGTCGCAAAGGAGACGTGGAAGGGAAGCGGAGAGGAGCCAATGGGGGCGAGGCAGCGGATTGAAGAGCTGGAGCGGTGGCTGGAGGCGGCGAGGGAGGAGGCGGCTGGCTGGGAGCGGCGGTACAGAGAGGTGGCGCTGCCGGAAAGGGCCAAAGCTCCAATCGAATTATGCCACGTAAACCCGCTCGCAGATGGCGACGTGGTGCGGCGTGCAGATAGCCACGTGGCGGAGCTCCAGCGACGGCTGGCTGAGGTTGAGCGGGAATTGGAGGCGATTCACGCGAAGCTGCAGGAGGCTGAGCAGAAGGTTGGTGGCCACACCCAGCAAGCAGTGAGAAAGGGAGAGACTGAACCCAGCGAAGCAGTTGTCGTGTCCATGCCGCTCAAAGAAGTTGCGGGAATGCTCAAGTTGCGACTTTGGTCTGCTGCCTCCCTCATTCTTTCGTCCACCTAGGCCTTGCCTACCCCCACAAGAAAATTTAGAAATATTCTCATGTAGGAAAACGGAGTCTTTTTCAATGTTTCTCATACAATGCATAACATCATGAGCTTCTACTCGGGGCCCCCCACCGGGCCGGCGGTCCCCTGCCCCCAAGCATACCTAGCTAGGTATGCAGTGCCTCCCTCACGGAAGCTCATGATGTTGAGGTAAGTCACACGATAGAGAAAGATTCTGAAGCTTCTACTTGTCTTGATTTTTCCCTTAATCGTCTTCCCTTCCAAGCTTTGTGTATGCATTCATGCAACCCCAATTTTCACCCTTTGGTATCAAATCTGGCTTTGTATGTCGAGAAGTATTTCCATCATCTTTTCTCTTCTCTTTCTCTGATCAAGATATCTTTAGTGAGCATTCGCAAGGCGGCATGTCCTTGGGCTTCGTTTCAAGCTCAGTTTCCACAGCAAGTACCATTGTGTGCTAGCAATTTATCCCTCTTGTGGAGAAAATTTTGACATTTTTTATTTCTTTGGACTAGCATTTTGTAGTCTTCAGGGGATTGTGCTATAATGTACACCTTGCAAAAACTTATGTATTAGCATATCCATTAGCCATGGGATACCATAATGATGTTTTCCACACTTTCATTGAGGATATAGTGGATGGTGGCAAATGTCTACGCTGGGCATGCATAATGCAAAAGGCCTCAGCTGCAAAGGAGACGTTGAAAACTATGTAGGGTCTTGATAGCCATCCACCTTTGGATATAGGGTCTATTTAGGATGTTGCAATTTCCAATAGTTTTGTTGTTTTGCCTATAGCTAAGCAAGCTTGTTGGGATGAAGGAGCTATAGAGGCTCATACATTGAGTATGCTCTAATATCCTGATACCCAACAATTCACTCAACAAAAGAGCAAAACAAGCTTGAGATAGTCAATCACACCCCAAGATTATGCAGGACAAAGGGATCCTTTCTTTGAAAAGATTAAAGATTTCAAGGAATAGTTGATTGTTGATGACGAGGTTATTCTTGACCGTTCTCTGGTGCAATTGTTTTTGTGCATTGATAGATTTTCTTCCACTCGAAGACTTGTGATTAAGGGCAAGCCCAAAGCTATTGTGTTTGATGCAAGATGTGTGTTAGTGACCAACCCCCCATCGAGCCTTTGTAATCGCCTAAAGGAGAAGTGTCATTGTTGTTGGAATTAGGGTTGCAGGAAAATACACACAGCTTCGAGAAGATGAAGGAGACTCAAGGCACACAACAGAGAGTGTATTACTTAGTGTGCAATGGAAAGATGGTAGCCCTAGAATGATGGGCGTATATACAATGTACAGGAGCAAAAAATGTCCTAGTGAGGAAACAATTGCCTCGTCGGTCCTAAGTGTGTTCACATACATGTGGTAGTGATGTGTATGCACACACATCACTACCACATGTATATGGTAACAAATCCCCCCGGAGTGATGTGGTGAATGAGAGTTGGCACATAGAGTAAAGGGAAGTGCCATGCCTTGAGGACATGATCAGTCCACAAAGGGGAGTAAGCCCAAAGCTTTGTGGAAAGCTTCAAACTTCTCACGCGACAATGTCTTTGTGAAATAAACTGGGTTCCTCGCAACTGTCAATGTACTCTGACTATCAGTGTAGATAGTGTTGGCAGTGTCATGTCCAACACCCAATTCATCCATAAGGCGTCTGAGCCATACACACTCAACTGTAGTTGTGAAGACAGCCATGTACTCGGTCTCACAACTAGAAGTGGCCACAGTAGGTTGCTTCTTGCTCGACTATGATATACATGAACTCCCAAGCATGAAACAAAAACCACTTGTGGACACTCGCGTGTCAAAACAACTGGCCCAATCTAAGTCCGAAAAAGCATATAAGTATGACGGCAATGATTCCTCATTGGGATAAAACAAACCAGGATGTAAAGTGCCACTCAAGTAGCGAAAAATCAGCTTTATATTCAGCACTATGTCTCACATTTAGTCCAGTGATTAGCAAATCATCCACATAAAGAACCACAATGAGAAGTACATCACCCTCATGCTTTACATACAATGTGCTTTCTGTTGGAATGTTACAAAAGAACCACAATGAGAAGTACATCACCCTCACGCTTTACATACAATGTGCTTTCTGTTGGACTGTTACCAAATGAGTGCCAGCCTCATTTGACCAAATGAGTGCTAGCCTTCTCATACCAAGCACGAGGAGATTGCTTCAACCCATACAAAGCTTTGTTACATTTGTACACCTTATCCTCTTGTCTTTTCTTGACAAAACTTCTTCAAATACATCACCATTCAGGAAAGCAGTAACAATGTAATGGAAATGGCCTATGAATTTTGAGAGTAGCGGAATTAGGAAATTAGATGAAGCACTTTTGTGAGATTATTTTGTGAGCATAGCGGGTGAACTTAATTGATGGTAGCAACATAAACATGGTACTTAGTTAACTTGGCATGAACAATACTTTTGCAAGAGAGAGAGTTTAGAGAACATGACAATAGTTAAGGACCGGATTCATATGGAGCCGGTCCCCCCTCCAATAGGCATTTGTATTATAGTTTCTCCCATCAAGAGAGACTTGGTACAATACAATCTTGGTGTTCCTTGTGACCTAGGTGATGCAATGAAGATGGAAAGCTTCATGCATCACAAGCATAACATAAACTTTGTAGAAATCATAACTATCATAAGCCTCAGTCCCAAGGCCTCAAACACCTTTGAAGGTGGAGAGAGCTAGCGGGGAATGCGGATAGGGAAGAGGAAGAAGAAACATTCCATAGGAGAAAGAAATAGTTCCTCACTTATCATTACTCTTCTTGCTAGCATACATAATAGCATAGTAATGAAGATGGAGAAGATGGCAAGCTTAAGCATTGAAGCATGGCTCTTGGTTGGATTTGCATTCCATAGCCAAGAGTGTTTGTGTAGGCTCTCACTTCTCACAAGCTTGGCGAAGGAGGTGGAGTTCCTCAATTTTCCAAGTGAGAATGAATCCACAAAATGAGTGTGTGTGTGTGTGTGTGTGTGTGTGTGTGTGTAGTGTATATCTCCCAGCACCCCCCTTGCTTGCTTGAGGCAAGTTGTAGCTTTTACACATGTTTCAAGCTCATTGGACCTCTCTCCCCCCTAGCCAATCACATCCAGCATGCATTCAAGTACATGGGTAGTCTTTGGATAAGTGTCCTTCTTACCCCTTAGAGAGAGAGGGCTTGAAAATATCTAGATATTTGTTGGATAGAACTAGAAGCTCATTGGACCCCTCTGTAGACCAACCAATAGCATTCAAGCACACCATGTGGTTAAGCATAGGGAGAGTCTGACATGTGTCCCATGTGCCCTTTGAGAAAAGGGGTGCCCTTTGGGTGAGTGGAAGGTTAAGTCAAAGATTCCCCTAACTTTGAGACTTTCATGCATAGAAAGCTTATCAAGCACCTTCCTCATTAAGTTTGTAAAGTCTCTTTTTGACTCAAGCACCTTACCCTCCCATCCATAGGAAACTTCTCAAACACCTTCCTCATTAAGTTTGTAGGGTCTCTTTTTGACTCAAGCACCTTACCTCTCATGCATGGAAAGCTTCTCAAGCACCTTCTTCATTAAGTTAGTAGGGTCTCTTTTTGACTCAAGCACCTTACCCCCCATGCATGGGAAGCTTCTCAAGCACCTTCCTCATTAAGTATGACAAGCACCTCAAGTACCTTAGTCATCAAGCATGACAAGCACCTTAGTCATCAAGCACGAGAAGCACCTCAAGCACCTTAGTCTCATCAAGCAGGCACCTTAGTCATCAAGCACGATAAGCACCTCAAGCTTAGGTCGGGTTCCCACCTCAAGCTCAGTCCTAGCTTGCCTAAGGTCAAAGGACTTTTAACACTAACCATTGAAGGTCTTTAATGAAGCTAACCCTAAGGTCTTTTAAGCTCCATTAGATGCACATTTCTCTTTGATAGACCATCTACTTCCTTTTGGACCCCTATGGAGATGTAACCATCTTTTCCTCTTGCTCCCCTGTTGAGGTAAGTCTAGAAGCACTTATTTCACATTGCTCTTTGATAGACCATCTTTTTTTGGACCCCTATTGAGATGCAATAATCTCTCC
Organism: Adiantum capillus-veneris; assembly: GCF_014529385.1. Lineage (NCBI taxonomy): Eukaryota > Viridiplantae > Streptophyta > Polypodiopsida > Polypodiales > Pteridaceae > Adiantum > Adiantum capillus-veneris. Next base: position 156,170,477 of record NC_140932.1, read on the forward strand.
TTTTGGTCCCGTGTTGAGATAGGTCTAGAAGCACATGTCTCTATTCTAACCCTTGTTCCCGTTTATTCTCCCACATTAAATTATCAGTTTAATATGAGAAAATCATTTGGTAAAGTTAGATATTATATTTTATGACATTACCTCTCTATTGAAATCATAGTCGTCCTCGACTATGAGGTAGAGAAGATAAAGCCTAGTCATTAGTCCATGTTTCTTAACGGATAGAGGATCCCTTTTTACCCTACAACATCATTCCAAGATGGATGACTAGTCCATTTGGTGCTTGGGAGACGTAGTTGCCGCAAGCATTTCTGCTCTTTAGTCCATATCATACTTCCAAAGTAGAGTGACAAGTTCTACTTGGTGTTTGGGAGACGTCGTTACCACATACATGATTCTAAGCATGCATACTATTTGAATTTGTGCACAATAAAAAGAGAACTAGTCTTTTAAGACAAAAATATTTTTCATTTAAAATGCATTTCATATGCTTACTCTAGTGCAGCATTGTAAGCATTGACAATGCTCATATTATCCTTAAGCTAGGTTCCTTGCATCCATTTAGCATCTTTAAAAGGATAATTCTTTAACTTAATACGATATCGTCAGATAATCTTACCGTTTCTTAATACCTTGTCTTCATGTCATAGGATGGACTTACATTGAAGTACTTCTTCTTGATCTTCGATTTTTGGAGGGTCTGCAACTATTGCTTCTTTTGATGGCGCTCCTTTGTAAGGCTTATTTAGGTTCTCATGGAAAACATTGTGCATGAGCCAATGGTTGGGCAACTTCAATTGATAAGCCATCCCATTGACTGGCTTAAGAATTTTAAGGACCATAGTATTTTTTTGCTAGTTTAGCATCATACTCTTGGTGGTCCGTAGGACTCTTGCCCGTAGTATGCCTCAGATGAGATTTGAGAAACTTTAGCTGCAAGGCCCAATCATTTTCGTTAAAGGCTAAGGCTCTTATGTGCTTATTAGAAGCAACCCTTTTTGCCTTTCCTGTGAGATGGATATAACCCCTTTAATCTTTGTAAAAGATTCTTGTAGGTCTTGGCTATATTCATCAGCAGCGAAGATTTTCCCATGTACTTTAAGTATTAAGGGACTTTTGGATCTTCCTTATTTAACCTCAAAAGGTACTTTTCCCATAGAAGTATGTACAATATCATTGTACGCATACTCTATAAGAGGTAGGTACTTCTATCATTGAGAACATTGATCTACTTCCGTGACATAGGCTTTTAGTAGATCAAGATTTTTTAGATTAGTTATTTCACTTTGGTCATCTGTTTGTGGATGATAGGCCAAAAGATAAATTTAATCTACATCCTAGATTCTCAAAGAGACCCTTCTAGAACTTACTGGTCATTCTAGGATCTTTGTCTGACACTATGGGTGTTGGAAAGCCATGATGCTTGAAAATTTGAGATCTGAAGAGGGTTTCTATTTGATGTTCTTTAATAGTCTTTTTGACAGGCATAGAGAGTGTTTTCTTGTTAAGCATGTCGAGTTAAAAAATTCAAGTTGCTTCCCTCGATCAAATTTTAACTTTTGGTATACCACGCATTTTGAAACATACTCTTGGATGTTTACTTTTCATGGTAGACTAGCAGAAATACATTTCTACTCCTTGAAGAGTAGATTATGGATTCCCTCCTTGCCCTGCATAAGGAGAAGTATGGGATTCATACATGACCTTCTTATTATATGGGTGAGTAATACATAGCCTATTGCCATTTGGAAGATAACCATCCGTCAAGGTGAGTGGTTCTTTTTTCTTCCCTATTACAAAGGCTATAATTACGTACTTAAAGATTTAGCCAGTAGCATACTCATCTATCATAAAAGATAGATCATTGTGAGTTACTATAGACACCACATTTACCCTTGGTCGTTGTGAAAGTGCATCAACCACTTGATTGTTCTTGTTAGCAATGTGAGCAATATGAAATTTAAATTGAAAAAGAAAATTTGCCCACCCCATTTGTTTGTCGGAGAGCTTGGTTTGTGTCATGAAGTTCTTGAGGCTTTGTGATCCATTCATAGGGTGAATGAAGTCCCCAAGAGATAGTGTTTCCACGTGTTTAGGGCATATAGAATAGCTAGGAGCTCTTCTTTTTATTTGCCCAATACACACTTATTGAAGTTGAGTCTTTGACTCTCATATGCTATGGCATGCTCTTCTTGAAGCAAAATAGCTCCAAGGCAATCACCATAAGCATCACATTGGACCTCAAATGGCTTTGAGAGATCTGGTAGTGTGAGCACACATTGAGAGATAAGCTTCTCAAAAGCTTCTTGCACTTTTGCAGTCCATGAATACTTAATGTTCTTTTTTTGTTAAGTCATGCAATGGGCCTGCTATTAGCGAGAATTTTTTCTATGAAGCATCTATAGTATGCACACATACCTATGAATCTTTGTACCTCCCGTAGATTCCTTGGATTAGGCCATCCTTTTCTTATCTCTAACTTTGTTGGATCCATACGGGTGCCATCTTTAGAGATAATGTGACCTAAATATTGAATCTCTTGTAGGAAAAATTCACTTTTCTTTTGATTAATGAAAAGCTTATTCTCTCTCACAACTTGAAAGATTACCTGGAGGTGTCCCTTGTACTCCTCAAGAGAATTTGGAATGGCCTGAAGATTTTTGTCCATCATGAGTTTGAATGCGTCTAGAGAATTTGTCAGGCCAAAACTTGCAAATTATCAAATAGATCTTCTACCCGGGTACAGGAAATCTATTTTTGATAGTGATCTTATTTAGTGCTCTATAGTTGACACACATGTGATATGTGTCATCTTTCTTTTGCACTAAAAGTAATGGTGAACAAAATGGAGAGGAGCTAGACCTCACCATCCCTTTTTCCACCAATTCATGCACTTGCCTCATGATCTCCTCTTGTTGAGCTTGTGAAACTCGATAAGGAGGCTTGTTAGGCGGTGAGCTTCTTGGTAGGAGCTCAATTGCATGGTCATCATCCCTCATTTTAGAGGTAGCTCACTAGGGATGTCATCAATGAAAACATCTTGGAGTCCATTTAGGAAATTAGACAACTCTAATTCCTCTTGATTCCCTTTATTGCAGGGATATGGTGTTCCCCAACTCATTAGCATCTATATACATGCTCTCTTCCCTGTAGGTGAAGTAGATTCTCCTTTTAGAGAGTTTCATGTTGGAACCATGGTGCCCTAATGATAACATTCTCATGTTTGAGAGGGGAGATGAATAAATCCTTTTTGTCCACATATCTTTGGACATGAAGCCTTAATTTTCCAATTAAGGAAGTAACAGAGACGTCTTGTCCCTTGATAGCTCCATTGGCTTTCAATGCATCTCCCATCTTGTGGGCTTGTATGCCTAGCTTAGTGGTCAAATCCATGGATATGAAGTTGTGAGTTGAACCAGGGTAAAAAAAATAAAGGCATGATGCTCTTCCATCTTTCCCCAAGCATAGGAAAGGAGAAATCCTTGGTAATGAGCAACCTCTTTTGGAGCTTCAAACATAGAGGCTCTAGGAGTCTCATTGTGGGCAATTCGCTTGGGGCAAGGATGATAATCATGGCCTTGCTTCCCACACTTAAACCATTTGTGGTCCTTACGAAAAGTTTCTAGCTCTTTAGGAGAGAGTTTATATTTACCTTTGTAAATTCCCTTCTCCTTGGACCGATTGTTGTTGTTGTTGGAACAGCCTTGGTAAGAATTTTGGACATTGGTTTTCCTCTTGGCATCACTTTTGTCTTTATTTTCCATGGGCTTGACATTCCGTCTAGCCCCTTGTTGGGAATTGATGCGCAAAGCAACCATGGTATGGTGGATTACTTCGGTGATAGAACCAGGCCGTTGAGAGTTAACATACTCGGCCATCTCTTTGGGTAATCCGGCACAGAATTATTGCTTTTGCTCGGCAAAGTCTATCTTTTGAAAGACAATAGCCTTGAGATATAAAGCCCAAAAATTTTCTACATATTTGTGGATAGACTCATAAGAGAGAAGCCTCAAACTCCACCATTTGGTAAGCACTTTATCCCTTTGCATCACTTGCAAGGAATTGCTTCATGATGGAAACTCGTAGAGTTTTCCATGTCTTTGGGGCTTTGCCGTTGCCACGAGGCTAGCCCACCATCGACGAGTCGATTTTTTGGAAGTGCATAGCTACATGGCGTAGCTTGGAGGACTCCGTGAAGCCCTCGGCTTCAAAGGCCGCATCAAATTGTTGGATGAAAGCCAATACTTTGTTGGTAGCACCAAAGGTGCCATCATAGGTCAGAAAAGAGATATTCTTTCCTCCCTCTTTGAACTTCTTTAGCTTTTGTGACCTTTGCCATGCAGGGTAAGATTTGCGATGTCCTCCCCTCTTGTATTCTCTAGGAGAATAGCCATAGCTTTCATTGGTAGAGGAGGAAGGTGAAGAAGAAGGAGAAGAGGGTGACCTCTTTCTTGCCATTTTCTTCCTTTGTTTCCTCTCTTCCCTTTTGGAGTGACGAGGAGAAGGACTATGGGTTAATCGTTTCCTCTTGGGAGGAGTTGGCGATCGTTTAGTCCACCTTCTTTGTGGAGCCACATCTTCGGAGGAATTTAGGGATTCATTACTTTATTGACGTTGGATTCCTCCTCTCGTATGGGAGAGAGTCTTCTTTTGGGGGTCTCATCAAGAGGCCTCCTAAGCTCTCTCCCCTCTTGGAGAGGAAAGGAAATCCCATAAGCACGAAGTTGTTGAGTAACTTCGGCTTGCAAAGCGGGGTTGCCCATAGCTTGTTGCAACCTAGTGACAAGATAATTAAAAAACATGGGGGCATCATCATTAACATCTTCATGTGCAAAATCAAAGTTATCAGTGTTCATTCTACTCTCTTGGTTATTGTCATCCATGTTAATAAAATTTATGTATTTACTTAGTGTATGCTTTGGCAATTCACAGCCTTAGTTGCTACTCCTCTTAGCCTTTGAAAATAGGTACTTAAGTATCTACACCCAATGCTCGAATTTGTTAATTATAGAGAGTAGTGGAGTGAGTCTAACATAGCGAAGTTGCCGAGGGAATAGCTCATTTTGGACTTCTTATGGCTCAATAATGGTAAAGTTGGCAACGTATCTTCTTTTTTCCCTTATCACCAGTATTTCCATATGAATTGCTGCTAGCAGAAGCTTTAGGAACAGATGATTTTCCACTCACAGAAGAATCATGAGAAGTGGCTGCATTATTGTTACCACCTTTTCTTTGAGTAGAAATAAAGGCCTATTCAACTACACGCTGTCTAGTCCTGTTTTTTTTGGAAAGTGACTCTTGCAATAGCAATGTGCATAATGTATCAAATTTGACAACTTCAGGATTTCCTTGGGTCACAAGTCTCCAAGTACTAGCAAAAGTCTGGTAAGAATCTGGCAAGACATCAAGAACAGTTTGCACAAGGGAACTGTCTGGAATGACTTCACTTGCAGAAATAAGTTGCTCATTGATATCCTTGACACCAGCAAGGAAAATGTCCATATTATCTTCCTCATGCATAATCTTTGACTCCAGCTTTTTACACAGCAATGCAATTTTTGCCTCATTGCGACTTGCATAAAGACCAGCCAGAATATCCCAAGCCTGTTTTTGCAGATTTTGCTAAACGTATGTGAGGAGTAATAGTGCACTTCACAAACAATGCAATCAATGCATGAGACTACGCATCTTTTACGTCCCAACAACGAGCTTGTTCTGCCATAGGCAAAACAAAATCTAACGGGAGCAATCCTTGCAACAAGACCTGCAACATCGCCTACATCCTCAAAACCAGGACGTACATCAATGCCCTGCACAATATTCCAAACACCCTTTGCATAAGGAGAAAGTTGGACTCACTTTTGGGCCTTTCAGTTCTAGGGAGAGAGTGGTGCTTGAACAATGAGGAAGAGGCTAACTTTACGTTGAAAATAGACATTTTGGATCCAAGCTCTTTTAGAAAAAAGGGAGAAAATATTATTTTTGTTCATCAAATAGCACAATTTCACGCTTTCAAGGCATAAATGCCATAAGTTCTACTAACTCTGTACTGATGAATTTCAGAACTTTCATTGAAGACTCTATCTAGTATCCATGTTCTCGCCCAAATATGACTTTGAGTAGCTCTACTTCCCTCTCAAAACTTCTTCCCTTTTTCCTTTTTACGCTAACCTTTCTATGTATTCTAGTGCATACCATGGCTACTTCTTGAAGGCCTAGCACTACCATTGACTCTGTTAGCATTTTTAACAGTTATACTATAGATGATCAAGCATGGATACCATCTCGAATAACTATCGGAAGTTGGGTTCTATTGCAAACTAGGAGGAGGAAGAGGAGGCAACGCAATGATTTCATGGAGGCTTTCAAGGGACAAGTGAAAGAGTTTAAAGTGTGTGCACAAAGCAAGCGGGTGAAAGAGGTCCTCATACAATATGCTTTCTAGCATGTAGACTTAAGGTTGCAAACATCTCCTCCAAGTTTTCCAAGGCATTGATCCAGCTGTAAGTTATTTTGAGCATCTCACTTAGTGCATGATTATATTCGAAGGTTAAGTGGTGGATAACATCTTTGGTCTGTTTCAGATATTTATCCATTGAATAGGACAGATTGGCAACCAATTGAGAGCATAGTTGGGATTTTTTATGCTTTCCATGCATTTATTGGTGAGCAAATGTACCGAGCAAGACAACACAAGGAACTTGCAGATAATGGAATATTCCTTTATGATATGTCATATGTGAAACCGAGAACTTCCATTGGTTGGGGTCGTGTAGCTCCTTTGTCACTTCCATCCTTTGACAACAAGGATTGGTCTTTACTAGCTTCGCAAACTAGTGAAAGCTTTAGGAATAACTAGCTTTATGATATACAAAAGTCCCTCAAGTATTCAATTGCCACAAAAATAGGTCGGCTCGCACTATTTATGCCTCTTGAAGTGTTTGTAGATTTTTTCTTCGATGAGCAAATAAGAACTACTGCAACAATGTTCATTTGCAAGTCTGAGAGTTGTTTGGACCTTTTAGATGATAATTGGGATAGGAAACAATCACAAAGCAAAATCTATATTTTGCAAAAGAAGTCCATAATTGCAAGTTTATTATAAGCTCTCAAAATTTCATAGTGTCATTTTACTATTTTAGATATCATCTTCTTAGTGGGCAGCTTATTCCACTCGACCAAGATACAGAGTCTAGCCTCGAGAACAAACCTTTATCAATGGAGCTCTACTTTCGAGACAGCCTACTTACTGTGATGGAGACAATGTCAAGCACAACCCTTGCAAAGCTCACACTAGATCTTACATGTGAAGAACTTCCACTTTCGCCGAAATTGTATGCATTCAGTCTCAACAACAAAAAGGTGCTTACTAAATGGATGAATTTTGATTGTCTTTAATACATTAAGACATAGAATCTAAATTTTTCTTCTTTTCAGATTCTAAGACATAAGGAGAAAACAACATTGTGCAAGGAGTCACTTACAAATACACTTCACTTAATGGCTTCCACCGGAAGCTAGGTCACATACCTTGTGTACACATGAGCTTTGATGTCATGCAAACCACGTACTCTTCAAAATGACTAATACAGAGACATTTTGTGATGCTTAAACAATGTTTAAAAAATTACACTTTTTATGGTCTCAAAACTTTACAAATTGTGTTGTTTCTGTCAAGATGTAAACAAGTTATTGCTTCCTTTTTCCTGCTCTTCTCCCCTGTCCTCTCCCCCGGTTTGTGCCACTGGTCCCCTGTCCTCTCCCCCGGTCGCTGCCACTAGTCCCCTGCCCTCTCCCCCGGTTGCTACCACTGTTCCCCTGTCCTCTCCCCCGGTTGCTGCTACTTCTGCCTCTGGGAACGCTGGTCTCGGGCATCCTTTCACATCGTTCAAAATCATGGGCCTCTTCCATGGCTTCCCATGCATCTTGCACCTGTGAAGCTTCTCTCTTATTTGTCAAGATTGGATTGGAAAATCCAATTTCCTTCAATTTGGCAAATCAATCACATAATTCGGAAATCTCGAAACTACCAGTTGTCCAGTAAATACCTAGAATACATAAAAGTAATCCAAAATCTCCTATGCGGTTGGTAACAAAAGCTTTTTGACAAGCATTTGTGGCACTTGACCAAGCAAACCAACTGTCCTTGCTCTTGTCGTCGACGTGTAGCCCATTCCTCTACTTCTGCGACGTCCGCATAATATTGATTTATTTCTTATTGCATATTTCAAACGTCTTCTTGAGTCTGATTGTAGCATTGTGTCATTTTGTTAACACGAGCGTGTTTGAACTCCTCAGCTCTCGCCCCTTCCTCTCTTGTACGTCTCTTTACCGAGATTATAATATGTTGGATGGTCATAACAAAACAATGTCGCACATCGTTGGGGGTGTAGTTATGTAATTGAAGTTCCTGTAGAAGCGTGATAATAGGAAAGTAAGTAAAGATGTTGCTTCTTTTAATACAAACGTTGCAACAAACAATGAAACAGCACGATTATTTATGTTTGGTACATCCAAAATTTGACTGAGGAGCAACAAGGCATTCAAACAAGTTTGCCAGCCATGGCTATAGTCATCAACCTGCGTGGGCACGGTTATCCGTTCATGCCGGATGGTATTCCCTAGATCATGTTCTAACAAAACATGCTCTACACAGCATACAAGTTTTTTCGCGGTACTACATACATAACCACTTGAGTCAGTAACACATTACAAAGAGACACTACTTCCAAATGTACCCAGATGTGCCTTACGTTTTTACACGACCGTGAAGCACCCTGCTTTGCCCGGAGTTGCGTAGTAGACAATCTTATCTTCAATGTCAAATAACAACAGACTCCAATGATCACTATGCCAAAACCATCAAAGAGAGGAGAAAGATCCTAAATGCAACATGGTTTTTACAAGGCAAGAAGAAACTCACGGTTGATTGTATGCAATGACCAGAAAGCGTGCTAGATCAAAATTGACTCTGCTAGACCAGCCCATCAGAGCCAAAAAGGAAACTCCGTTGTTCTACAGCATAGGCGATATTTTGCGAATCTATTACATATTTTGTTTTGAGCCTCAAGGGTCAGAAGCGAGATAGCGTGCCTAACATGAATCAATGGCAGAGATTAGACTTAAGATATTTCAGCAGGTTGTCACTACCACAAACTTCAGGAGTCAATACTGAGTGACTGGGGCAACTATCAAATTCCATAAGCCACTGACTCGCTTGGTATTGACCCATGTCTTAGCGGTAGTGAGCCATCTAATGAACCAAGTGTGACTTATAAAGAGATTGAGAAGTACCACAAAGCAATGTTGACGACCCCATCCATTGCATTGGAGTTGATGAAACTGTGCATGCAGAGGAAGTCTTGTTGATTGAGGTTGAAAATGCAGGCCTCCTCTAACCTTCTAGGCAATAGTATTTGTGCATGCAAAGACGCTGCACTAATTATAACTTGCAACTCCTCTTCGTTCTCTTCGTTGATTTTCTCTAAAATAATCGACTCATCTGATAAAGGCTCCTCGTTGGATGGCCCTTGTGAAGCAGATCCTTTTCCTTGACTTTCTTGAGCTTCATCCATGGTTGCCTCAGGATCCTCCCTAACAGGCACAGGGTCCTCCCTAACAGGCACAGGATCCTCCCTTACAGGCACAGGATCCTCCCTTATAGGCACAGGATCCTCCCTTACTGGCTCCAGATTCTCCATGCCTTACTCATTTTGGGCTCTAGCTCACTCCTCCATAACTATCTCTTTTTCTTCCATGAGTGTCTCCGGGTCCACCCTGGCTTGCTCATGCCCCCTCTGCGGCTGGCTCAGCTTGCCCATCTGTGTCATTTCTCTCGACTCGTGATTGTGACCTTCTGCTATTTAATTCAGCCCTAGAAGGATCTGTCTGTCGTACACAAGGATGGAGAGGGAGGATGTTCAGAATATCCATTGTTCTCATATCTCGGATAGGTACTGGCTGAAGCAGCCCATCATAGCGGAAGTGCAGCCTCCGAAGAGTGTCAAAATCCCACGGCATGATAGTTACATGGTGTGCATGGGCAGTCAGTATATATCCATCGCTGAAGAATTCAACGAGGTAGTCTTTTGCAATTTCTTGAAGGCAGAGAAGTGCAATGCTGGTCCATCGCATGCCAACTCTCCACTGCTCGCAAATCTCTCGCACTACTTGTAGGGAAGGAAGACATGGAATAGCCGATTGAACGTGTCGTTCGATCCTTCGTAGCTCTTGCAGTACACCTCTGTGCGCCTCATATTGGTGTCTTCTTGCTTGAGCATTCAAAGAGTCACATGTTGCCCTTCTAGGCATGGCCTTTTCACGAGGCATCTCTACAAACAGAAAACAACATGTCATTTGTTAGCACAATGGACTTAAGATTTTAGAAAAGGTCAGTACCAAGCGAACAGGTGCATCGAACAAAGTTTGCCTTCCCTTATTCGCTTGGTACTGACCTCAAAAAAGTGTAATAGCAAACATCATTTATATTTTCTGAGGTCAGTTTACCAAGTGACCAGGTGCATCGAACAGAGTTTGCCTTCCCTTATTCGCTTGGTACTAACCTTAGAAAAGTGTAATAGAAAACATCATTTATATTTTATGAGGTCAGTACCAAGAAAACAGGTGCATCAAACAGAGTTTTCCTTCCCTTATTTGCTTGGTACTGACCTCAGAAAAGTGTAATAGCAAACATCATTTATATTTTCTGAGGTCAGTACCAAGCAAACAGGTGCATTGAAAAAAGTTTTCCTTCCCTTATTCGCTTGGTACTGACCTCAGAAAAGTGTAATAGCAAACATCATTTATATTTTCTAAGGTCAGTACCAAGCAAACAGGTGCATCAAACAAAGTTTGCCTTCCCTTATTCGCTTGGTACTGACCTCAGAAAACTGTAATAGCAAATATCATTAATAAAGACGATGGTCAATACCAAGCGAACAGGTGCATCAAACAAAGTTTACCTTCCCTTATTCGCTTGGTACTGACCTCAAAAAAGTGTAATAGCAAGGGAAAAGGTGCAATAAAAACCAATGTGAAGTAAAATGAACGAGAGCTCCAGTGAACTCAAGATGAGTCCATGCTGACCTAATTGTCATGTCGTGCCCTCCCATCACCTCCCCTAATCTAGGGGGGGGGGGGGGGGGGGGGTACCACTGCTTCTCCCTCCAACGTCTACCTCTCATGAAAACGCATGGTGGTACTCCAACCCACCGCCTCACAGACTACTCATGAACCAGAACCTAGGCCCTGCTTTTCAGGCATGTTCGTCTAGTGTATTTAACCAACAGTTTTTTCAGAACCTCCCTCAAGGTTTCACAGAGAAACTACAGGAATCTTGGAAAAGGGGTGATGCCTTTCCAAGGGACACTCCCGCAGCGCCAGCAGGACCGCATCCGGGCCCTCCTCATGAGGTCCCCCCTTGGTCCTCCCCCAATGGTACCCTTAGTGTTCTTCACCGACACAGCCCGGGAGAGGATGCTGTCAACATGGGAGTCAATCCTCGAGGTAAGCCGCTGGTAATCTGTCTGCCTCAACTGCCAAACCAACACCGCCATCCTTTCCCCCTTAGTACCAACCCTTGGAAGATCAAAAATTCTTTCCTTTTTGTTCCCAATTTTCAAGCTCCTAGTTTGAAGATCTTATTTGTTGGGTGCTCTGTGCAGGATGCTAACCTCAAGCTGGAACAAATGCGGACCTACGGGCACAGAGTCTCAATCCTCAAAGACTCTTTGGATGCAAGAAGGGCTGAAGACCTGCAGGGATTGCTCGCCGAGAATGGCTCTCAAGATGTTACCTATAATTGGGTGCTAGAGATGAAGGATGAAGTGCTTGAGCTAGCCAGTAAATATGAGGAAGCCCTAAACTTTTCCAACAAGCTTCAGGAAGAGATAGACTGGCTGTGAAGAAAAAGGATTAACTTCTAACTGTTTATAGCCAGTTGTATCCCTCGGAAATTAGTAGACCACTTTTTGTAAACTCTGAAACTTGGCCTTTGGGCCTCTCCCTAGTGTTTCTAACTCTCATCCCACTCCATGGGTGTTAAGTTGTAATTTTGCTTCTCCCTTATAAATTCAAAATGCGTATTTGGTTTTTTTTTTAAAAACAGGTGCAACAAACAGGGTTTACCTTCCCTTATTTGCTTAGTACTAACCTCAGAAAAGTGTAATAGCAAACATCATTTATATTTTCCGAGGTCAGTACCAAGCGAGCAGGTGCATCGAACAAAGTTTGCATTCCCTTATTCGCTTGGTACTGACCTCAGAAAAGTGTAATAGCAAACATCATTAATAAAGACGATGGTCAGTACCAAGCGAACAGGTACAACAAACAGGGTTTACCTTCCCTTATTCGCTTAGTACTGACTACACAAAATACAAGTGCACAAAAGTGTAGTAGCATACCTCTTCAATGTATGTAGAGTTCTGCGTCACTAAAGCACTGCAGAACAGGAGTAAGAGGAGGATACAAAAAAAGGAGGAGCACTAGAGAGTAAGAGGAGATGCGCAAAAAGGGTTGGGAGCACAAAAGAGATGGTTTGCTTACCGCGTAGCGTCGATGGGGTAGAGTTAAAATGATGGGTAGTAGAGGATGCGAAAAGTGGCAGAAGAGCGCTCATGCGGGGAGAGAGTATATATAGTTAAAATGTTTGGCGGACGTACTGCCTCTAAACTTAGAATGCTTACCTCGACAAGGGTGACAACTTCACTTATGCGCATGATTACACCCAAGATTGTGGTTGGTAGATCGTACTACATGGGAATCTGAGCCCATTTATTACTGGTTGCCTTGTGAGCGCAACCCACGTGCCTTTTTTGAGTGACCATTTAGAGTCAGACGCCAATCACCCTTGCAGTCGCCATCTCCATCTCCAAGTAGAACAAACAGATCGTCATTGCCTTTGCCTTTTCTGCACTCTTCCCCTTGGCCACCTCTAGTGATCCTGCGTTTAGAGTCAGACGTTGATCGCCCTTGCACTCGCCATCTCCATCTCCAAGTAGAACAAACAGATCACCGTTGCCTTTTCCTTTTCTGCACTCTTCCCCTTGGCCACCTCTCGTGATCCTGCATTGAGCGACCTCCACTTGTTTGAGTCCTTTGCTGCCGCATCTCCATCACCATCGTCACCTTCTGGTTCTTGCTCTCAGTGGCCTACGACATCACCATCCAACTCGGTGCCATTGGATATTGCAGAGACAGGTTCTTTCTCCCTCTCTCTCTCTCTCTCTCTCTCTCTCTCTCTCTCTCTCTCTCTCTCTCTCTCTCTCTCTCTCTCTCCCCCCCTTCCTGTGTGCTGTTAACTGTGTGCACATCGAAGCCATTGCATTACGGGGTTAGAGCACAATGGGAACAACACTCCAAGGGCCAAAGAGTGGTCGTTAGAGTAAGATTATAAGTCTCACACCGCATGGTTGGAATAATTACTCCGTATATGACCGTGCCTGAGTTGTTATTCATTGCTATGTTTGGACATAGTGAGTGACTAGGCCTATATATATATTACTGATAACATTAAATGCTCTGTTCTAATCCACCTGTTCCGAATGGACGTGTGTACAGTGGAAATTCAACTTGGGTCAGAACCAAGCGAATAGGGCCCTTCGGTTCTGACTCAAGTTACGTCACCTATTATAACATTAGTGCACAGAACCAAGCAAATAGAGACCTTGAGGGATACTCGAAGCTCAATATTCGCTTGGTTATGACACCAAATACATACCAATTTTGAATAGTAGTTTTGGCTTGCTTTTTCTTTCAATCATGGGGGATCATAGTCCTGGAGATAGACATTGTGGATACAACGGAAATTCAACTTGGGTCAAAACCAAGCAAATAGGGTCCTTCAGAGATTCTTGGGGGCCCTATTCGCTTGGTTCTGAGTCAAGTGACATCACCTATCATGACATTAGCGCACGAGACAGAACCAAGCGAATAGAGACCTTGAGGGATACTCGAGGCTCAATATTCGCTTGGTTATCACACCAAATACAAACCAATTTTGAATATTAGTTTTGGCTTTTTTTTTTAGTCATGGGGATCATAGTCCTGGAGACAGACGTTGTGGGCGAGGATACATGTAAAGAAAAACTATTCACATTCTTATACAACACCCGTGTTCATCACTGTGCACCAGAACTATCAGGATGTTTAATGCAGAGTTTTCTATACAGAGGATTATAGGTTGCTCATTTGAGTACCTACAAACCCATTTGCAAAAGTATGAGGCAGTCATTTGTGACAATTCCATGACAGTTGATGGCATGAGATATGTGCACCCAACCGACCTTGACCCAGACAAGAGTGCTTCAAGGAGATTGAATCGCTGTCTGGAAAAGTTGATGTCCCTCCAATGCACTGCTTGTACAAGACAGGTGTATGAAGAACTTCAAAAAGTGTTGCTTAGTGGAATTCTACCACGGGTTTTTCTGTTACTTATACTTGCAGACGGATGGTGAGTCAGATACTTCCCATTCAACAACTTTTGGTAGTTGTCCATTGGCGCTGGAGGAAGAGCTAGAGGATGTGGAGGTGCAATTTGATCCAAAAGAAGAGCAGGTAGAGGTATAAAAGGAAACATTTGATGCAGGCTTAACTCTTGCTTCTCTTGCTGATGCAACAATAGGGTGCAAGCAAGAAAGCCCAAATAAGGAAGTGACTTTGCCTCTGAATTGCACTCCCAGCTTTGCTATGGTGGGCGATACCCACTACGTTCTGCTCACAGATATCATGCATGAGCTAAATATACGGGAGGACTATTGCGTAGCTGCAATTGCAAATTTTTGTGAGGCAGACATGGGATTTGTGGATGATGATGGAGTGGACCAACATATTATTGCTGACACAACTGTCCACGACTCACAGTTTACTTCAAGGTGGCAACTGATCAAAGATACATTCAATGAAGCGAAGTCAAGAGAGGTCAATTTGCCAGCAGATGAGCAATTTCAAACAACAACAAAACAACTTGTCTTGGAAAAAATGGGTAGGCCCGTGGCACCTAGAACTTAGGTAATGAATAATCAGTCTATTCACTTGTGGAGAAGGTCGATGCTAGAAATGGACGAGAATCAAATGGTAATTTGTAAAGGCATTCAAATGCTATTGGAGATGGCCCAGTGATAAAATATCATGATCAATTTTTTTGTTGACAGGTGCTAGTGTATGACGATAGTTTCTTTAGAAGATCGGGCAGCTCACGGCAAGGGCTTGTCACTAGAGTCCAAGGCAAGGATGCGACGTTGTCTCACTACATTGGGCATTGCAACCACAAAAATATTTGTAGAAACAAAAGTACTTGGCAATTGTTTTTCATCTCACTTACGGCCCATAAATTCATTACTATTTTTTTGTAGATCATAATATACCACAAGGAATACTCCAAAACAATGCAAAGTTCCCACTGCTTGCAATGAAAGTTATTACAAGATTGTGTGGTGAGCAGCCCCTTCCACTAAACGTAGAAAGACTAATTTTGATTGAGAAATAGTTTGCTCTACGTGTCTTTGGCATTGGGTATGGGTGCCAAGCACTCAGAGCCCCCTATTTCATGTCCTACATAGCTGAGGATCTAGCTGCAGGGGTTGAAGACTCGGAGAGCTTAGATCCATACAACAAGCGGATGTTTTTGAGGGAAAGAAGACGCTTGATTCCCGTAGGGATGCTACCATCAACAGAGGAACGAGCTCGTCTACAGAGCTTGCACATCAAAGAGGTACAAAGTGAGGAAGAAGGAGGTGCATCGAAGGGGATAAAAACGACGGGCTCAGGTCCATCTTCTCCCACTCCTGACTCGTGACTCTCGCCACCTCGCATGGTGCTCCCCCGCATTTGAATTTCCCCAAGCCATCTGTTTCTTCTCTTTGCAGATGTGTTGTAAAGACCGTGTAATTTCTAAATGTTGGGGTATAGACACTTGTGCCTTGCCCGGCCGCCCAGAGTCTGGGCACCCACTGACTTGTATACCTTATACATAGCATAAGTGTATAGGGGGCTGCTCACTCTTTGAGTCTCCCCACCCATATCTGTGTGCCGTGTATCTCCTTCTCTCTCTCACTCTCCGTTTGTGGTGCTCTTCAATCCCCTTCAATTGGTATCAGAGTGACAGGTGTGAGAGCGTAGATGGACGGCTTCACGATGAACTCGTTGGCTATGGCGGAGAGGTCACACATCTGAGCAAAGAAATAGAGGAGGCTTGTGGACAACCATACAGAGGCTTGCAGGAGAGCTCTCAGGAGATTCCTAGTGCTCACAGATCAGTCCACAGTTCCTCTATAGATCAGTCCATTGTGTACAGCATTTTGCCTCTTCTCGACAAGCTTTGCAACGGCTACATCGGCGACAGATTGGAGCTTGGAGCTTTCATAGACATGGAAGCATTGTGAGATTGATGCATTCAGCTCACGCATCGAGGTGGGAAGTGAGTTTGAGCCTTTTTATGAGCTCAAAGAAGCACAGAAGAAAGTCGTTCAATTTTTTGGCAGTTTGACAGCAGTCTACTAATTTGCTCATAACTTGAGCTACAAAGCTCCGATTCCAAAACTTTTTGGTTCAAAATGGAGCTGGCTTTAAGCTCTACGACTTTGTAGAAGGAATTGTTTTCTGATTCAGAGTGCAGGTGGGTCTGAAATCAAAAACACAGAGACTATTTTTCAGGACAGTTTTGGGCTCTGTTGTTTTGTTTGCTGCAGACAGCTTACACGTGCACACTGCAAGTAGCAGGCACATATGAGGTTTTACAAGATCGGGTTTGACTCCCAGGTACAGATTGAGTCTAGTACTCCCACAGGTGTTGCCAGTTGCAGTTGAGTGGTTCTTCTGCAGTGTTGTGGCTTGCATACATGGTCTTTGAGCGGGTAATGCTCTATGTATGCTTATGTGGTGAGCAGTAGATCTTGTGAGCAAGTGCAGAGGTTGGTTGTGGATGACATGTATGGTCACCTGTGGTACTCTTTGTGAGCATTTGTTGGACATAGGTTTGCAGAGCTTATGCATGTATTTTGAGTGTAGTTTGATGCGCATTGATTGCTCATTGTATTGAGCTTGCAGGACAATGGTTATTTTGTGTTGATAGCCATTGTGTGTCGAAACTCTGTAAAAATTTTCCCAGGAGTTTTATGCGCATCATTTATGCGATCTAGGTAGAGATTGCGGGTTGCACTCAGCATTTGCGTGCGGTGTTCTCTGCAGGTGGGAGATTTGTACGTGTGTATGCATCAATACAGCACAATGTGGGCTTGGTGATTAGCTCACGGTTTGACAAGCGTACAGTTATCTTGGCACACTCACAGGAGTGAATATTGTGATGTATGCTTGTGTCGCTACGAGCTAGGTAGCCGGATTCGAGCACTAATGGCTTGAGGTTTTTCAACAGGTTTCAGCTACAGGTTTACAAGTTTACAGGCAAGTTTGAGGGCTTATTTGGGCGCTGAATTTTCAGCCATTGTTTCCTCTTTGCAGGTGTCCATGTATGGCTCAGTTGTAGGCTGACCCGGGACACGTTTGTGACTTGTTTATGCAGTTGTTTAAGAGCTAAATTTTGGGGTTGTTTTGGGGCTGATTTGCAGCCATATTTTACAGCCATACAGGAGCTTGGTTTACTCTACAGGAGCCTTGTACACTTGGCATTTGGGATTTTCATCATTGCCATTTGTGGAGCCCAATGTGGTTACACTACTGCGAGAGATTTTATGCGTGGATTCGCATGAGCATTGTAGGTGCTGGTGAGCTCTTTTTCGGAGAGCATTTTCTCGTTGCAGGTTGCTTCTTTTGGATTAGTTGAGTGCATTTCATTGCTACCGTACCTAGAGTAGAGTTACAACTCTTCGTTATTTTTGGCATTCACTTATAGTAGTCAATATGTGTGAGACTTTCGAGTCTAGGACAATGACTCATGAGAGCCGGCGTTCTCGTTCGTGTCGACACTTGAGATGTTGGCATTGTGGTCACACAAGGAACATTAGACGGCAATGCTTTCTTTGTATGAGACAGCACATTGCTAGACAGGGATGCTACTTTTCATGTCACTCCGTATCGTGGCTGGTTCAGTAGCTATTCTAGCAGAGTGCATGGTAGTGTGAGATTGGCAGATGGGTCACTGCATGAGATTGCTGGTTCAGAAGATATGAGACTGTCATTAACGAGCGGTGCATCGTACGTTCTCAGAGATGTGCATCATGTGCCAGATTTGAGGATGAGTTTGATCTCCGTTGGTCAGTTCAGGGATAGTGGATGTCGGGTATCGCTGCTTGAGCAATATTTTGCGTTGCATTTGGGTTCACTAGTGATTGCGAGAGGTGCTAGAGTTGGCACATGGTACCCATTACACGTAGTACTAGTGCGAGATGGTCGAGTCTCAATCTTGTTACAGCCATGCAGAGAGCGAGAGACCCGAATAGTCTCTTTTGCTCATGGGTTGCAGGGTGCTTTGCATGGAGTGCAGAGTAGTGAGCTCGTTGTGCGCACAGTTGGGGCACAACTTGAGCAGTCACACAGAGAGGTGACAAAGCCAGACATGCATGCTTTGCTAGTGATTGAGCAAAGCAGAGAGCTAGTTGTGCGAGATACTTCTATGCAGGATAGACAGGTAGACTGGTCTTGCTCTAGTGAGTCACGACAGGAGGAAGTTGTGTAAGAGTCTATGCATAAGGACTTAGAGCATGAGAGCTCTAGTGAGTCACAGCAGATTGAGTGGTCATGTTTGCAGTGGGTGATTGCAGAGGAGACTGAGACATCAGTGATTATGCAATCATTCCTTTCTATGCTCGACAGTGAGCATGGGGATAGAGTTGTGCAGGATATGTCTTCCAGCAGACACCTAGAGAAGCTGGTTTGCTCTGAGGTTGCACGACAGGTTGATGCGTCTTTTGCAGACATTTAGGAGCTGCATGTGGCTGACACGCCTTGTCAGTCAGAGATACCTATTGCCAACGATATATATGTTGATGCATGCTCCGTAGAGCTAGCAGGGCCCGCTAGCATTGCATCGGCATTCGGTGGTCTCATGTATGAGATGGTGATCTTGAGACCGGATATCGTAGCTGTAGTGGGAGTATTTGCAGTTGGGGTTGCAGTCGTTTGTTGACTGATGATGGCATAGTGCACGAGGGAGATATGCAGGTATTGCGTACATACTTGAAGTACGTGTGTGGTACATCTGGTGGTGTATGGACTTACACGGGAGTAGGACAGCCGTATGCACACGATCACAGCCAGCCAGTGGGCATCGATTGAGAGCAATTTTCTCTCACCTTTTGTAGTCTTTAGACTAGGTTCCCTTGCTTAAAGGCATAGTCGCCTTTAAGTGGGAGGTTGTTGGGGTATAGGCGCGTGTGCCTTGCCCGTCTGCCCAGAGTCTGGGCGTCCACTGACTTGTATACCTCATACATAGCATAAGTGTATAGGGGGCTGCTCACTCTTTGAGTCTCCCCACCCATATCTGTGTGTCGCGTGTCTCCTTCTCTCTCACACTCTCCGTCTGTGGTGCTCTCCGATCCCCTTCACTAAACTCTTAAGAAGCTCCTTCTACCTTGCTCTATGAATTAGTCATCTATAAGTCCATTGGTGTAACTCTAATAGACTATTGGCCTTATCCTTTCCTCCCCCATGTCTAGTGTGTATAAAATAACTTGTTCTTGCCATGTAGTGGGTTTTTTCCATGCCTTGTGTGGACCATATTGATAGTGAGCCGTATGTCTTGGCAAAATATGGACCATGGTTAAACAGTATGTGCTGCATTGCAATAAAACAAAATGGTCATTAGAGTACGATTTAAAATTTTGTTTTGTATGCGTAGAATGCTAATCCACCATGTAATGTGTGATATGTTGTCCACCCCACCCTGTAAGGTAAGCCTTCTTCCAATCCAGCAAGGCAGCTTGAAATGATGTGAGCTTACTTTGGTCCCAAGAATGTTGCTCAACGTAGTGGAAAATTTTATCTAGTGATTTCCACACGTTTGCCTTGTGATTTTGGATTGCCCCACCACCAGCATTTTCTTTAACCAATGTATGAAGTTGTTTCCATTTGTTGAATAGGTTTCTCCTTTCTTCTCTATCTGAATCTTTGAGGCTAAACCCAAGAAACCTTTCTGCCTTCACGCCACCTATCAATGCTTTCCTAGGTACCTTGTAACGACTTTGAGACATCTTAGGGTCCTCTTCGATTTTGACATTGCCTCCATGCACACCAATGCCTGAGAGCACTCCCTCTAATGCTTTGATCACTCCTCTTGACTCACTCTCTGGCTTTATTGTCCATGCAAAACATATGTACAAATGAACCATAACCACCTTTTCAATTATTCAACAGAGTGCATGAAGTGTACAGACGTGAACTCTACTCAGAGGAATATCAAGCACTGGCCTAAAAGCTTTATCTTGAAGATGTCTGTTGGGAGCTCTATTCCATTGCACACTCTCAAGAGATTGTGCATCATCCATGCAATATAAGCATGGATTTGCCACAGATGTTTCGTGTGTTATGTTGTACATATACTTAAGAGTCTTTAAGTCACCTGCCATGTGTCATTCCACTGTATAGTCACCAAATCCTTCCACTGAAAGAACGACTCCATTTCTTTGTTCACTGATGATAGAAGGAATTTGGGTTTGACTAAAAACCCAATCAAGGATTTTAAAATTTTCCTTATCAACTTGTAGTGAAAAACGAAAACACAAAATCAACAACCAAATAATCAATATTTTTGTTATTATAGAGTGAATGAAGTATAGCTGGAATGATCCTAGAGTTAGAATGTTGTTTTCGGATTGCACGCTAAAGTATCATGGATCCTCTTTCGTTATTGATGGATCTAGAGCTCTGTTCATGAGGATAATGGTGACTCTCTCTAGCTTCTTGTTCTTCAAGACCTCACACTCGTCGAGCTTCAAAACAAACTTGAGAACCCCACCGCACCCCTCTCGACTGATGTCAAAGAAGTGAACTGCATACCTTTGCAATGCTTCAAGATCAACGAAGAGGTTGTTGTGCTCATTAAACTGTACCTCTCTACTGCCCTTACCTAAGAACGTTGCTTCAATATGGAATGGTGACCCAAGTTTCTCAAACACCTCATCGTTTACATGCCAACGAGTAGCCCTTACATGTGATGGCTTTGGCAGCAATGATCCTCTCTGTAGTTTATTTTGAGACTTTTTAGCTAATGCTTTGAAGAGTGCCATGTATTCCATCTGCAAGATGACACTCTCATCAAGTATTGCTTTCACTTCCATTGGTTCCAACTGATTCTCATTCATGAAGGAGGTAAGGAGCCTCCCTTTTATCTTACGAAATTTTTTCTGAGTTATCATCTCTTCAACTACTTCTTTTGGAACTAGACGGCTGTAATGCACTTCGGCATTGAAGCCTGGACTGTTCGAGTTTGGATGCAGCAAAGACCTGCCAAAAAAGAACCATGCGTTATGATCATGTATAGGAAAGTGTTTCCATTTCTTAGTGAAGCACACTGAAGATACAAAAGTAGAAACAAGCTTCAAGTTACCTTAAAGCTCGTATTTGTTTTTTCAGGCCACCACTACCAATCTTCATGTTCTCAATGTTGCACAGATCTCGTTTTCTTTTCCGACTACCAAGCACGGTGTCTTTCTCTCGGAAACTTGTGATCTTCTTCTCAAAGCATTGGATTGTCTCTTTGTTTGATGAAATCTTTTGAAAGCATTCTTCATTAAGTTTCTTCAGTTGCATGTTCTCCATCACCAGGAAGTTTCTTTGCCTTTCCGCATTCAATGCTCTCATTTCCAAATGTTCGGTGTATCCCAATAGCCCATCCTTGCCATCGCCTGTGAAATGTAAGAGGTTAGTGATATTAGCAAAGGGAGGTGGCGCATTTGTCGTAGGATCCTTTGGATAAATAGACCCATCGATCCACAAATCCAAATGATGTTCCTTGTTTGTCCTTCTAAGTTCTTTCTCCCGTTGAGATAAGAAAGACTCCCTCCTACGCTTTTGCAACGGTGCGTACTCTTGCATTACATCAACATGAAGATGATGTGTGTTGTTTCTTTGGGTAAGTGTTAAAGATGAAGGGACTGAGGATTGCAAGTTCAAATTGGTGTTTTCATCAGAAAAAAAAGCGTTCTCCATTCCTAGAGTTGATAGAGAAAAAGACAGACACTCAAAACTCATGAAATATCTCAGGTTTTGGGAGGGAAGACCATATTGTCAAGTTTAGAGTTGATAGAGTTCGTGTGGCTAGTGTTTCTGGAGGGAACGCTTGTAATTTGGCATTTCAAATCATTAGTCATACGATTAGTTGGATTCTTGACAAGAGAACAAAGGATAAGAATGATAAAGATGGTGGCAACGTACCAAAGAATGTCATTTTGGCTTTTTGTTGGTGCAAAAAAGTATCACATAAAATGCACAATTTAACGTTTTCATTTTCTCTCTCTAAGATGATGTGGCACTTCTTACAAGGCCCAAAAGTTAGTCCAACTTTATCCTAATGACACAAGAACATGTTGCATCATGTAAGCCCACATAGGGTAATTGTCCCCATCCAATCTGTCCTCAGCAAACATCTTGAACACATCTGTGTTGTTGTCGGCCATGACGAATGCCTGCACTTGATGTGAAAACTGCCCAAAAAGAGGAGAAATGAAGCGGGAACAACACGTGCTATATGGCACAAAACATAGAAAATTGTAAGAGACCTGTTATGGAGAAAACGGCACTGACAAAAATTCTACACAAAATGACAAAATAGCTTACGTAGTATTGCCTGTAGTGGAAATGGAGGTCGAAATGAGCTCAAAATTTTTGTCGACCTACGAACGCCCGCCAAAGCTCACAAAAATCAGAGAAAGTGAACAGGCATGTGTTGGAGCTACTGGCAACTAAGCCCGGGAGGACACAACCTGCTCTGATACCAATTGTTGGAATTAGGTTTGCAGGAAAATACACACAGCTTGGACAAGATAAAGGAGACTCAAAGCGCACAACAGAGAGTGTATTACTTAGTGTGCAATGGAAAGATAGATAGCCCTAGAATGATGGATCTATATACAATGCACGGGGGGAAAAACCTCCTAGTGAGGAAAAAATGC
This sequence comes from Adiantum capillus-veneris, assembly GCF_014529385.1. Taxonomy (NCBI): domain Eukaryota; kingdom Viridiplantae; phylum Streptophyta; class Polypodiopsida; order Polypodiales; family Pteridaceae; genus Adiantum; species Adiantum capillus-veneris. The sequence goes on from NC_140932.1 coordinate 156,193,537, forward strand.
AACGGCCGTCCTAAGTGTTTTCACACACATCACTACCACATGTATATGGTAACAATTTTTTCCTCAATAGGATATTATAAGCACAAATAGATAACACCATCTTGATAGTGTTACATGAAATTTAAGCTCAAAACCAAAGAATTTTTACTCAAAATGAAGCATCCATGTGTGTCATATATCACCCAAGTAAGTGATGTTCGACTTAAAAATTATATAATCCTCTCCTAAAATATTTATATTTACACAAAGTAATTTATTGAATATTTCTTTACATTATAATATGAGATATATAAAATTCAATCTTTTTTTACTAACCCATCTTATTTAAAATGTCCCAAAATTTTAAAAAGTAAATATCCATACATCTCATTATGAGTTTAGAGACAAAATTTTGACCTCAAAATGAAGTAAAAGCTTCCAAAAGCTTTAAAGCAATGTAAACTTTTATAGTTAAAATTTGACAATTTTGACCACTCCATTGTGTTCTGAGCGCCCCAAAACCCTAAAAACGGTTGCCCATATGCCTCATTCTCACACTCGGAGACGGGTTTTGGACCAAATAAGGTCCTTAAACTACCCCAAAGGGTTTCGCACCAACGCGGGACCCTTTCGGGTAGTTTCCAAATGGAAGTTCACAATTTTGGCCACATGGTGCATCTAGAATGGCAAAAAATCCCAGAAACGACTATCAAAACATAATGGCGATTCATCACGTACAGATAGTCATTTCTGGGATTTCATCCATCGTGTATGGATAGTCATTTGTGGGACTTTTTACCATTTCGAGCGCTACCATGTGGCAAAAAATTATAAAATTTCACTTGGAAACTGTCCCAAAAGAGTCCCGCGTCGGCAAGGGAGCCTTTGGGACAGTTTCAGGACCTTTTTTGGCCCAAAACCTCGTCTCCAGGTGTTAGAATGAGACATATGGGCTATCGTTTCTACGGTTTTGGGACGGTTTAGGCAAAGGAGTGGTCAAAATCATCAAATTCTAACAAATATTAAAAATTTATATTGGCTTAAAGCTTTTTGAAGCTTTTTTTTTTATAATAAAACATATGGACATTTAAATACTTTCAAGTTTTTCGGGACATCCCAATGCCACCCTCTTTTCTAGGTTCTATGGGACAAGTCTCTCTCATATAGTATTCTAATAATAAAAACTCTATGATTTGACACAAAATACCTTGCAACGTTTTAGGTCTTTCTTTCATTAAGTGCCAGAACAAAGTATATCCGCATAATATAAAAGTGAGATCAAAGTTGAATTTTTTTATTGTTAGTTTATATTATTTCACTAAAAGTTGAAGTAAATCTTTTTAAAATATACTTTATTACAAATTAGGTTCTATATTACAGTCTTTACTATCTCTATAGAGATGGCTTATAAGTCATATGCAAGGAAATCTCTTCAATGTTAGCATGCACACTAGTTAGTACAAGTAGTCTCTACTCTCCCCAAAGCAAGCTTGACGATTGGGTTTCATGTCATGATATCCCAACATCTCTTCAATGGGAGTATGAGCATAAATTAAAGTTGTGTTATATACACCATCTTTTGTTAGGAGACTTGGTCTTACAGTAAAATTTATGGATGATAAAAAATTTCATGATCTTTGTATAGGCTTATTACATATGAATAATGTGTCAAAGATCATCATGCACAATGTCTGATTTAATGCTAATGTAGATGCAAAACTTTTGCATGCACCCTTTGGTCATCTAAAATATTCTTGATTCCTTTGTTTATAGAAAATTGGTTGGTTTTTTTATTGGCCTTTCTTGAGGCACCATATAAACATGTGCATGAAGGCTATATCTAGAGGAAAATGTAGCCTTCCAAGTTTCCAAATGAAGGTCTTGTGTGGGCTACTTGCGGCTTGCAATTGTCCACAATGGTGTTTATGGTGTAATGCATACTCCATATTTAGGCAACCATTTCTTCAATGATGATTATCAAGGAAATCATTTGTTTATTTTGACCTTGTGAGGCCATATTATCTAGAGAAAATTGCAGTCTTCTAAGTTTCCAAATTAATTCTTTGTGTGGGATACTTGTAGCTTGCAACAATTTACAATGGTGGTTATGGTCTCACACAACTTCTCAGTCTTCTAAGTTTCCAAAATAAGGCTTTGTGGGATACTTGTAGCTTGCAACAATTTACAGTGGTGGTTATGGTCTCATACATACTCCATATTTAGGAAACCATTTCTCATTGTGACCTTGAAATGACATCAAGGAATGCATGTGTATATCTGACTAAAGCAAAGCCTAAGATATTTATGTGCTACAACTGATTTTTATTTATGGTCAAAAATTTCAATGTGCACTATTGATACCCGCTTTTCAATGGCAAGTAGTAAGCCATTCTGTTTGTCATAAATGAAATGCTCACACAAACTAAAATCAGAGTAGTTTAAGACAAGTAAGTAGCCCAAAACACTATAGTTTTTTCATTTCTTTTTAAGTTATATGACCAAGTCGGTTATGCCACAACTCAACAAAAGGAAAATCTACACCATAAATGGAATTCCCTTTCATAGAAGAGACATACAAAGAGTACAATGAGCCAAAATTTTGGCCTTGAGGTTGTCCGGACATCCAAATTGGTGGAGACTCAACTATATTGAGCTCCTTGATTTTCACACTACTCTTAGGAGGGTTAGAATTGACAACAATTTTACTATTTTCACGTTGCAAAATGCGACAGTCTATTCTTCAACTGGCCTTTCTTGTGGCAAATCTTCGTACAAGCAATTTTGCAATTTTGTGACCGACAACGTCTACAAATATGACCTCTTTGCCTAGGACAACCATCACTAGTGTTGGGGTCAAGGCAGTGTGCTTCTTAACTTGCATAGACACACCAGAGGCATTCGACCATCCATCACTTGTACAAACCTTATTTTTTACTAGATAGAAGAATTAAGGGTCTCTCTCACACATCCATCACTTGTACACACCTTATTTTTTACTAGATAGAAGAATTAAGGGTCTCTCTCACACATTATGGTAAGTTGCTCCACCCACATCATCTCTCTCTCTCTCTCTCTCTCTCTCTCTCTCTCTCTCTCTCTCTCTCTCTCTCTCTCTCTCTCTCTCTCTCTCTCTCTCTCTCTCTCTCTCTCTCTCTCTCTCCCCCCCTCCCCCTCCCCCTTCTTCCTCTCTGCAAGCAGGTTGTTTTGGCCAACGAGGGATACCCATTTTTTATCGAGGTGAATTTGTCAACATTGGCACTACAGGTGAAGCTTATCTCACAGGTTTTCACAAGAAACTTTGGCAGAGATTTTGTGCTTTGGTTCATGGCCTTTGCAAACATATTTGCAAATGGTTTATGGCACATGGTTGATGCCCATTGTACATGCATTTTGATGAGCCCTTTTGAGTGCTAGTGAGCTCTCTTGAAAGCATTATTTTGCATTGATCAATTTTTTTAATGCATCTCTTTCAGAATTTTTTTATGCACGGTTGCTTTGTTTGTGTACATTGAGTGCAGATTGCCATTGCATATACATTGGCCACTTTGGCATCTTTGATGCGGTTTATGGTTGAGATTTGGCTCAGTTTATAGGGGAGACTCTGTCCGATTTTTCGTATATTTCTCGCCATATTTTTGGCTTGATTGCCATACACTCGCATTGACAAGCATACGATTGTTTTTGACACATACAGGTGTTCACGTATCTACACTCATAGGAGTGTGTATGAGATGTATGCTTGTGTGGCTATGAGTTACATGTAGCCAAATTTGGGCTTTGATAGTTGTTGAGTTGTTCTCCCACTTGTTCTACAGGTCCCAAGTACATTTGGCACTTGAGACTTGCATCAATGTGATTATTGTGGAGCAAAGTGTTGTTAACTACTGCCAGAGATTTTATGCATTAATTCGCTCAAGCACTACGAGTGCTTGTGAGCTCTTTTGAGAGCATTTTATCCCTTCAAGAAACTCCTTTTGGTTCAGGTTTGGTGCACTTCTCTTCAGCATTGATTTATCCAAATTATTATTGTACATGTTGTAGAGCCATAGCTTTTGTTTATCCCATTTGTATAGCCATTGTTTTGCTGATAGTGGTAGAGATATAGAGTATACTTTATGCTCATTGTCGCTTTAGGTTACCAATTATTCATTATTTTTTATCAATGTATATTTTGATCATGAGTCTACTACTTACACATTACAGGTAGTCATAGGTTGCTAGTTCTACAAGTTTCTCTGGTAGAGCTATGTTGAGATACATGTTGCATATGTGTTGATCATATATTGATTGTGTTGTGGTTGAGTTGATCTCTCACTTTGACATTCACTTATGGCAATTGATATGTGTGATAATTTTGAGTCCATGACTATGACTTGTGAGACAGCGGTCTCATTCATATCAACAATTGAGATGTTGGCATTGCGGTCATACAAGGCACATAAGATGTCGTTGCTTTAAACACATGAGGCAGGGGTGCAAATGTATGCATGATGCAAAGACGGTTTTGACATAGACTAGAAAAGCGGCTTTGTATGCTAGTGAAGGTGATGTTACACTTGCCTCTAGTGCTCCTCTTGCTTTTATGTCTGATAGAGATGCCACTTTCTCTTGATGGCTACTAGATGAGTATGCAACATTCCACTTCACATCATGTAGTTAGTGGTTTAGCCTTTTTGCTAGCAAGAGTGCATCCAGCGGACATATCAACATATGACATAGAGGATACAAGAGATGTATGCTTGTCATTACCCATTGGTGCATCTTATATTCTACAACATGTGCATTATGTTCCTGAGATTGCACAGAGTTTGATATTAACGAGACAGTTGAGAGACAGGGGATGTCAGGTACTGCTTAAGAGAGCATTCTTTTCAAGTGCATTACAGATTTCTAGTCATTGTGTGGGGAGCCCAGAGTGGCTTGGTCTACCCTATGTATGTATCTGAGGTACAAGATAGCATAGTCTCAATCACATTATAGTCATGTTAGCAAGAGACTAGGCACGTCTTTCACAGAGAGCTCCAGAGTGTTGTGCACAACATGGCTGTAGATGTAGAGTTAGACCGGAATTGCTCTAGCGAGACACACCAAATTGCTCCTTTTAGGACAGAGATGCCTCTTACCATGGAGATGAGTGATATGGAGTTCGTTGACATGCTCATGCTAGAGGCTCACATAGTGATGCCAAAACATGTGGAAACAATCCCTATGGATGATGAGTGAGTGACAACTACCCTAGAGTCAGGATTGACGCATCTATGCATGACTAGTTCTAGTGGTGATGCTTGAGATACCCACTGCATATAGATTGGTAGAAGTCACTGCACATGGCGTTGACACAATTGGCACAGATATGCCAGTAGAAATTATGTATTAGTCATCAACCTTTGGGACTCTCATGTACAACCTCTTAGTGTCCATGGAAGCTACAATGGGAGTGTTTGCAATTGGGGTTGTCAATCGAGTGATGCGTAACACTAGCATGATGCATCATGGAGTAGTGTAAGTCAGTACAGTATACATGTAGGATATGCATGTTAATTCTAGCAAGGATATATGCATCCCTACACCACTAGAGCCTATACAACGGCATGCATTGACTTTAAGAGAGCCAATGGCCATAGGTTGAGACAAGATTCCTCTCTATACCTCTTATGCATACTGCTAGGTCCTATTGTAGTATCACTTATTGGGACATTTGCAATTAAGTGGAAGATTGTTGGGGGAAAGGCGGTGTGCAGGCCTACCCCGGCCACCCCCACTACACATGCAAGAGGCATCCGACCACCAATCACTTGTACACACCTTATTCTTTATTAGATAAAAGAATAAAATCACACACATTGTGGTGAGTTGTCCCCCATCGTGTGTTCTCTCTCCTTCTCCTTCTCCCTATCCGCACATGCACCACATTTGTGCACTCTTCAACCAGGCATATATGCATCACCATTCCCACTAGTGTTAAGAGTCTGATGTCTAATCTCTTTTGTAGCAAAGCGCTAGAAACATCACTGAAGCTTGTCCTTTGGGGTGGAGTTACTTGTGGCAATGTTAAATGTGTCCCAGATGAAGGCAAAGAACATAGCAAGAAATGGCTTTCATTTCTCATCAAAATTGAATCCTTTAAATATAACCTATGAAAACAAGCTATTAAGCTTATGCAATGTGAATTGACACTACTATCCTCTTTCATGTTCAAATGCATGAGCTTTTTTATAAGAAAAACTTTACTTGATGCAATCTTGCCATCCCCATTTGAGCATGACGAGTCCCATAATTCTTTTGCAATGGTATTTCCATAATCATGAAGAAGATAGACTCACCAAGGTGCCGGCAAATGGTCACCATAGCATAAGCATCAAGCTCCTCCCGGTCATCACATCAGTGTAAACACCTTCTTTATGTTCTTTTAGTGGCACTATAAGGCCCTTATTTACCAAAACATCAAGCATACATTGCTTCCATATTTTGAATTTTGTGCCATCAAAATAATTCTTAATATAATACTCTTCTTTATCCATAGGTCTATGCATAACTGACAAGAGGAAATGCAAGAGAGTGAGAATAGGATTTTATGGCAAAAATTTTACGAAAATTTTGACAATCTCCTTTGTTTAGAGATCAAAATCTCAACCAAAACTAGCATAAAACAATGCATAAATTGTAAAAGAGTTTTGATAGGGCACCAACTAGCATACACTGCTCAAAAGAACTGTCAAAAGGCTTCCAACTTGGTGTCAAAGCACCTATACCCTTCTATACATATCCTATGGTGAGGCCACAAATGGGGATCTCCACCAACCTAATCCACCTCTCACTAGGTAACCCGGACCCTCATGCTCAGCTTCAAAAAAACCTCATGCAACAACAACCCTCACAGAAGGCTTTGTAGACATCACTAGGCACACTCTCAAAAAGGGCTCTTTCTTTGGACCAAGTTTCAAAAACGATTGGAATTGCCAAATCAAGCCAAAATAAGCTCCACAAGGGTATACAAAAACAGTATCCACAACACAATGTACATATGTCATGAAATCACAATAAAATGTTGTGTGCACTCAAATGGGCACCAACAAACGTGCAAGAAAAACTCCACAAAACTCAGCTTCCTACAAGAAGTAAATTCCTCTCAATAGAGCTCAGAGCACAAATGTTTGTCAAGATATGCATAATCCATACAAATAAAACTCCCACTAAAACCAAAAGTGCTTGTAAACTATCAAAGATTCTCACATATTTGCTTTGTCAAGAGAACACGTGACTTTCCCTGTGCATATAAAACATGGATCTGTAAACTGTCCATGAGAAGCGGTCAACAACTATGCATGAGCAATACCATAGAGAATATACAGCATGGCCAAGAACGCATATGGCGATGCAAATCTGCTCTCAAAAATGCATAAAAAGCACAATACACTTGTGTATGCAAAAAAGTTGTTATCTTTGACAAGTAAACTCCACCTATAAAGTCATCGCCAAAATCTACGCCTAGACTGGAATGGAGACCTCAGTCAAAAATCCAACTCTAACACCACCTTTGATGTTGATGCAAAAAACTATGATGTTGATGCAAAAACCTCCACATCCAAGCAATGTGCTGGGGGAAATAGTCTCTCAAGAGACTCTGTGAGAGCAAATGGTACACTCCCACTATAAGACTACACCTTGGTAGCCCTAGCCCTCAAACACATCTTGGCACTCTCTCGTTGATATCAAAAAGTGTGTGTGTATGTCAAAACAGAGCGTAGGAGTGTTTATACAAAGAATATCTGCAATCATTAGGAAAAGTTTGGACTCAAAAATGGGCCTTGTAAGAATTGTTGATGTGGCATAGCTTTCAAAAAGTGGGGATCGGTAAATTTTTTGCAAATAAGATCCAAACGTGTCGGAGGTTGGATATTTAGAATCTACTCTTTAAATGCTATCTATTGATATATAGCATGCATGTATCGGACATTGCCTTCATGTAGATCTAGAAAAAGGTGATTTTAGATTACCGTAACGATAACAAAACCTGGCTGATTGAAAAAAAATGGCATAACTTTCATAGAAGTCATTTAAAATTTTCGGACCTTGGCTCTTTAGAATCCATTTTTCAAGAACTTTCCAATGATACGTCTTATCATGGGGTTCTAAGCAATATTTAGAGGGGTCTACCGGATTGCTTTCTTTTGTACAACTTTGATGATGTGGCACTCTTAAAAGGCCCAAAAATGAATTCAAAATTTTCCTAATGTGTGATGTTGATGTAGTATGATGATTGTCATAGGTAGATAGTCAATGGTAAGGACACAAGGGATGTTGAAGATCAATGGGATGCAAGCAGATCGAGTATCAAAAAACCAAATCAATGTCATAAGCTGAGAAGCATCAAGAGTCAAAATCGATGCCAAAAACATTGGCTGAAAATTACCATCTGCTATGATGCTCAAATGGAGATTTTGAGAGCATGAATAGATTTGAAAGGTGGGTAATCCTAGGAGACCTACTAGAAATACTCATGGCATGATGAAGAAGTCACAACAACAAGTGGAACCAAGATTCGGCCTGAAACTCCACGTGTGCGGATGCAAATTTCATCTCTCTCTCTCTCTCTCTCTCTCTCTCTCTCTCTCTCTCTCTCTCTCTCTCTCTCTCTCTCTCTCTCTCTCTCTCTCACACACACACACACACACACACACACACACACACACACACATGCACCTACTCTAAGATCTCCACAACACCTTAGCTCTCAGCTTTGATACCATTTGTAGAGTGTGTGGTGCATGCGGAGTGTAAGGGAGAAGAAGAACAGACACATGGAGAGGGTGGAGCGAGCTCGGTAAGGATAATGATGTCTCACCACTCCTTATTATATTGTGTATTGAAAAATAAGGTTAGATGGGTTAGTAATGGATGTGGGCATTCAACCAGTTGGCTTCAATCCCAACACAAAGGAGTTTGGATTAAACAAAAAGGTAGGAAAGCTAGCATGGACTTTGTGTTAGGGTTAGGCCAACCGGATGTGTATCCATCATACTGACCATCCTAACCTTATCATGCTCATTGGTTATATAGAAAAATAAGGAGTGGTGAGGCTTTTGAATACTCGCGCTACTCCACCACCACTTTGTGTCTCCTGACCAACATTTTGTGAGGATTTTGAATCCTCATGCTACTCCACCAACACTTTGTGTCTGATCTTCTTCTCCCTTGCACTCTTCACGCACCACACATTCCACAAGTGCTATCAGAGCTACGGTGATGTCTTCCTTCCCAACACATGTGGTACGAGCTTTAGAGTGATCTTAGCCTTAGGTGAAGGACACATCAAATATTGTGTCTTCCTTCCTCGCATGCACACTAGCTTTAGAACGATCGAAGGCTTGCAACCTTACACAACAAATATTGTACACTATGCATAGCTTTTGTGCACTATGCAAAAGCTTGAATGGAGGAACTTTAGAACTTGAATGGAGCACACAGTAATGAAGTGGAGAGCTTAGAGAAGGTCAAAGAGAGAGAGAGAGAGAGAGAGAGAGCTAAAATCCATGTCCACGCTTTTGCTTCCAATTGTTGCTACAAAGGGCGACATTGACACCCAGTTTTCTTGGCATCAACTTCTTCAACATGGACATCAACACCAAATTTGGAATTGACACAACGTTTTTCACAAGCATCATCAAGGATAGTAGTCTTAATAGTTATTGCTTGGCTTCTTAGCGCTTTGTTTTGCACAAATTTTTTTATGTATGCCTACTGTGTTTTGGTTTTATGATGCTTAGCCATTGATGGCTCACAAGTTTTCAACAGTTTTTTAGACCCGTCTATACATGTAGTTGTGTGACCTCTCCATAAGACATGTATAGATGGGTATATGTGCTTTGACACAAAGTTGGCAGTCTTTCGATGGTTCTTTCAACTCTGTCAGCTCTAGTTTGCTTACAACACTCTTTTGCATTGACATTGCAATGGTTTTGATGAGTTTCTAGTCAAGATTTTGATCTCCATCCAGAGAAACTCTGCCAAATTTTTTTGTCAAATAATTTTCTATAAGTTCTTAGCATTACTCTCTTGCAGTTAGCTCTCATTAGTATGGCTAGATCCTCTAAGAAATAAGATTACTACAGTAAGAAGTTTGATGGCCCAAATTTCACTATATGGAAGCAAAGAATGCTTGATGTGCTAATCAACAAAGGAGTTGCATCAGCATAGAAAGAATGATCAATTGAAGGAGCTTGATTCTCGTGTCATGGCAACTATCATGTTGCATCTTGGTGAGTTCTTCATGGTTATGAACAAGACTAATGCTAAACAATCGTGGGAGTCTTTATGCTAAGCATGGGATGGTAAGAGTGCATCAAACAAAGTATTTTTATGAGGAAGCTTATGCATCTTATCATCAAAGAAGGTAGTACTTTTAGTTCCCACCTGAACCAATTTAACAGTGAGTGTAGTTTCAGTTCACACCTAAACAAGTTTAGCACTATTTACTCAATTGAACATCAAAGGGGCTTAATTTTGATGTGATTAAATGAAAGCCATTTTCTTGCTGTGTTCTTTTCCTGTATGATGGGACACATTTACACTGCCATTAATACTAATTTCACCCCTAAGGGCAAGCTTTTTTTTTTTGATGTTACTAGTTTATCTTGGGTACACTACAATGTTTGGCAATGGTTCCTAGATTATCAAAAAGGGTAACTTGGTCATGTCCAAAGACCCATATTTTCCAAAGACCCAAAAATATGGCTCATTATACTCCTTGTATGTCTCTTCTATGAAAGAGAAATCTATGTATGTAGCATAGCTGACTTCTACTGATTGTGGCATAGCCATCTTGGTCATATGAGTCAAAAGGGAATGAAGCAATTACATGTTTTGGCTATATCCATGTATTAAACTATTTTAATTTTAATTTTTGTGAGCATTGCATATCTGGGAAACAGACTAGGCTTACCACTTGGCCAATAGATCAAAAGTGAGGGAATCCTCTAGATTTGGTTCATCGTGATTTATGTGGGCCTATGCTACCCCATAAGTCTCTAGGGGGGTGTAATGGAAATGGCCTATGAACTTTAAGAATAGTGGAAATATAAGAATTAAAGAGAGCATTTTTGTGAGACTACTTTGAGAACATAGAGGGTGAACTTAATTGACAATAGCAACATAATCATAGTACTAAATTAACTTGGCATGAACAATACTTTCGCAAGAGAGAGAGTTTAGAGAACTTGACAACAGTTGAGGACCGGATTTAAGTGGAGCCAATCCCCCCTCCAATAAGCATTTGTATTATAAATTCTCCCATCAAGAGAGACTTATTACAATACAATCTTTGTGTTCCTTGTGACCTAGGTGATGCAATGAAGATAGAAAGCTTCATGCATCATGAGCATAACAGAAACTTTGTGGAAAGCATTAACTATCCCAAGCCTCGGTCCCAAGACCTCAAACACCTTCGAAGATGGAGAGAGCTAGCAGGGAAAGAGGTTAGGGAAGAGGAAGAAGGAACATCTCATAGGAGAAAGAACTAGTTCCTCACTTATCATCACTCTTCTTGCTAGCATACATAATAGCATAGTAATGAAGATAGAGAAGATGGCAAGCTTAAGCATTGAAGCATGGCTCTTGGTTGGATTTGCATTCCATAGCCAAGAGTGTTGGTGTAGGCTCGCAACCTCTACTTGCTTGGAGAAGGAGAGGGAGCTCTTGCACTTTGCACAATACACAATGAGGGTGTGTGTGTGTGTGTGTGTGTGTGTGGGGGGGGGGGGGGGGGGGGGGGGGGGGGGGGGGGGGGAGAGTATACCTGCCAAGCATGTCCCTAGCTTCCTTGGTCAACCCCCCCTTGTAGCTCATTGGACCCCTCCAGGCCTAGCCAATCATAAGCAGGAGGTAAATCAAGTAACAAGGGTAGCCTTGGGACAATTGTCTCCCTTTCCCCTTTGAGAGAGAGGACTTGATAAATGTAAGAACAATTAATTAAATCTTCTAAATTATCATTGGACCCCTTGGGTGGCCAACCAATAGGCTTCAGGCACACCATGAGGGCAACATGAGGAGGAACTTGACAAGTGTCCTTTTTGCTTTCTCGGTACCAAGCTTGCCTTGAGTGACTGTGTGGGTGTTCTCTCTCATCCCCCCTCTTGTAGGGCTTGCCCCCTCCCTGTAGGGATTAGTGTTGACTTTTTCACACCTCAAGCCACTCAACTTTGGACCCGGTTCCCACCACAAGCTTGGCCCTTAAGCCCCTCAAGCTTGGGCCGGGTTCCTAGCTCAAGTACAGCCCTAGCATCTCAAGCATGACAAGCACCTCAAGCATCTTAGTCATCAAGCACCTCAAGCACCTTAAGCTTGGGTCGGGTTCCCACCTCAAGCTCAGCCCTAGCTTAAATGAATTTTACACTAACTATTGGAGGTCTTCAATGAAGCTAACCCTAAGGTCTTTATGCTCCATTGGTTAGCCTTGCTCTTTGATAGACCATCTCTCATTTGGGCCCCATTACCATTGGCCCCGTGTTAAGATAGATCTATAAGAATATGTCTATATCCTAACCCTTGTTCCCGTTTATTCTCCCACATTAAATGATCAATTTAATATGAGAAAATATTTTGGGTTGCTTAGATATTAGATTTTATGACATTACCTCTCTCTTGAAATTATAGTCATCCTTGACTATGAGGTAGAAGAGATAAAGCCTTAGTCATTAGTCAACCTTTCTTAGAGGGTAGAGGATCCCTTTTTACCCTACAACATCTTTCCAAGATGGATGACCAATCCATTTGGTGCTTGAGAGACATAGCTACCACAAGCATGTCTACTCTTTAGTCCATTTCATTCTCCCAAAGTAGAGTGACAAATTCTACTTGGTGTTTGAGAGACGTCGTCATCACAAACATGATTCTAAGCATGCATAATATATAAATTTATGCACAATTAAAAAGAGAACTAGTCTTATAAGACAAAAACATGGGTCATTTAAAAGAAATTTGTACATTTGCTTACTCTAATGTAGTATTGTAAGCATTGACAAGGTTCGTACTATCCTTAAGCTGTATTCCTTGCATTCATCTAACATCTTCAAAAGGGTATTTTTTTAACTTAAAAAGATACCATCAGATAATCTCGTAGTACCTTGTCTTCATGCCTAAGAATAGCTTTGGTTTGTAGCATCTCTTCTTGGTCTTCAACTTCATGAGGGTCTTCAATAATTGGTTCACTTGGAGGCTCTCCTTTGTAGGGCTTGAGTAGGCTCACATAAAGCATTGTGTATGAGCCAATGGTTGGGCAACTTGAGTTGGTAAGCCCTCTCATTGATAGGCTTCAATATTTGGAAAGGACATAGTATCTTATAATACTTCTGATGGCCCGTATGATTTTTGCCCGTCGTTTACCTTAATCGAGCCTTAGGAAACTAAAGTAAGACCCAATCATTTTCTTTGAAAGTTAAGGCCCTTCTGTGCTTGTCAACGGCAGCTTTTTTCCTTTGTTGAGAGATGGATATAGCCTCCTTAATATTTTGAAAAGATTCTTGTAGGTCACGGCTATACTCATCGGCAGCGAAGATCTTCCCGTGTACTTTGAGTAGCAAGGGAGTTTTAGGTCTTCCCTCAATGATCTCAAAAGGTGCTTTTCCCGTAGAAGTATGTACAGTAGTATTGTAAGCATACTCTACAAGATATAAGTACTTTTCCCATTGAGAGCGTTGATCTACTTCTGTAACATAAGTCTTTAGTAGATCGAGTATTGTAAGATTGGCTATCTCACTTTGGCCATCCGTTTTTGGATGATAGGCCGAAGAAAAATTCAATCTTGTTCCTAGATTTTCAAAGAGACCTTTTCAAAAATTACTGGTCATTCTAGGATCTCTATCTGACACAATGGATGTTGGTAATCCATGGTGTTTGAAAATCTGTGATATGAAGAGAGATGCCATTTAGTGTGCAGCCTTAAATAGTCTTTTGACAAGAATAGAGTGTGCTTGCTTGCTAAACCTGTCGATGCGATTGTCCATATTCCCGTATTCCCGTGGATAGACTTGGGTAATCCAAAGATGAAATCCGTGGATATACTCTCCCATGGTGAATTTGGGATAGGCAATGACTGGAGTAATCCAGATTTTACTTCCCTCTATCATATTTGGTCTTTTGGCATCCTACACATTTTGAAACATACTCTTGTATGTCCACTTTCATGGCATGCCAATAGAAATACATTTCTACTCTGCCAAGAGTAGTTTGAATGCCTCTATGCCCCACATAGGGAGGAGCATGGGATTCGTACATAACTTTCTCACGAAGGAAATGGATAACACATAGCCTATTGTTGTGGAGAAGATAACCATCCTACAAGGTGAATGGTTCCTCTTTCTTCCCAAAAGCAAGGGCTGACATTATGTCTCTAAAATCAAGGCCAGTAGCATACTCATCTATCATAGAAGATAGATCATTGTGAGTAGTTATAGACACCGCGTTAACTTTTGGTCGTCGTGAAAGTGCATTAGCCACTTGATTGTGCTTACCAACAATGTGAGCAATATCAAAATTAAATTGCAAAAGAAAATTTGTGCACCTCATTTGTTTGTCAAAACGTTTGGTTTGTGACATGAAATACTTGAGACTTTGGGGGTCTGTTCGGACAATGAATGGAGTCCCCAATAAGTAGTGCTTCCATGTGTCTAGGGCATGTAGAACAGCTAAAAGATCTTTCTCATAAATGCCCAAGGCTCGCTCATTCATATTGAGCCTTCGCCTCTCATATGCTATGACATGCCCTTCTTGATGCAAAACTGCTCCAAGGCAATCACCACAAGCATCACGTTGGACCTCAAATGGATTTGAGAGATCCGGAAGCATGAGGACTGGTGGGAGGTAAGCTTCTCTTTGAGCTTTTCAAAAGCATTTTGCTCCTTAGCAGTCCATAAATACTTAACGTTCTTCTTTGTTAAGTCATGTAGTGGTCCTGCTACTTGAGAGAATTTTTCTATGAAGCATCTATAGTATGCACACATACCAATAAAGCTTCTTAGCTCATGTAGATTCCTTGGATTAGGCCATGCTTTTATTACCTCTAACTTCAATGGATCCATACAGATACCATCTTCAGAGATAATATGACCTAGGTATTGAATCTCTTGAAGGAAAAATTTGCTTTTCTTTTGGTTGAGGAAAAGCTTTTTTTCCCTTAATGCTTGAAAAATCACTTGGAGATGTTGCTTGTGTTCCTCCAAAGACTTGGAGTAGATGATAATATCATCAAAGCACTCTAGTGAATTTGAAGTAGGGTCTAAAAATTTTCTTCATTAGACGATTGAACGTGGCCGGTGCATTAGTCAAGCCAAAAGGCATGACTAGATATTCATAAAGGCCAAACGTTGTGAGAAATGCAGTCTTTAGGATATCTTCATCCACTATCCTTATTTGATGATAGCCACTTCTAAGGTCAATCCTACTAAAGTATGTAGAGCCTTGTAGCTTATCAATAGATCTTCTGCGTCCCGAGACACAGGCAATATGTTTTTGATGGTGATATGGTTTAGTGCTCGATAGTCCACACACATACGGTATGTACCATCTTTCTTTTGCACTAAAAGGACTAGAGAACAAAAGGGAGAGGAGCTAGGTCTCACCATCCCTTTGTCAACCAATTCTTGTACTTGCCTCATGATCTCCTCTTGTTGAGCTTGAGAAACTCGATAGGGAGGCTTGTTAGGCGGTGTCATCCCCACATTTTGGAGGTAAGTCCATAGGGATATCATCGATGAACACACCTTGGAATACCTTTAGAAAATTAGACAAGTCTAACTCTGCTTGATTCCTACCATTTACATTTGATGAAACATTAAGATCTTTTAAAGACTCTTTGACAAAAATCATTTAGGCAAAGACTAAGCTCTTCATTGATTTATCAAAAGCAGGAGGATTTTTACTAGTGGTATAGTACGACCACGCTCACTAGCATCTATATACATGTTCTTTCCCTTGTAGGTCAAGTAGTTTCTCCTTTTAGGGAATTTCATGTTGGCAGCCATGAGATCAAACCATGGCGCCCCTAGAATAGCATCCTCATGTTGGAGAGGAGAGATGAAAAATTCTTCTTTGTCGACATAGCTTTGGACATGAAGCCTCAACTTCCCAATCAAGGGAGTAATCGAGGTTTGTTGTCCCTTGAAAAGTGTTACAGCCGTTACAATATCTCCCATCTCAAAAGCTTGAATGCCCAACTTGGTGGCCAACTCCATCGATATGAAGTTGTGAGTAGAGCCAGGGTCAAACAAGATGAAGGCATCATGCTCCCTTACCTTTCTCCAAGCATAGGAGAGAGATGATCCTTTGCAATGAGTATCCTCTTTTGGAGCTTCGATGGTGGTAGCCCTAGGAGTCTCATTGCGAGCATTTTTCTTGGGGCAAAAATGATAGCCATGTCCTTACTCCCCACACTTAAAACACTTATGGTCCTTGTGAAAATCTTCGAGCTCTTCAGGAGAGATTTTGTTTTTGCCTTTGTAAACTCCCTTCTCCTTGGATCGATTGTTGTTGTTGTTGTTGTTGGAAGTGCCTTGGGAAGAATTTTGGGCATTGGTTTTCCCCTTGACATCACCTTTGTTATTTATTTTCCATGGGCTTGACATTCCCTCTAGCCCCTTGTTGGAAATTGATGCATGAAGCAACCATAGTGTGATGGATTACTTCGATGATAGAACTAGGCCATTGAGAACTGACGTATTCGGCCATCTCTTCAAGTAATCCCACACAAAATTGTTGCTTTTTCTCGGGGAAGTCTATCTTTTGGAAGACAGTAACCTTGAGATGTAAATGCCAAAACTTGTCTACATATTTGTGGATAGACTCACAGGATAGAAGCTTCAAACTGCACCATTTGGTGAGCACTTTGTCCTTTGCATTGCTTGCAAGGAATTGCTTCATGATGGAAACTTGTAGATTTTTCCATGTCATTGGGATTTTGCCTTTGCCACGAAGGCTAGCCCACCATTGACGAGCCGATTTTTGGAAGTGCATAGCTACATGGTGTAGCTTGGAGGACTCCGTGAAGCCCTCATCTCCAAAGGCCGCATCAAATTTCTGGATGAAGGCCATGCTGGATGAAGGCCAACACTTTGTCAGTAGCACCAAAGATGCCATCATAGGTGAGAAAAGAGATACTCTTTTCTCCCTCTTCGAACTTCTTTAGCTTTTGTGACCTTTGCCATGCAGGGTATGATTTGTGATGTCCCCCCCTCTTGTATTCTCTAGAAGAATAGCCGTAGCTTTCATCAGAAGAGAAAGAAAGTGAAGAGAAGGAGAAGAGGGTGACCTCTTTCTTGCCCTTTCCTTCCTTTGTTTCCTCTCTTCCCTTTTGGAATGACGAGGAGAAGGACTATGTGCTGATCTTTTCCTCTTAGGAGGAGTTGGCTATCGCCTAGACCGCCATCTTCATGGAGCCACACCTTCATAGGAACTTAAAGTTTCATTGCTTTCTTACTCTTTGGATTCCTCCTCCCGTATGGTAGAGAGTCTTCGTTTGGGGGTCTCTTCAAGAGGCCTCCTAAGCTCTCTCTCCTCTTGGAGAGGAAGGGAAATCCCATAAGCGTGAAGTTGTTGAGTAACTTTGGCTTGCAAAGCAGGGTTGCCCATAGCTTGCTGCAACCTAGTAACGAGATAATTAACAAACATGGGGGCATCATCATTAGCACCTTCATGTGCAAAATCAAACCTATCAATGTTCATTCTACTCTCTTGGTTATTGTCAGTCATAAAATTTGTGTACGTACTTAGTGTATGCTTTGACAATTTAAAACCTTCATTGCCACTACTCTTAGCCTTTGAAAATTGGCTCTTAAGTATCTACAACCACGGCTCAAAGTGGTTAAGGAGTAGTTCTATCATAGCAAAGTTGCCAAGGGCTAGCTCCTTTTGAACTTTTTATGGCTCAATAATGGTAAAGCCATAGGCAAGTCTAAAAAGACTCCATTATTAAGTCCAAAGCTCCCCAGGTGTGCACCATATCCCACATAGTGGGCTCAACAAAACCGATGATAGATCCCAGTTCCACTTACCACAATACAATTAACAAAATTGACCATTAATAGGCTACTTAAGGACCTCTCTTCTTAAGCAAGAAAGAGAAACCAAATGCTCTGATACCAATGTAATGGAATTGGCCTATTAACTTGAGAGTAGTGAAAATTAGAGAGAGTACTTTTGAGAAATTACTTTGTGACTTGGCATGAACAATACTTTTGCAAGAGAGAGAATGTAGAGAACATGACAACAGTTGAGGACCGGATTTATATGGAGCCGGTCCCCCCTCGAATAGGCATTTGTATTATAGTTTCTCCCATCAAGAGAGACTTGCTACATTACAATCTTTGTGGTCCTTGTGACCTAGGTGATGCAATGAAGATAGAAAGCTTCATGCATCACAAGCATAACGTAAACTTTATGGAAAGCATTAACTATCCCAAGACCTCAAACACCTTCGAAGGTGGAGAGAGCTAGGAGGGAATGAGGGTAGGGAAGAGGAAGAAGGAACATTTCATAGGAGAAAGAACTAGTTTCTCACTTATCATCACTCTTTTTGCTAGCGTACATAATAGCATAGTAATGAAGATGGAGAAGATGGCAAGCTTAAGCATTGAAGCATGGCTCTTGGATGGATTTGCATTCCATAGCCAAGAGTGTTGGTGTAGGCTCTCAACCTCTACTTGCTTAGAGAAGGAGAGGGAGCTCTTGCACTTTGCACAATGTTAAGTATGGAGCCTGATTCACCCCTTGTAATTTTCTGTATTAAAAACGCACATTTTAAGGCCCCCATTATGAGGAGAAGCCATCGTGTGCAAAGACAAATCACTCGTCGGAAACCAAAATTTTCACGGCTAGTCTCGAGCAAATATTATCACGTCGGAAGATGGCGGTCGGAAAGTAATCAAAAAATGGCTGGTCGTTTGGCTGGTTGGCCGGTGGCTGGTGGTCAAAAGTCAATGGCCGATTTCAAAGATGGACTTATCTTCTCAAGGGCAGCCACACATGGGTGGATTGGAGGGTCCAATTTGGACTTGTCAACACAAGGGCGGCTACACCACAGCTGCCTCTCATGAGAGAGGGAAACCCTTTTGGCCTATAAAAGGAGGCCTCTCCTACACACAAAAAATGGATTGTGAAGCATTGTGGTGCATTGTGAAGTTGATGTGAGGTGGTGAGAGTGAAGCAAGGTGGGAGCTCCAAAAGGGTATAATCCCTTTGTATTCTATTTCTTATTTTGAAGTACTAAAGCCATTGAGTGGCTGCTTTCCCATGGATGTAGCCCACATTGGATGAACCACGTATATCATGTGTACTCTCTCTCTCTCTCTCTCTCTCTCTCTCTCTCTCTCTCTCTCTCTCTCTCTCTCTCTCTCTCTCTCTCTCTCTCTCTCTCTCTCTCTAATCTCTTGTGCGTGAAAATTATCTCTCTCCATTAAGTAATCTACTCAATTATCTACTTAGCTACGTAATATTTCCTAACAATTGTTATCAGAGCAAGGTTTGCTCATAGCTAAATTATCAAGGAAAGGATTCCTTGAATTGAGTGGGAGTAATGGCGGAGGAAGGGAAGCTCAAGATCCAGAAGTTCAATGGAAAAACTACCAACATTGGAAGATGCAGATTGAAGACTATCTCTACCAGAAGGACCTCTATTTGCCACTAGGCGGTCTTGCAAAGAAGCCTACAACGATGGCAGATGACGCATGGATTGACCTTGACGTAAGGCAATGGAAACAATTCGGTTAATCTTGGCATCAATGGTGGCCTTCAATGTTTTAGAGATGAAGACCACAGAGGACTTGATGAAGTCACTTGATAGCCTCTAAGAGAAACCATCGGCATCCAATAAGGTATTTCTCATGAAGCGCTTATTCAATTTAAAGATGGCAGAGAATAGTTCAGTTAACATCGGAGGCCAATGTGACGGGTAAATTAGAGCAAGATGCTCTAATTCTCTCATCAGACAATGTGTCTAATTCTTAGATAGTAGATTCCGGGGCTTCATTCCATGCGACACCACATAAGCAACATTTTCAAGATTACACCAAAGGTAATTTTGTATACTTGGGAGATGATGAAGGTGTGAAATTGTTGGAAAAGGTACAGTTTGTGTCAAAACTGCTTACGAAACTGAATGGAAGCTTATAGATCTTAGGCATGTTCCTCTCTTTGCAAGAATTTGATATCTATAGGACAATTGGATGATGAAGGTCACAACATTTCATTCAGAAACAAACGGTGGAAGATCTCAAAGGGATCTTTGGTGGTTGCCAAAGAAGAAAAGGTTGGTACACTTTACTTGTGTATTATCAGCTCACAATCTTCAGCTTGTGCAGCAACTACAGAAGTTAACAGTGCATTCTCTCACTACCGGCTTCGCAATATGAGTGCCAAAGGAATGCAAATCCTTGTGGGATGCATGTCTAACCTCACCATCCTCTCTTATTGTAGTATTAGCGAGAACCACGATTAATTTGTCAAACCATGGGACGAAGCTGACTCAATTAGTGCATAGAGGCTACAAGAGGTTGTCGATCTCTTGGAAAACAACTAACAACTCGCATCTAACTCAAGCTATACTCAAGTGACTGAAATCACCAAAAGCCAATCGCTCATCGGCAAGCAAATCACATCCGTTATAGCATCAAATGACATCCAAACGTACCGAAACTTCTAGGACAAGTTTATAAGACCTAAGCACACATGTCTATGTGGCCTCAAACCCCACTTTAGGTCAAGTTCCAAAATCGCAATTATTAACAGCAGTGGATTTTTTACCTAGTCGTTTTCGACCCAGAATGCATCTAAATGCTTAGCAGTGATGCTCCAATACCCGGCCTATGCTTAGTTTTCGATTTAAAAGTGTAAATTCCTAGTTATGATGAAATTAGGCCGTGGGTCGGCGTCGCCAAAAACAACAAAATACTGTGAATGGCTTACGTCAATGCGTAGAGCTCTTACCTGCGGTTGCAATGCAACAAACACATTCGCAATGTGACAACCGGAGAGGAATAGGAAGCACGAGAAGGAGAGGAGTGAGTGTTGTTAGCTCACGCTGTGTATTTCTTATCCAAAAACTTAATAAAATCTTTACAAAGTTGGCCTTTGTACCTTAGCCAAGGTCTAAAATATGTAATGTCCGGCGCCCAAGACCTTTAAGACTCCACACTTATTGTATCTGCAACCTACGTATAGTAACTAACTTGTTCTTTACAACTTGGAGCTCCCATTGAGCCCGTAATACATTAAATATTACAATGGCTTGAAGTAAATCGGGAATTTACAATACGTGACCATTTTCGAAAAATGTGGAAAATGTGTAACTCCAATCTTTACAGCTTCTTCACTTTGATCTTCGATGTGCATCCATACGTCTTCAGTCTTTAGCAGCTTCTGTTAACTGACATTGGCTCAGTTAACATTCCTCCCTTCCTATTTTAGTGCCCGTCCCCCAGCACTGTTGAAAAAGTGTCCTTGGAGGCTGTGGAAGGTTTTGATTGGTTGTTGATGGGCTGATCTTCATTTTGTCGTTGGATTTTTTGATGAGGTTCAATTTGCTGCAACATCTTCATTGGTCCGAGTAGTTGATTTTGAGAGATGACGTTGCGTTTGTCCGTTGTAATAGCATCATGATAAGGTTGTTGTTTATTTATAAAAAAATATGTACAAGGGAAGTAGAATGATGAGGTTCTAAATTAGGGTCTTATACATGGATGACCAAAGGGAAAAAACCCAGTGGGAAAAAAGTGCCTTTGGTATACGCGCATTATTGGAGTATTTATTAGCATGGGAAATATTAATAAAGTACTCAAGGGATTCTTTGCTGATAGATATGGAATAAAAAAGGCAACAAATATGACAGGATAGCATGATGGAACATTGGTTTGCCTGTTGTAGTCCACTCAAGGTGCATAGGTGGAAGCAAAAAAAAGTGTCTAATGGATATGTCCAATGATGGGACATCCTATTTATTCATACATAGAAATGCATGGAAAACAATATGTTGTGCAAGAAAGATTTTGAGGGGTTCTTTAGAAAGATGGTGTAGCTATAAAAGCATATGACATGGCTTTGCAAGCTGGCACCCCTTTAAGAATGGTTTTCGTTGACGAGGATATGTGCTCTCATCTTACTGTGCACTGTGCGTGAGTGTTGGACTCTACAACACGCCACCACTTGTAAGTTAATAGACTTCGACTCTTATGCTCATCTCATCCAGCATGAGTGACACGAATTTAGATATGCTCAACTCTTCCAGCTTGAGTGTAAGCCTAATAACTATGACCTTAGCACAGAGTTTAATATGACTTGAAGCTTTGGGTCTAATGCTTTTCTCATTTTATGGCTTAGCAGCCCGACTCTGACTATGCCAAAGAGTGTTTTTTGCACCCTGGCGACTTGAATTTTTACATTCTTGTGCTTACTACAAACATTTCTTCAGGTAAAAGTAAGCTTGAATCCTCAAAAAGAGGATTAGTGAAGGACCAAGTTGGCATTGAAGGTTTCTTTTGCCATACCTATTTTATCATCTTCGAATCTGCATTCGTGTTGGTTGGGTTGTCCTTCTTTGACTGTGAAGACTCCATTGCTTGTTTGATTCTCCAATTAGGCATGTTGATAGAATTCTTTGATGTTGTTGGAGGCCTTTGTTCACTTTTGGCATCTGGCTTTTGACTAGGAGCATTGGAAGACTTAGGAATCCAAACCTCTTGATGACCTTTGTAACTCCTTTGTTGACTTTGTTGAGCTTTAGGTCCTGCTGAGATGTTGAGATCTTCATGCAAGTCTGGTGTAGTTGCAGTTGGCTTGTGGTTGACTGGTAGCCAAATCTTTGTATACCCTGTGTAGAATCGTTGTCCAAGAAGAACATTCTTTGAGATCCATCTTTGTTTTGTATCCTTTTGTGAGCCGTGGTAGACTTCAGCATCATTTAATGTTGTTTTGTTGTATACCTGCTTCTTAGGTATCCTAGGATATTGTCAAGGTTGATACCTTGTGGGCCTTCTTTCTTGGGAGGGACTTGAAGTTACTTCATATGCTCTAACCTGTGGTTTTGGCACCCATATCTGTCTGTTACCTCCATAGTACTCCTGTTCCTTTAAGCTCCATTGTGATGTTATCCATCCCATGTGTTTGTCTTTATGTATTGATTTCTCGTCCTTAATCCAAACCGAATCATTGACTTTGACTAAATTTCTCAGAACAAACACTTGCTTGACTTTCCTTTGCTTTCTTGAGTACTTTGGCTGATATATCTTTGCTTTTCTTGGTGTCTCCTTAGAGGTTTCAGTTGTATCAGCAATTGACTTGAAGATTCGAAAGCCTAACTTGCTAGAAGAAGCTGATCCATGAGGGTTCTTTGATGTAGAGGCATATGCTGTCACAACTTCTTGCTGATCGGTGGAAGTTCCACTTTAGCTTTACCTTTTTCTACAAGATTTTTCTTCTTTACTTCGGGTCTCGGTGTCATTCCTTGCTCAGTAGCTTTTGTGCTTGCATTTTGCTCTCTTTGATCTACACTTGCTATTGTCTGATTTTCTTTAAGCTCTTCTGAAGTTTTATTTGATGGAGATGGATCATCTTCAATAAGATCTGCTTTGATATAAGTCTCCATTTTTACTGTGCTTGAGGGCCTTGTGCTGTCGTCCGTGGGTGACCAGTCTTGGTCCTCATTCTTTGTTGTCTTTGATGACTGCATCCTGTTTTCATTCTGTATCTCTAACATCTTCTGGGCCATTGGCATTCCCATTATGATGTCGTCTGGCATATCCTTTGTTGTGATCACGTGGAATTGAGCTATGATGATCTGTGAACCTACTTCAATGGTAGTGGAGATGATTCCCAGCATTCTACTCGTTTGTTTCTTGATATGCTCACAAATTCAGGAGCATCTTCTAGTTGTGGTTGACCACATCTTTTCCAAGTGCGAAAGGACATGAGGTTCTTATCTAGCTGAAAATCTAGCTTTACTTCTTTTGATAACTTTTCTTCATTTTCTCCAACAATGTTGCACTTGATCTTCTTAGGATTTCTTTCTTTATTGACTGCTTTTTTTGTGGCAGTGTACTTTGGATGAGCTTTATCTACATCTTCTTTGCTTTGACCACCTCCTTCTGTTGATGTCGACTCGTATGACTGTGATACTGCACTTTTTTGCGATTGTTGAGCATTGTCCTTCTGCATTTGAGTAACCTTTGACCTTAATAGGTCCATTGTACTTTCTGGAAGAATTGGTTTCTTCAGAGAAGATTTTGGTAGTGACCTTTGTGTAGCATTTTGGACTTTAGCTTTCATTGATTTTGACTTTTTTGTCACCTGTTCTAGTAGCTTGAGAGTTTGCATCATCTTCTGATAGTCTTTGACTTCAGTTGTACCATCCAAATGAGTTTGTACAATGTCTTGAACCTGCTGAGAATCATTGCCATTTGCATCTTGATATGCATATGCGAGCTTGGTCTCATCCAATTGCTTGAGTACTATGGGATTTGTCGGTTTTTGACCCTGACTTGTGAAGATCAACTGAAGCTTTTGCCCCCGATGATCTTCATAGAAGAATTTTTTTGCAAATTTTGATTGTTTCTGGGTCAATGGATAACTTCCCACAACCATATGATCTTTCAATGTGTTAGAAGCTGGACACACCCTACAGAAAATGACTACTCGGCGGATTATTATTTTTTGTAATTATTCATTCATTGAGAAAACTCGACATTTCACCTTGTAGATATTGGGGCTTACAGAAGTTTCCAGATTGTATCCCAATTTTGACATTTAGATGGAGTAGATTGTTAAATTGGAATATTAGGGTTTGAGAATTGTAAGGTATTTATACCACTTTTTGACCTTAATGAAAAACCTCTTGTCATTTTAAAAAGTTTGAAGTCTGTGAGTGAGCGTACTGTGTACGAGAGAGAGTGAAAGCTTCATCTTGACACTACGTGTGCACCAGTGGTCGGAATCAAGTACGGAGAAGTGCAACGTGTTGCCCCCGACGAGAGCTACAAGCCAATACCTACATTGCGCGCGTACGGTCCGGTTTTGCGAGCTCCATCTACGAGCTTCATTTGGTGATTCGGTGAGCATACGTTGTCCGATTTTGCATTGCAGCATATCCACCCGTTCGCATTGAGTAGAGCTACACATTAGGCACTTTAGTTTTCAGAAACGAAGACCTGCAAATTTCGGCCAGAAATCCTACGTGATTTTGCACCGGGTGTTTTGGGTTGGGATTTTGGTTCATAGACCTTAGGGAGAGCGACCTATTGGGTTAGTAGGGTCTCCTTCAAGTTCTGTGGTGTTTCGAGATTGTTCGATGGGTGTTCGGCTCTAGAAAGCGTTGTAGGAAGTTTCCTCTTATGCACTCTTGAAGGTTGTAGCTTAGACATTGGGTAGAGACCTCTGTAAGAATTAGTTAGGAGTCAGTCGAGTGTAGGTTGACACTTTATGCTTGCTTCCACGCGCCTGCGGGTCGATCTTCGTCCTTAGCTGACAAATCTTGTTAGGTGAGTGCTCGTTGTGCTGACGTCCGTCGTGGCGTATGCGTCCAACATTGGCGCCACTACCGAGGACGAAAACCTTAGGTAGGTGACCGAGACTAGTCCTTGAGGATAGGGATACTTTGGCTTGCCAAGAGTCTCGTTTAACATCTAGATAGGATCAGAGGGTGGAGGACTCTCTAGGTCTTAGATGGAGTCTAGGGAGCGTGTGTCTGGCCTAGATCCTTCGACTTAGGTAGATTTAGGTAGACTTAGATAGATTTTTAGTTCTTAGTTGAGTTGAAGAGTAGGAGTTGGAGTGGTAGAAGCGGTGAGAGGAGAGCTTGAAAGTCCGGAGAGGCTAGGAAGCAACCAATACACCATTTCACATGATGAGTAAGAGTAGAGTAAGTAGGACATCATGATTCAGGATCTAGAGCACTTCATGCATGTATACTTGCTTGTTAGATTCATCACAAGGTTGTAAAAGACACAAAAGTGTGTTTGAAAGCTGAAGTGAAGTCTAAAAGTTATTGTGAGTGTTTTTGATAGAGCTGCAGAGCATCATAAGCATTTCTGTCAAGAAAAAAATTAATTTTAATCCAAGAGACATCCTACGCGTAGGATGTCTACAGGCTAATCTGGTGGGAATTTTGGAATTTTGAGTTGACCAGTGTGTTCAGAAGGTAGGTTTTACACTATTTTCACCTGGAAAGTGGAAATTTAACCATATCTTGACAGAATAAGGCCAAATATATTGAAATTGTCAGTCATCCTAACCAAATTGTGCCAAGGCATTATTTTAAGACCAAAACCATAGGATGGCTGCATGAGCATGATCTGCATGATATATTGAGTGACTGAGAGAGGTTTCATCTCATTTGGGTGAGAAAATTGGGTTCTAATCAGACTTTAGCACTTTTGACTGCAAAAGCCTAGAACAGCTAAAATTGGGGACTTTTGAAATCCAAACCAAAATCTAAGCATACCACTGGGTTGCTGACATCAAGGGGAAGCTGTGGGTCAAGTTAGGGGTCAAACAGACCAAGAAGACATCCTACGCGTAGGATGTCATCTGTGTGATTTTGCACTCCAAACCTAATATTGAGCATACCAAAGTGATCAGCACCTCAAGAGGAGTCTGTGCTTTGTATTTGAAGCTATTCTGAGCAAAAAGACATGCTACGTGTAGAATGTCTAAAGCAAGAAATTGAAGCCAGATACTAACAGAAGGCCTAGCAGGGTGTTGTATAGCGGAGTACCTTTGATAGGTCTCCAATCCTAAAAAAGAAAACCAAAGGACATTGCCTTAGCTACTACGTAGCCATGGGCATGAACCGTTAGTGAAGGATTGGTCCTATCTCGCTATGGCAGAGCGTGACCACCATAACCCTATCTAAAAACTATCTATAATCAATTATACCTAAAAGTATAAATCTTAGAGTGACTAACCTGTGCGCTTTTTTCCCCATGTTTCAGAACCACAGCCGCAAAGGTTTGTCTCTTTTAAGATATATGACTAAAAATATTTTCTAAAAAAATCTAGCGTTGGAAAGTTACCCGACTCATCGGGTCCACCCGTCCATAGAATGATACCGTCGGGATATCATTCTCCCACTTTCCACACCACACTCACCCTTCTTTTGTTATCTAATTACTACCACACTGTTTAAACATACATGTTCCTTTACTTTATTTATGATACTGGTTTGTTAAAACAACCCTTCAAACAGTATTACAAACAATAGTCAAACAAGAAGTCGTCCAATTTTAAACCAACAACCCTTGGATTAGGTTCACTCAAGAATCTCTACTGGCGCTATTATGTCCGATCGGTATATACATTATTTATAAAAACCCTTGTCCTCATGAGCGTCCCATACCCCTCGACAAGTACTCGTTGTGCTAATCTGGACGTACTCCCGCCACAGCAACAACGGTGTCAATCTGGGCGTCATCCTCACGCCACGGCAAAACAAAACTGTAATATCCAGCTGGGCTAATCTGGGTGTACTCCCACCACACCATCAGCGGTGCCATCCTGGGCATCATCTCACGCCTCGGCGACCGCCACATAATACGAGCGCTAATGAGTAGAGAGACTTGAGAGAAACCATACCAAAGGTTTTGGACAAACATTCTTTCCTATAGCAACCAGTTTAACCAGACATTCTTTCCTACTTGTCAAACATATGTCGAGTTTCTTGGGGTTAAGCCCCGTGGTTTCGGTCCGTGTTTTCTTTTCATAAGGTAAATAATATATTCCTATGGTCTCGCATATGCAATGATGCATAACTTGAAACTGGAATACTAACCTGTACCATAGCTCCGATTGGTCCGATTGGTGGAGACATAACATGTTCTGCAGGAGTTCCACCGTTACTTGTACCAGTTTCATGATCATTAGCGCCTTGGGTTCGAGCACGCTTTGGAGCCATTTTTTTGTACTACACTTATGTTATACACTTAGAACTTTAAATTGGTCAATTTTCCTAGTAATCTCCTTGTTTCTAAAGAGAGTTTGTAATTTGAACCCTCGCCAACTCGGATTCACACTTAGTGTTGTTGTTCTATATCTAATTTCTATACATCAAATATTTGCTAATCGTAATTAATCAAAAATTAAGTGTGTAAACTATGAGTGAAAGTTTAGGACTGCATTACTTTTATGCATGACATTTCTAATCCAATTCTAACTTCCATTTCTATACTTCAACTAAATCAATTTTTAATATTATTCAAAATTCTACTTAATCTGATTGACAACAAAATTGTTGAGTGATAATTTCATCATGTATAATAAGAATATGATGAGTTCTCTTATGTATTAACTTTCAATTAACTATACATAAGTTAATAGTGAAGATGTACTAACTAGAGAGAGTAGGTATACTTAGAGAGATCAGAGTAAGAGAAAACATACACACACATATTTTCTAAAGTTAATTGAATCTTACTAATCCATTAGAAGATTAGAGTAAAAGAGAACACACACACATCCTTTTCTAAAGCTAATTGAATCTTACTAATATATTAGAGAGATTAGAGTAAAAGATAACACACACACACACACACACACACACACACACACATATCCTTCTTAAAGGTAATTGAATCTTACTAATCTATTAGAGAGATTAGAGTAATAGATAGCACACACACACACATAGCTAATTGAATCTTACTAATCTATTAGAGAGATTAGAGTAGGAGATAGCACACACACACACACATATAGCTGATTGAATCTTACTAATCTATTAGAGCAATTAAGGTAAGAGATAGCACACATACACACATATCCTTCTTTAAACTAATTGAATCTTACTAATCTATTAGAGAGATTAGAGTAAGAGATATCACACACACACACATAGCTAATTGAATCTTACTAATCTATTAGAGAGATTAGAGTAAAAGATAGCGCACACACACACACACACATATCCTTCTTAAAGCTAATTGAATCTTACTAATCCATTAGAGATTAGAGTAATAGATAGCACACATACATCATTCCTAAAGTTAATTGAATGTTCAATTAATACGTACCTTATTAGTCCACTACAGTTTTTGCTCTCTTAGTGGTTTGTGGACGCCTTCTCTCTAAGAGAAGTGGCAGCACTTCGTGAGCGCTATAGAGGCAATCTCTACGTCTAAAGTGTGAGCATGGATGCTCTATTTATAGCAGAAAAGAAAACGTTCAACTTTTTTTCCATATATATATATATATATATATATATTCCCAAAAATCATACCCGCGTTTTTGGTACCCTTGTGGTACCCATCAGCTTGACCACTTTGTCATTATCATCAAAAGATAAGGCCACACAGCCCCCCCTCATTAAGATTAGTCAAGACTAGCCTCTCCTTTTCATGTGACAGTGTGTCCCACTTTGTCCCCTCCTATGTGAGTCCAGGTGAGTCCATGTGCCTTCATTTGTCATCCCTGTGTATTCTTTTGTCTTTATAATTATTTTATTTATTTCCTTAATGATAATTTACTTTACATTTTTAAGTTAAACTTTACAGTCTTATATTAACTTTACAGTAGTAAAAGAAAATTCTACAATCAGTAACTAAGTCTTACAATAAGTTAATTAGTGATTCATATAGCTAAACATGTCAAAATTTTGTAGCGTAAATTTTAAATTCTAGGTTTTCTCAGCCTACGATTCATAATTTGAACTTGAATATCTTAAATAATGAGTGATGGTTAAAAAATTCAAATGCGTAATAGAACTTGTGTGAAATTTGAAAGTAGAGACCTTACAATCTCCCCAACTTAGAATTTGAGATGCCCGCATCTCAAGAACAGTAAAGGGTAATCCTTAAGAAGGGATGTCTCATCTTTCCAAGTAGCATCTTCTATAGGGAAATCCTTCCATAAGATAAGATGTTCTTTGATGGATCTATTCCTAAGCTTTCTCTCCCGAGTTTCTAGGATAGTATCAGGTTGGAGTTGTAGAACATCTTGAGTAGGTAAAATGATTTGCTCATCATCAAGGACATGATCAAGGTTATATACATAAGGTTTTAACAAACTTACATGAAATACATCATGCACTTTGAGATGAGAAGGGAGTTTTTGTCTATAAGCTTGAGCACTTACAACCTTAATTATTTCGTAAGGTCCACAATATCGATAGCTAAGCTTCTTATACCTTCCGAGAGATAGATTGCTCTTTTTGGGCTTTACTCGTAAGAAAACTTTGTCACCTTCTTTGAAAATCCGATCAGATCTTTTTAAGTCGGCGTACTTCTTTTGTCGATCTTGAGCCGCTTGAATATCCCTTTGAATAGCTTTGGTTTGAGCTTCCATTTCTTCAAGCATTTTCTTTGAGGCTTCTACCCTTATAGTGGGGTCGGAAAAGTTAAGAGGTGATAAACATTCTTGACCATAAAGAGCATTAAAAGGTGTCATTCTATGAGTAGAGGAATTGTATGCATACTCTACCAAGTGTAGGTATTGAATCCACTTGCGAGGTTCTCTATTGCAGTAGGCTCTGAGGAGGTCTTCAATTACTTGATTAACTCTTTCAGTTTGGCCATCAGTTTGAGGATGATAAGCAGTACTAAAACATAACTGGGTTCCAATAGCTTGAAACAATGATACCCAAAACTTTGAAGTAAACTTGGCATCACGATCGCTGACAATCCTCTTGGGTAAACCATGAATTCTGAAAACCTCCTTCACAAACAGACGAGCAATATCTGAAGCTATAAAGGTTGTCTTGACTGGTATTAAGTGAGCCACTTTAGTAAGCAAGTCGACTATGACCATGATTGAATCATAGCCAGCTTGAACAGAAGGAAACCCGGTGATAAAGTCCATGCTAATACATTCCCATTTCATTTGGGGAATATCTAAAGGATGTAATTTACTTGGCATCTTTAGTCTCTCTACCTTAAAATTTTTGACAAGACAAACACTGCTTGACATAGCAAAGGACATCACCCTCATACCATGCCAATAATAACTTCTGCGAATTGCATTGATGGTTTTGGCATAACCTGGATGTCCTGAGGTTGGGCCATCATGTGCTTCATATAGGATAGCATTCCTTAGGGTAGAATCCTTAGGTATGCATAGTCGATTCCTATAGTAATTTTTCCCATCTTCTAAGGAGTAATGTAGAGGTTTAGGCTGATTTGATGATACCCTCTCTTCACGTAGGATACTAGCAAGCATCTGGTAATCTGCATCTCTGACAGCAGCATCCGAGACCTTGTCTGAAATAGGGTTATTAGCCATGGAAACTGCCCCCAAAAAAGCTTTACGGCTTAGGGCATCAGCCACAACATTATCCTTACCTGGTCTAAATTTAATACAAAATCATATTCGTACATGAGCTCTATCCATCTCCTCTGTCTCATGTTAAGGTTAGGTTGGGTAAAAATCCACTTAAGGCTCTTGTGATTTGTTACCAACTGGAATTTGCGTCCCAATAGATAATGTCTCCATAGCTTGAGAGCATGAATGACTGCTAGCAATTCTAAATCATGTGTAGCATAATTCACTTCATGAATCCTAAGCTTCCGAGAAGTATAAGCTACAAGCCTTTCTTCTTGAGTAAGGACTCCTCCTAATGCAAGGTTACTAGCATCTGTGATCACCTCGAATTCTTGGGTGAAATCTGGAAGTTTTAAGAGAGGTTCTGAAGCAAGATATTCCTTAAGCTGTTTGAAGCAAGATTCATGTTTTTCTTCCCAAAGTATCGTAGCTCCTTTCTTTAGCAAGTCGGTTAGTGGTGCAGCTTTAAGAGCATAGTCCTTTACAAAGATCGTGTACCACCCTGTGATACCTAAGAACCCTCTGACTTCGGTTTGTGAAGTGGGTTGAGGCCATTCCACAATATCTTTGACTTTGTCAGGGTCAACAGAGACTCCTTCAGGTGAAATGATAAACCCTAAGTAACAGACCTTAGGGGTAAAGAAGGTACATTTGCTTTTCTTTGCATACAGCTTATTTCGGCGTAAAAGCTCTAACACTTTCCTAACATTTCCTTCATGCTCTTCCTCTGATTTGGAATAAATTAAGATATCGTCAAAGAATACTAGGACAAAATCGTCCAAGAATTCTCTAAAGATATCGTGCATCAGACGATTGAAAGTTGCAGGAGCATTCGTAAGTCCAAAAGCCATCACTGTAAATTCGTAATGACCATAACGAGTGTTGAAAGCTGTTTTGGAGATATCAGCCTCCTGGATAGCCAGATCGAAGATCGATCTTTGTGAATATTTTGGCTCCATGTAATCTGTCCAGCATCTCATCAATACGAGGAATTGGATATTTATTCTTGATGGTAACTTGATTTAAGCCCCTATAATCTATGCAAAGTCGAAGAGAGCCATCCTTTTTCTTTTGGAAGAGAATAGGTGCACCCCATGGAGATGTACTAGGTCGGATAAACCCTTGCTCAATCAACTGCTTGAGCTGCTCCTTGAGGTCTATAGCCTCTCAAAGTGACATCTTGTACGGCGCTCTTGAGACTGGTTCACTACCTGGAAAAATTTTGATTTCATGGTCTACCTCCCTAGGTGGTGGTAGCTCAGAAAGTTCAGCGGGGAAAACATCCAAAAATTCTTCTAGCCACATTGGATCAGGGTTGGAAGAATATTTTTCTAATTTGTTTAGCTTGACTACAAAAATTTGTTGACCCTTGCGTAACCCTTTCAAAAGACGATTAGCTTTGACCACGTAAGCTTTTGGTCGTCCATTCTGGCCTTGAATAGTGACTTCTTGACCTTGGTTGTCCACAAAAGAAACACTTCCTTGGGCACAATGGATATTGGCATTATGACTGGCTAACCAATCCATTCCAAGAATTCCGTCATAGATTCCTATGGGTAAGGTTCGAAAAGTAGCAAAAGTAGAGTATTCTCCCAACTTGAAATCTATTTTTCCCACAGTGTACTATGATAACACCTCCTTTCCATTGGCTAATTCAACTCTCATCTTCCTTGCAGGGTGTTGATTAAGTCCTAACCTCCTCAAACATTTAGGTGACAAGAAAGAGTGAGTACTACCACAATCAATAAGAAGCTCAAATTTTTCACCTTGGTGATTTGCAGGTGTTTGAATGACAGCATATTGTTGTCTTGCTCTTGGGTTATCAATTGCAGCATGTAGAGTTGCTCTTTCCTCTTGCTCTTCTCCCAATGTTGGTTCTCCTATGATAGCATTGACTCTGGCAGCCATTCCGTGCCCTCGACCTCGTCCTCCATTTCTTCCTCCACGATTTATTATTTGGCCTCGTCCTCTAGCTCGATTAGGTGTATTTGTTGCGGAGACTCGCCTAGGACACACATTCCTGAAATGTCCTAGCTCGTTGCATTCATAGCATCTAAGATCTGCATTTTGAGCTCCATTTGCTGAAGCTGCAACTATTGGATGAGCTTGGTGAACTAGGTGAACTTGCCTTTGGTTCCACATCATAGGCCGTCCTCTCCTTCCAGCATTCCTTAAATTTCCATTTTGTACCCTTTGAGAGTTTGACATCTCTTTAGCTAAGGGTTTAGCTCTTAAAAGAGCATCTTGCAAATTTACAGGCCTCATGGCTTCTAGACGAGTATTTAAAGGATCATTTAGCCCTTGGCAGAAACGGGCTACTTGTTGATCTGCGGTCATTGGCGGAGCATAGTGCCTAAGAGTTACAAATTTGGAGTAGTATTCTTCCACTATAAGATGAAACTGACGTAAGTTGAAGAATTCATTCATCCTAAGGGATTCGTGTGCAGGTGGAAGATAACGTCCTTTGACAGTATACTTAATATCTTCCCAAGTTTGAGTGTTTTGAGCTACTTGATTATCTTTGCAGTGTTGTTTCCACCAAAGCTTGGCATCCCCCGTGAGACGAAACATAGCCAACATTGCTTGGTTATCGGGAGTAGTACCAGCAGCAGCAGCAAAATAATCCTCCATCTCTTCAAGCCACACTTTTGCATCGCGCTCAACTAGGGCTCCTTCCCCTTTGAAAGAGGGAAGTTTAGTTTGCTTGAGAAGTAGCTTTTTCTCTTGAAGAAATGTGTACACCGCACTCTGTGCAATATAGATTAAGTGAAACTTTATTGGATACTCTAACTTTAATCCACTTTAAGGCAAGATTTGATCAGACAATAATACCAACAAAAGATAATATTAATCCAAACTTTATTTATATACACATTATTTTCTACCAAAGGTTGGTAGTCTTTAGGTACAAGGATTGTAATGTCTCTATATTTTGAGTTTAGTGACTACAAAAGGATAGGCTAAAGGATCAAAATAATAAGTTTCTTTTGACCCCTGAAAGCTACGAGATACACATATGGGTCGAATCCTACCACCATGGATAACTTTTGTAACTTGGTTATAGTCCCATTCAGTTTGAGATATCTTTTCTCCTCCCAAGGTAATGGTAGCATCCGGATTCTTAGTACCAATGAAAAGGTAAACTTCGATGACTTTTAATTCCTCTGCCCATCAAAGTTTCTTGAGGTTGGTATCCATGCACCATATCTTGTCAGCATCGATGGTATAGATTCCTCCAGATGGACTCCAGTTGATACCCAATCCTCTATGCACCCTTGGGATAGGTGGTGCAAACACCCTATCCAAAATCATCATCACCCTTTTTCGAAAGTGATAATTTGGTGATTGGCATGCATTTTCAAACATGATGGTGAACACTTGAAATTTTTGGTAGGTTGAATGAACATTTTCCTGTACCAGGAAAGTTCAGTCTTCAATACCATATAAAATCTCAAAACAATTTTTCTAGGTTCTTCTATTATTTCAAACATTCACATCCTTCAACATCCAAACATCAATCTAAAAATCTCCCCAAGCTTTGACCTAGGCTCTGAAACCAGTGTGAGGTCCCTACCCCTTGTCGAGAGGAGCGGAGTACCTTTGATAGGTCTCCAATCCTGAAAAAGAAAAACCAACGGACATTGCCTTAGCTACTACGTAGCCACGGGCATGAACCGTTAGCGAAGGATCGGTCCTATCTCGCTATGGTGGAGCGTGACCACCATAACCCTCTCTAAAAACTATCCATAATCAATTATACCTAAAAGTATAAATCTTAGAGTGACCAACCTGTGCGCTTTTTTCCCCATGTTTCAGAAGCACAGCCGCCAAGGTTCGTCTCTTTTAAAATTTATGACTAAAAATTAAATAAAAAATAAAAAATATATACCGTTGGAAAGTTACCTGACTCATCGGGTCCACCCGTCCATAGAATGATACCGTCGGGGTATCATTCTCCCACTTTCCACATCACACTCACCCTTCTTTTGTTATCTAATTACTACCACACTGTTTAAACATACATGTTTCTTTACTTTATTTCTGATACTGGTTCGTTATAACAACCCTTCAAACAGTATTACAAACACTAGCCAAACAAGAAGTCGTCCAATTTTAAACCAACAACCCTTGGATTAGGTTCACTCAAGAATCTCTACTGGCACTATTATGTCCGATCGATATATACATTATTTATAAAAACCCTTGTCCTCATGAGCGTCCCATACCGCTCGACAAGTACTCGTTGTGCTAATCTGGACGTACTCTCGCCACAGCAACAACGGTGCCAATCTAGGCGTCATCCTCACGCCATAGCAAAACAAAACTGCAATATCCAGCTGGGCTAATCTGGGTGTACTCCCACCACAGCATCAGCGGTGCCATCCTGGACGTCATCTCACGCCTCGGCAACTGCCACATAATACCAGCGCTAATAAGTAGAGAGACTTGAGAGAAACCATACCAAAGGTTTTGGACAAACATTCTTTCCTATAGCAATCATTTTAACCAGACATTCTTTCCTACTTGTCAAACATATGCCGAGTTTCTTGGGGTTAAGCCCCGTGGTTTCGGTCCGTGTTTTCTTTTCATAAGGTAAATAATATATTCCTATGGTCTCGCATATGCAATGATGCATAACTTGAAACTGCAATACTAACCTGTACCATAGCTCCGATTGGTCCGATTGGTGGAGACATAACATGTTCCGCAGGAGTTCCACCATTACTTGTACTAGCTTCATGATCATTAGCGCCTTGGGTTCGAGCACGCTTTGGAGCCATTTTTTTGTACTACACTTATGTTATACACTTAGAACTTTAAATTGGTCAATTTCCCTAGTAATCTCCTTGTTTCTAAAGAGAGTCTGTAATTTGAACCCTCGCCAACTCGGATTCACACTTAGTTTTGTTGTTCTATATCTAATTTCTATACATCAAATATTTGCTAATCGTAATTAATCAAAAATTAAGTGTGTAAACTATGAGTGAAAGTTTAGGACTGCATTACTTTTATGCATGACATTTCTAATCCAATTCTAACTTCCATTTCTATACTTCAACTAAATCAATTTTTAATATTATTCAAAATTCTACTTAATCTCAATGACAAAAAAATTGTTGAATGATAATTTTATCATGTATAATAAGAATATGATGAGTTCTCTTATATATTAACTTTCAATTAACTATGCATAAGTTAATAGTGAAGATGTACTAACTAAAGAGAGTAGGTATACTTAGAGAGATTAGAGTAAGAGAAAACATACACACACATCTTTTCTAAAGTTAATTGGATCTTATTAATCCATTACAAGATTAAAGTAAAAGAGAACACACACACATCCTTTTCTAAAGCTAATTGAATCTTACTAATCTATTAGAGAGATTAGAGTAAAAGGTAGCACACACACACACACACATATCCTTCTTAAAGCTAATTGAATCTTACTAATCTATTAGAGAGATTAGAGTAATAGATAGCACACACACACACATAGCTAATTGAATCTTACTAATCTATTAGAGAGATTAGAGTAGGAGATAGCACACACACACACACATATAGCTGATTGAATCTTACTAATCTATTAGAGCAATTAAGGTAAGAGATAGCACACATACACACATATCCTTCTTTAAACTAATTGAATCTTACTAATCTATTAGAGAGATTAGAGTAAGAGATATCACACACACACACATAGCTAATTGAATCTTACTAATCTATTAGAGAGATTAGAGTAAAAGATAGCACACACACACACACACACACACATATCCTTCTTAAAGCTAATTGAATCTTACTAATCCATTAGAGATTAGAGTAATAGATAGCACACATACATCATTCCTAAAGTTAATTGAATGTTCAATTAATACGCACCTTATTAATCCACTAGAGTTTTTGCTCTCTTAGTGGTTTGTGGACGCCTTCTCTCTAAGAGAAGTGGCAGCACTTCGTGAGCGCTATAGAGGCAATCTCTATGTCTAATGTGTGAGCATGGATGTTCTATTTATAGCAGAAAAGAAAACGTCCAACTTTTTTCCCACAAAAAAAATAATAATAATAATTAATTTTTAAAAAATTATTTTTTTTCCCAAAAATCATACCCGCGTTTTTGGTACCCTTGTCGTACCCATCAACTTGACCACTTTGTCATTATCATCAAAAGATAAGGCCACACAGCCCCCCCTCATTAAAATTAGTCAAGACTAGCCTCTCCTTTTCATGTGACAGTGTGTCCCACTTTGTCCCCTCCTATGTGAGTCCAGGTGAGTCCATGTGCCTTCATTTGTCATCCCTGTGTATTCTTTTGTCTTTATAATTATTTTATTTATTTTCTTAATGATAATTTACATTACATTTTTAAGTTAAACTTTACAGTCTTACATTAACTTTACAGTAGTAAAAGAAATTTCTACAATCAGTAACTAAGTCTTACAATAAGTTAATTAGTGATTCATATAGCTAAACATGTCAAAATTTTGTAGCGTAAATTTTAAATTCTAGGTTTTCTCAGCCTACGATTCATAATTTGAACTTGAATATCTTAAATAATGAGTGATGGTTAAAAAATTCAAATGCGTAATAGAACTTGTGTGAAATTTGAAAGTAGAGACCTTACAGGATCCATATTGCAAAAATCCAGGGAAAACAGAGCAGGAGATATCCTACGCGTAGGATTTCTACTGGGGCTTAGTGAAGAGAAAATTTGATTGAGCTTATACAGTTAGGTTCCATTTGGCTTAAGGGTTCCAGAACTTCCTTCAGGAGTGAATTGGACCTTGTTTGACCTTTTGACGAAGCAAAGACAGAATTCAGACTTTTCACGTAAATTGACCAACATCCGAGGGAAGTACAGTTCCAGATTAGCAAACCTAATCCATAACATCAGCAGTGTATAAAATACAGTAGTTTTTGAGGTTAACTCTCCAGTTATACCAATCATTACTAAGATAACCTCTAGCGGTTAGATGCTTTGCTTCGATTGTCGAAATTAAACGCTTGTGTACAGGTATATTCAGCAGCAAAGCAAGAAGTTGTGCGGAGACTGATCATTTGCTAGGTGAGTGGTTGGATTTGTGATAAATTGCATTGATAAGTTTGCTGAATTTAAGATCAGGCAGGAAGACACATTTTTAGAGACCAAAAGGTGGCAGGTGACCAAGGTAGCTTAGTGTCCACCGAGGAGAGTGTAACTCAAGCAAGGCTGGATCCACTAGCACCGATTATTGAGGAGAGTAGTGATACTGAAACTTCATCAGACAAATCCTTCTTCATAATGGGTAGTCAACAGCCAGGAGGGTTCACCTATGACGGACCAATGCCGGGAGGAAGCACCTCCCTAAATCCTTTGAATGATTCCAAGTTCACTGTGATCTTCTTAGAAGGAACAAACTTGAGGGGAGCCCTAGTTTATTCTGACTATCGAGTACGCAAGTGTATTTGTATCGAGGAAAGACCGGCTTAGAGACTAGAGATAATTCGAGTCTATGATGATGGAGATAGATTCCGGCACGAAAAGGGGAACCACTATCTGATAGTTAGTAACCGTGAAGATTACAACAGATATGGAGATAACATGGCGAAGGGGGAAATGGTTTCAGAAACTCAAGAACCGCCTCCAAACATTGATTGACCTGTAGCTATTTTTATGTATGATAAGAAAACAACCAGGGTTTCAACTTATAATGAGAATGTGGGAATTTACAAGCATGAGAGTGAGGGAATAGTCTCTTACTTTCGCTGCAAAGAACCATATCCAAACGAGTTAAGCAAAGATAAGGTTCTTTACTTATTCTCTTATGAAATTGCTATGGGTAAGGACATCGTTTTTGTTGATAGGTACGGGCGAGAATACCAACGTATTCTCCCAGAGGAGGTAGAAAAGGCGACAATTCTAGGAGCATCAACATATGGCCCCGAGGAAGTGCCAAGAGCCACCTACATCCCTAGCAAGTTGACAAATCCCTTTTCAGAGGAGTATGACGCGACCTTACATTCTACCCGACCGCAGACACTCAACAACCAAAACCAACCAGCAACTCAGCCATCATTGCAGGCATGGCTTCGACAGAGTGAAACATTGGAGCAAGACCAAAATTGAGATGGTTATCAAGCCGCACGAGGGCTAAGGGATTTACAAGAACTACCACTCTATTCACGGTATCAAGGAGAGAGTAAGCCAAAGACTCAAGGGTCAACAGAGCCTGGAAGACCACGCATAGAACGAGATCGGAGAGATGAACCATCTCTTGCAAGAACTGTTAGAAATTATGGCTTAGGAGCACCATTGGGAGAGGAACCAGTTTACTATAGAAGACCAGAGGAGGTATATCGACTAGGACGTGGAGATCCAATGATGAGATTTGTAGACCATCGTAGAATTAGACCTTCTCAAGTGCAAAAATGGGTAAACAAGAAATACACAAGAAATAGAGATCCAAGAAATCATGTAGCAGCCTTTGTGTGTGTAATTAGAGCGGAAGAGGTGTTAGACTTCCCTACCCAATTTGCAGGGTTTGGACTAACCCTAGAGGATGAAGCTGCTACTTGGTTTGACTTTGTGGAGCGTAGAGACTTTGAGACTATGGAGGAGGTGTTTGACGAGTTTATCGAGGAATTCTCACAAAGGGGGATAGCTCATAATACAGTCTCACAAATCCATAAATTCAAACAGAAAGACGGGGAATCTGTGTGAAAGGCAGCCCTAAGATATGTTAAGTTCTGCCCTGTGGAAGAACTGCCAACTTAGTTCAGACTTATGCTTATATTTATCCAAGGACTAAGGAATGCAAATCTCTAGAAGGACTTACATATGAAGAGGAGCACGACGTTGAATGAGTTAACTAAGGAGGCTCTTTACCTTGTAGACAATTGCGCGGTCTACAAAGAGGGTGAGTTCAAGGATCTTGACGACGATTCATCCTCACAACAAAGTGGAAGCAAGTCTTCTAAGACATCACCGAAAGGAGAAGTAGCTGTAAACCAGGGGTAGCTTGTAGAGGAAGTGCTAAAAAAGATTAACTTGTACGCCAAACCCCAGGCTAAACAACCTAAGTGGTGTGCTATTGAACAAAAATGGACAAACCATGGGACGGAGGAATGTTATTATAACAAGGGATATGTGAGAGAGAGACCTTATGCTCCCCAAGCTCAGGTAGCATCTCCTCAAATTCCACGGATGCTTAGTATCAACCAAGAAACCTACCAG
The DNA here is from genome assembly GCF_014529385.1 of Adiantum capillus-veneris. Classification (NCBI taxonomy): domain Eukaryota; kingdom Viridiplantae; phylum Streptophyta; class Polypodiopsida; order Polypodiales; family Pteridaceae; genus Adiantum; species Adiantum capillus-veneris. The sequence continues at coordinate 156,234,008 of NC_140932.1, forward strand.
GACTTGTAGGTGTAGAAAGACCACAACCAATGTTGAGGCAACAACCACCCCTACCAGGATTACGACCAGTCGGCATAACATACACACCAAGCGTAACCAAATCACAATAGAAGGCTTTGGTGCCTATGCATGCATATTATGAAGATCCCAATGGATATGCTGCAAATCCTGTCTATTATCCACCAGAAGAACCCTCAACACCAGAACCATGGAGCATGATAGGAGGTGCAGGACCACCAACAGCTGCACAGGCAGCAGGAAAAGGAAGATATAGCTTGGATGAACGAACATTGTTGTTCATAGCCAACGGGGGCATGGGCGGGCAGAGACATGCATATCAACAAAGAGGAGCTCAAGGATCACCTCAACAGGCTAAAGGACCCTGCTACAAGTGTGGTGGAGACCATTGGCTAAGAGACTGTCCTCATGATGAAATCATTAGAGTCAACGCATATTGCACTGAGTGTGGAGTTACTCATTTGATTCCCGATTTCCCTAAGAACCCTAGCAAAGGATCAAAAACTACCTTGAACATGCTGGAAGCAGTGTCTTCCAGTGGAGGGTCAGAAAATGAAACAATAATACCTATTCAAGCAGTGACGTGAGCCCAAGCTCAAAGAATGACGAACGAAATCATAATTGAAGAGCCAAAAACCGAAAATGAAAAATCAGAGAAGCACTTGGAAAGCTAGAAAAGCGCGTATGAGAGCCAGGAAAGAACGAGAGCAAACGGCTCTATTCGAGGAGTTAAAACACACAAAGGATAGATTAGAACGGTTAGAGGATCTAGCTAGCCTAAGCTCACACACTTCGGCAACCATAGCACCCAAGGAAATAGCAGAACCCAAAAGTGCAGGATCAGGAGGATCAGTACTGGCAGACAAGTTAAATGAGCAGTTAGATACACTTCTAAAAGCTTACGAAGCCAGACTCAAAAAGAACCAAACCCAAGAGCAAAGATGGATGACTTATCCATATGCTGAAATAGAAAAACAAAGGTTGGAAATGTGTAGAAAGATGATTGAAACAGCTCAATTATAGAAAACCCACTTGGTAAACCTACAAATTGGCATGAAGTACTAGCTCCAACCCCTATCAAACCAGCTTTAGAGGAACAAGTAGAAACAAAGGAAAGACTCGCGAACGCTTATGAGTCTAGGGGAGAGCCTATCATAGTGCCAAATACGACAGATGAGGCAAGTGACGGGTTCTAGCCTAAAACATTGGTAGAAATGGGTAAGGATTGTAACGGTTTAGATGATCTATGGAAGAAAATCCGTGAGGCCAACGAAGTTAACAGGGTGAGTTACCACATGAATAGCACGAGAAAAGAGAAAAATGAGATCTTACCTCCTATTGAAGAATTTGAGGCAAGATCACAAATGAACTTTGATATACATTCACAAGGGGGAGACCAGGGGTCAATTAGTTCGGGGCACAGCCAACCAGACTCGCTAAAAACTCTACCCTCTTACCTAGGAGAGTATGAAGCCAAGTCGGAGGTGAGAGCAATCCCATCTCAAAGACTTTCCTCTAACAGAGTGATGGATTCACAAGGGTTGATTGAGTTATTGTCCACCCCGGTGACATGCACAATCACATTAGCCGAACTCCTAAGGTTACGACCAAACATGTGGACCACAGTACGCAAATGCCTAGAAAAATTTGGAGTGAAAGACCCCACCTCAAAGCTTCAGGAAGGCATCAGAGAATTGGACAGGCCTCAACTAAACACTAGGCCAGTACCATTAAACAAGGTTGGAGAGTATTGTGAGGGAGAAGATGGAAACACCACGCTACCAGTAGAATTCCAAGGAGTAGTTGTTGGGGTATAAAGCCCAATGTGGTCGCCCAGGTAAGTGGGCAGGCCGCCAGGTATGTACACATATTCTTTTGTAAAAAAATAATAAGAACCAACTATGCTCTACACATTACAGTAGAAAGAGTTCACCATATCGTCATGCTCTTCTTCTCGCACTCTCTCTCGCGTCGCACTTCCGCTCGTACTCCTTCAACTGGTATCAGAGCTCAGATCGAGGCTCGGGGTAGCATTTGCAGGTAGCCAGAGTCACCTGCTCATATTGGAGTGAGATTCGACAGACGAAGACGCGGCCCCAAATCCTGTAGGTAAGCCCGACGGGCTTCGTGTTCTCAGAATTTCATTCTGAGGTCATCTCGGTCACCGTTCGGCTTCGACAAAGCTCTACGCAGGCCATTTTTGACTACGTGGTCTTGGCGGGTGCAGATCCGACTCTGCAAATTTGGGGTTTCGGCCTACGACTGCAGGTGTTGAGGATATCGGGACTCCCAGAGTGCTGATTTGTGGCTGTCTACACATCGAAGAATGGCTCACAGCTCTTGAAGGCGTGTCACATACGACACGGGCGCATCTACACACAAACTGTAGGCGACATCCACTAGTTCATCAGGTAGCTTGTGTTTGCTGCTTGATATTCCAGATTTCATCCTAACATTACAGGTACTTCCACATGGGATGTAGTGTCAGAGATGATGTATGTTTGTTGAGGGTTTGCTGGCTGTGAGTCATGCAGCAAACAACCGTCGCAGCGGTTACAGCATATAGTGGGAAATTTGTGGATGTATGACTTTGTGGGAAGTCTATATATTGTCAGATTTACTGCAGCCTTTGTTGAGGGTCGAGTGAGGTTTTATTGAGCTGGGGGATTCTCGAATGTTGAGATCCTTTCGATGATACAGGTCTCGGAGCGATCCCTCGAGCACCCTTAGATAAGCAGGTAGGATGTATTGACTGTGAGTTAGACAGTTGGGATTGCATCTTTGCTTTACTTCCGTTGAGGCATTGTCGCAGTCTATGCTTACAGGACAGTGAGAGACAGTACAGGTGGAGGATAGGTTTACCCACAGCTTACAGTGTTAGAGAGACAGTGGTTTTTTGAGCTGTTTTTGGTTTGTTTTTTAGTACAACAGAGCCATTTTACAAAGGAGACTCTGCCGAAATTTATGCAAAATCTGAAGCTTTCTTGGTTCATTTGACAGGTTGATATTGGTTCAGAGGTCAGTTTACAGGGGAAACTCTGCCAAATTTTTCCCAGGAAAGTAAACTACTGTGAAGCGTAGCTATGGCTGGATCACAGGACACTGCTCTTTACAATATCAAGAAGCTGGATGGAACCAATTTCCCATTGTGGAAGAAGCAGATTTGGCACGTGTTGGTACAAAAGAAGCAGATAAAACCTATAAAGCTCAAGGGGATAAAACCAGAAGATATGGACGAAGATGAATGGAGCGAAATGGATGAATTGGCACTTTCTACCATTATGCTGACTTTGGCAAAAAGCGTTTACTTCAATGTAGTAGACGAGATGTCGGCTTATGAAGCATGGACAAAGCTAAGTGATCTTTATGAGAAGCAGAGTGCAGCTTCACAGGTATACTGGCTTAAGAAGCTTGTTGACTTGAAGATGAAAGAAGGGACACCTATGTCCAATCATCTAAATGAATCAACACCATCTACAGTCAGTTGTCAGCTCAAGGTGTCAAGTTTGATGAACCTGTTAGAGCTATGTTCCTGTTGATCACATTGCCAGAAAGTTGGGACACTTTTCGCACAGCTTTGAGTAATTCTGCACCTCCATATGGTTTGACCATAGCAGGTGTAGAAGGCAGTCTGCTTACTGAAGAAACCAACAGAAAGACAATGGACAAAGGCAAAGGAACAGCCTTAGTTGTCAGGGAAAGGACCAAAGAAAAGTACAAAGGTGGAAAGAGGAATCAGTCTCGTAGCAAGTCCCGCAGTGCTAAAGGCAAGAGTGACATAGAATGCTACCATTGTGGCAAGAAGGGTCACATGAAAAGAGACTGTAGAGAATGGAAAGCAGAAAAAGGCGAAGAGAAAGCTGAAGACCATGGTGAGAAGAACAAGTCCTCAGTGAAGATTCAAGAAATAAATGTGACAAACATTGTTGCAGAGGATGACAGTCTAGTGTCAAGAGACATCTACTTCTTGAAGAATACAATGGACTCATCTCTTCTTACAGCATCTGATGGAAATGCACTGAGTGACTGGATTATAGACTCAGGGGCATCACTTCATGTGTCTCCAAACAAGGAGTGGTTTACCTCTTATGTGACCAGTAAAGATCATGTTCGGCTAGGCAATGGGCAGACATGTGAGATCTTAGGTGTTGGAGATGTTCAATTGAAGTTTCAGAATGGCTCTTCTTTCACGCTGAAGAATGTGAGATATGTTCCCGCAATTACAAAGAGCTTGATCAGCACAGGTTTACTTGATGATGTTGGCTACATCACCACTTTTGGACAGAACATGTGGAAGATATCCAAGGGTTCTATGACAGTAGCACATGGAGTAAAGTCTGGAGGACTTTACATGATTTATGTATCAAATGTCTCTAAAAATGTAATCAATGTAACCGAGCAGCCGAACGTTTCTTTGTGGCATAGCCGGTTAGGACATATGTCCAAGAAGGGAATGGAAATCTTGTCTCGTTCTGGTTATTTGCCTGGCTTTTCATTTAATGATTTTGAATTCTATGAACATTGTCTGTATGGTAAGCAAACACAGCAGCCACATAAGCATAGAAGCAGTAGAAGAGATACACAGTTGGCACTTGTTCATAGTGATTTGTGTGGACCTATGCCTAACCTATCCCTAGGGGGAGCTTCTTACTTTATGACATTTATAGATGATTACTCGAGGAAAGTATGGGTTTACTTTCTCAAGCACAAGGATAAAGCGTTTAGTGTTTTCAAAACGTTTGTGACACTTGTGGAGAATCAGAGTGGCAAGAAGCTTAAATGCTTACGCACTGACAATGGTGGAGAGTATGTTTCAAAGGCCTTTCAGGACTTTTGTGAGTCAAAAGGTATAAAACGTGAACTTACTGCTCCTTACAATCCTCCTCAAAATGGTGTTGCTGAGAGGATGAATAGGACCGTACAAGAGAAGGTCAGAAGTATGTTGTCTAATGCACAGCTGCCAAATGGGTTTTGGGTTGAAGCTGTATCAACAGCTGTTCATCTTATAAACAGATCTCCCAGCAAGGTTTTGCAGAAGGATTCAGTGCCAGAGATGGTATGGTCAGGCAAAATGCCCTCATACAAGCATCTCAGAGTCTTTGGTTGTGAGGCATATACTCACGTTCCAAAGGAATTTAGGAACAAACTTGAGCCAAAGAGTAGAAAGTGCATCTTTCTAGGCTATGGTAATTCTGGTGAGATGGGGTACAGACTTTGGGATTGCGAATCCAAAAAGGTTATCCGCAGCAATGATGTTCACTTTAATGAATCCAAATATCATTCTAAACCAGAGAGGGTTGAGGAGATTAGAAGAGTTGTCTTCCAAGAAGATGGACCTACACGTGCAAGACAACATGTCAGGGCTCAAGAGGAGCAACGATAGGATAGATTGGAACCACAGGTTGTGGTTGAGCCTGAGCCACCTATTTTGCATAGATCTGGACGTATCACGCGACCTCCTGATCGGTTTGTTCCATCTATGAAGTATGTCATGTTGACTGATTGCAATGAGCCTTCATGTTACAAGGAAGCAGTGCAAATGAAGGACTCCGGGAATTGGCAATTGTCCATGCATTCAGAGATGATAGCTCTGCATAAAAACCAGACATGGAAGCTAGTTAAATTACCACAGGGCAAAAAGGCTCTACCTTGTAAATGGGTTTACAGGTATAAGATCACCGCTCATGATAGTAAGCCAAAGTACAAAGCAAGGCTTGTTGCCAAGGGCTTTAAGCAAGAACAAGGCATTGACTTTGGTGAAGTCTTCTCTCCGGTGGTCAAGATGACTACATTGAGATGCTTTCTTGCATTGGTTGCCATATTAGATTTGGTGTTGCACCAAATGGATGTCAAGACAGCGTTCTTGCATGGTGATTTAGATGTGGAAATTTACATGCAGCAGCCAGAAGGGTTTGTTGAGAAAGGCAAGGAAGATTTGGTATGCCAGTTGTTAAAGAGTCTTTATGGCTTAAAACAATCACCGAGGGCATGGTACCATAAGTTCCACAAGTTTATGCTTTCTCAAGGCTACAAACGTAGTGAGTTCGATCATTGTCTATATACAAAGAAGGCTAAGGATGGCAGTTGGCTGATCCTAATTTTGTATGTGGATGACATGTTGATTGCTGGCAAGCACTTGGAAGAAATTTCAGCTTTGAAGTCAAAGATGGCAAAATTGTTTGACATGAAAGACATGGGTGAGGGAAGTCATATACTTGGTATGCGCATTGAGAGAGACATATCAAAGAAGTTCATTTGGTTATCTCAAACAGAGTATATTGACAAGGTTTTGCAACATTTCAATATGGAGAAGGGAAAGGCATTGAGTGTTCCATTGCCACCATATGTGAAACTTAGCAAACAAGATTGTCCTGTGTCTGAGGAAGAACAGGCTGAAATGGATAAGATTCCATATGCGTCTGCAGTGGGTAGTTTGATGTATGCAATGATTGCTACTCACCCAGACATTGCATTTGCAGTGGGAGTAGTAAGTCGATACATGTCAAACCGAGGCAAGAAACATTGGGAGGAAGTTAAAGGAATATTGAGATACTTGAAAGCTGCAAAGAGTATGCGTATATGCTATGGGAGTCAGGAGCTAAGTGTAAAGGGTTTTACAGACTCAGATTATGCAGGTGACTTAGACAACCGAAGGTCTACTCAGGGTATGTCTTTACATTGGCTGGTGGAGCAGTATCATGGCGTTCTAGATTACAAGATTGTGTTACTCAGTCTACTATAGAGGCTGAATATGTTGCAGCATCAGAGGCATGCAAAGAATCATTTTGGCTTAATCGACTAGTAACAGATTTGGGAATCAAAGAAGAGATGCATGTGTTATATTGTGATAGTCAGAGTGCTATAAAATTGGCTCGCAATCCAGTTTATCACTCAAAGACAAAGCATGTGGATGTGAAGTATCATTTCATCAAGGAAATTCTCGAGGATAAGCAAATTCAGCTTGTCAAAGTTCACACTACAGAAAATCCTGTTGATCTACTTACAAAAGGACTTCCCTCAGAGAGCTTTGCGCATTTTCGCAAGCAGTTAGGTGTAGGGTAGTACATCACTTCTCTACATCTCTTGTATATTAGCTTGTATAGTAGCTTCTCTCACACTTAAAGTACCACATTGGACTTTAAGTGGGAGGTTGTTGGGGTATAAAGCCCAATGTGGTCGCCCAGGTAAGTGGGCGGGCCGCCAGGTATGTACACATATTCTTTTGTAAAAACCTAATAAGAACTCACTATGCTCTACACATTACAGTAGAGAGAGTTCACCATATCGTCGTGCTCTTCTTCTTGCACTCTCTCTCGCGTCGCACTTCCGCTCGTACTCCTTCAGTAGTTTCCAAAGCTATTCTTAACAGTGGAGCAAGAGTCGCTATCGCCACCAAGGATATCTGGAAGAAATGGGGAAAACCAACTTTGAGAGCTACCAGAATGAAATTGCAATTGGCAGATGGGTTCATGGAGAAGCCTCTAGGACTCTTAGAAAAAGTGATTGTTACCTCGTGCAAAATTGAGTATGAGCATACATTTGCAATAGTCGATTTCGACAAAAAGAACAATTACGAGATCATCTTGGGAAGACCATTCATGCGACAATTAAAGATGGTCTAGGATTGGGGTTACGACCACATATACCTCAGACATGGTGAGACAACAACCAAAATTCACTTAAAAGACCATAGTTACAAGGATGTGAACCAGACACCAGTGGAAGAGTTTGATTCAGCACATTAGCAGGGTCGAAACTCCCAGCATGGTTAGGGCAACAAAAAGAGCTATGGATGTGCGGAGCTTCAAATTGTGGGAGCTTAAAAAGAGAGGAATGCGTCTTAAATAGAGCTATTGAGGACAAGGATTATATTCCGAAACCTTTTCCTGAAGATGCCTTGGAACCTCTGGAATGGAAACACATACTGGCAACATTGGATGTCTGTACCATAACAGATAGTCCAACAACAAAATTTTGCGATAAGGATGGCTATAATGTGCTACCCTATTACATGGTAAGCCTTATACCAAGAGGAGATGAGATGGTAGAACCACCAGAACAAGAAGAGTTTTATAACTCCTCTGAGCATCTGGAGGTAAATAACGATGCAGATAATGAGTGTTCAGACAGCTCAAGTGAGCGTAGGGAGAAAACAGAGAATATCAAGTTTTATGATTTTGCGAATCGACACCCTAGACGCCAGGAACGCTATAGGAGAAAACGAGCAGAAAACAAAATGAGAGAGAACCTGATGCCCAAGATAAAAGATAAAACTCGCTATCTAATGCTTGTAAAAGTAGAGGATTGTGTAAAAGATCAAATATCAGGAAGATTCTCAAAAGTTCGAAGGGAAGGAACGCGAGAGGAAATAAAACAAGTACAGAAAGCTAAAACCGAAACAAAATCTCAAAAATCAAAACAAGAAATAACAAAAGACCCAGAGTGGACCAAACTGGAGCGTAAACAGAAATACCAAGAACTAAAACGGTCTTTACGAGAGGTATGGACTACTGAGGAAGATAGTGATGGTAAAGGGGGGTCAGAAAAAGGAAACATGAATGTACCATCACACTATCGGAAATTCACCATCCAAGATAGAAAAATCATAATGACACCACCAGTCAGGGAAAGAACAAACCAGGAATCTTACAATGGGCCGGAAAAACGGATAGACCTCGTTGAACCACGTGGGAAGCTTGAGCCGATCTATATCGCAACCGATTTAGAGCCTGAAGAAGAAGAACGGCTAACACAACTTCTCAAGAAGTATAAAGATGTGTTTGCATGGTCCTACAAATATCTCAAAGGAGTTTATCCCCATCGATATGTCAATATACAATTCCTTTGAAATCAGATGCCAAACCTAGCAAACAGCATCCTTATACATATAATGACACATTTAATAAGCGAATCAAAGAGGAAATTGACAAGCTGATGGATGTTGAATTCATCTATGAAATCGAACATACAGATTGGGTGTCACCCATTGTGGTAGTCCCCAAGAAGAACGGAAAACTGCGAGTGTGTGTGAACCTCAAGAAGGTAAATGCAGCCACCATAAGGGACAATTATCCCTTGCCGATCACAGGACATGTACTTGTGAGGGTGGCCGGGAAACAGGCTTATTCCTTTCTGGATGGGTTTTTAGGATATAACCAAGTGGCAATTGCAATAGAGGATCAACACAAGACAGCGTTTTCCACATAATGGGGAATATATGCGTATCAGGTTATGCCTTTTGGCTTGACTAATGCCCCAGCTACCTTTCAAAGGTGAATGACGCATGCGTTCAAAGAATACCTGAGAATATTCTTAGAAATATACATGGATGATCTTTGTGTACACTCTCTTCTACGAGAGGAACATATTGACCATTTGCAAAAGGTATTTGAAAAATGCAGAACATATCGAATCTGTCTTAACCCAGAAAAGTGCATTTTCATGGTTAGGCAAGGCCGCATCTTAGGACACATTGTCTCAAGAAATGGAATAACCACAGACCTAGACAAAATCAAGGTCATAGTAGACCTGCTTAGGCCTCCTAATGCGAAACAAGTGCAATCCTTCATGGGACACTGCGGATATTATCGAAGATTCATATATATGTATGCAGTCATCGCACAACCTCTGTATCGTTTGTTAGTCAATTTCGACTGGACTGAGGAGTGTGAAACTTCATTCCAAAAGCTAAAGGAAAACCTTGTATCAGCACCGGTACTTAAAGCACCGGATTGGAAAAAGATATTCCATGTTCACATTGATGCTTCTGCATATGCAATCGGGAGTATTCTGGCTCAACCTGGAGACAGAACAATGGATTTTCCAGTTTGTTATGCAAGACGACAGTTAAATAATGCGAAAAAGAACTACACAACCACCGAAAGGGAGGGGTTAGGAATGATTTATGCTGTAAAGAAATTTTGGCATTATTTGCTCGCAAACAAATTTGTGTTCTTCACAGATCATCAAGCTCTTTTGTATCTAGTAAATAAACCATGCAATACTGGGAGGATTGTACGCTGGTTTATTATATTGCTAGAGTTTGATTTCACAGTGGTAGTCAAAAAGGGTAAAACTCATCTACGGGCGGATCATCTTTCAAGGCTACACAACGGGGAAGCTCCTGAAGGAGTAGATGATGACATACCAGATGCTTATCTTTTCAATATTGAAATGATACCCAAATGGTCTCAGGAAATTTTTAGCATTCTTTCATTTGGAGGAAGGCTTGATAACACGGAAGACAGATCCAAACAACAAACAATTCGACAAACAAAAAACTTCCAGTTGATTGCAGGACGACTGTATCATCTAGGATCGGACCAGATCTACGATTATGTATAAATCCAGAGGAATTCGAGTGTTATCTTGAAGAAGCACATGTCCAGGATTGTGCATTTCATTGTTCAACAGTGAAAACACACCAGAGACTGAATCAGTTAGGGGTTTATTGGCCAACTATGTACGCAGACACATGCTTATGTTAACAATTGTACTATATGTAGTGCCAAACGACCAGTGGATCACGCGACATTGTCTCAAGTAAACATTGCACCTGCATGGAGTCAATATATCATTGATTTCTTAATCACAAGGACGTTTCTTGAAAACATAACAAAAGCACGAGAAAGGGCTATAGAGCTGGAGGCTCGTGACTTTCAGTTAATTGGTAACCAGCTCTATAAGCGAGGAAAGGACAATCAACATAGAATCTGTGCAAGTGAAAGTGAATACCTGCTGATTCTAGAACACGCACATAGAGGCATAAGTGGAGGCCATTTTTCAAGCGATAAGACGGAAAAAATTGTCTTAACCGCAGAAATATGGTGGCCTACATTACATATGGATGCTGACGAGTTTGTAAAGCGTTGTGACGCTTGTCAATGCACCAAGGTGCCGATAAAGAGATATGAGATGCCACTACGGCCAATGATGGGAGCAAGGGCATTTGCAAAATGGGGCATTGATTTTGTGGGACGTATTTCACCCCCTGCATATCGCACCCATACCCAATATATCATTGTGGCTACGGACTATCTCACAAAATGGGTGGAAGCCAAGGCAAACACAAAAAGCAGATGCACGATCCACTGCACAATTTTTGTATGAGAATGTTTTTGTACAATATGGTTTACCAATAGAAATTGTCAGTGATCGAGGAACATTTTCTTAATGAAGTCATTGAATATCTGTTGGAGGAGTTCATGGTCATACACAGAAAATCTGCTCCATATCATCCACAAGCAAATGGACAAGCTGAGGCCACAAATAAAACACTATGCACTGTTCTCACTAAAATTGTATCAGAGTCAAGAACAGATTGGGATCAGCAGCTACACTCAACACTATGGGCATACAGGGTAGCTTACAAAACATCGATAGGAATGACACCGTACAACACGGTGTTTGGCCTAAATACTATATTACCCATAGAGTTTTTAATTCGAACTCTACGAGTAGCGAAACGCTTAGAGTGGACAGGACATGAGCTCTCTTCAAGAATAGATGATCTTGAAAAGCTAGATAAACTTTGCTTGAAAGCTGTAGCTGCGATCTATGCTAAAAAGACAAGACAAAAGGAGTTTTTTGACAAGCATGTGCACATGAAAGAGTTCAAAACAGCTGATTATGTACTTGTGTATACCTTGAAGCAACATGCCAAGAAACTTAAAAAGCGAGGGATGGGACCCTTTGTGATTAGTGACCTATCACAAAGCGGAGCTGTCAAGCTTGCTACATTAGCCGGCGAAGAAATGCCAAATTGGATTAGCGGGTGTCGATTGAAGAAATATCATTTACCACTAACCAGGATATGCTTCAACAAATCCATCAAGAAAAACAAAGAATGAAGGAGAAACAGAGGGTACGAGAAGAAGCTCAAGTAGAAGCAAAAGAACGCATTGCAAAAAGAAAGCTTCTTCAGAAACAACAACAATGTGGAGCATCGTTGCGAATCAATGCCATGCGACTACCGAATTTTGATAAAGACATTGTGGAGCCAATAATTACAGTCAAAGTGGGTAGCAATCAAGTTGAATCGACGGCATTGCTTGATTCTGGAGATCAAGCAAATTTGATCTCTTACAGATTATACAAACAGCTCAAGCCCACAGGTCAACTACATCCTACTCCACAAGTTCTGGAAAGTAGTACATCACATTCACTGGAAACATTGGGATGGACTATATTGCATGTCCAAATACATCAATATATTTACCCACACAAGTTTTATGTGGTCGGGGATGAAAGCACACAACACCCCGTGTTGTTGGGACAACCTTCGCAAAAAGATTACATTGTACAGATAGATTGGAATGTGAATGCGGTCAATATTCAGCATGCACAAGAACAACAGGTGATATCCTTTGCTCAGCAACCTCGGAATAATCAGCTGATGCAATCACTGGATAAAGAGCTAAAAGGAAGGGTGCCACTAAAGAACAACACGATACCCATGGTCAACAAACAGGTAACTACCAACATTGTTCACTGCAAATATAAAAAGTCACCGACCGCAGTGAAAAGATCAGAGTTGCCAACACGAGAAAAACAAATATGGGTGCGGAAGAATAGAAATGACATGGAAGACAAACCACAATACAAAAGAAGAATTCAACCGAAACAGATAGTTCAACCAAAACCCAAGGTAATAAGAACGATATGGATCCCTAAGAAAATGCTCAGCAAAAAATCAAATACGACTCGCATCTGGATCCCGAAACCGAAGCAAAAGAAACTCCCTTCAGTACAAGCAACATCGGAAGGCAGACAGCTGCATATGAAACCAACAAACCGACTTATGTGGATGCCAGTCAGCAACAAAAAATTTGCAAACAAGGAAGAAGCAATAAACCTACAAAGACCCGCAAGGCAACGCTACACATGGAAAGCAAAAGAGACAAGGTCTACGGCCAATTCTGCCACGACAATTCTCTCCAAGGAGACGACTACGGCCATATCCACAGTAGCGGCAAAGCAAGCGACTTTTGCAAGAAAGACAATCAAACAAAGAGCAGTAGAGTTACAACTTTTACTTGCAAAGAAAACAGGAGACTTCGACGGCGAATGCCATTAAGCATCTTACTTATACCCTTCTCTTGCACAGCCTTAATTTTTCCATGCATTGACCGAGTATGCATAAAATAGGGCCACATTACACGGCCAAGCATTAGCACAAATTTTTTCAACCCATGCACGGCACATACACCGAGGTGATACCTTGTTGTCCGGGAGGACTCCGGCTAGGAGGGAGGGAGGCATTCTCAAATGCAGACCCAATGGCAGAAAGAGCAAAAAAGGGCATGTTTTTCAACTATTTTTACGGGTTGTTGTTTGATTGTGAAATTTTTTGGACTAACCAAAGTACATATACCGTTATACAGCATGAATCTACACGTATATGGGACCAAACGCCAAATCAAGCCCCTAGGTGTGTGTATATAAGTAGAAATAGCCATTTTTTGGGCAAAATATTGGTAAAACGGAGAAATCCGGCCATAAAAATTGCATGTGAGTGTATATAATATTTTGCGGTGATGTTTTTGATTTATTATGATTTTTGGGGATTTTCTGGGTTTGATTTGTTATTTTCCTTTTAATTTTGCTAATTTTTGACAAAAAAACTTCAAAAATACAAAAAGCAGGTGAAAAACGGTTGTAATGAAAAACAAAAAATATGGGGATGATCAGTGACTATAGGACAACCTATGGTACAGTGGGGGTGCGAAACGTCAAATTTCTCGTAAACTGGGTAATGGAGTCCAAATCAAGAAATTTTTGAGCCTAAAACGCATCTTACAAGAAGTTCGGAGCACATGTCAAATTTCATGAAAAGTGGTTCGGGGACCTCCATTATAAGAATTTTTCACTTCATTTTTCTAGTATTGACCTTTGAGAGAGAGCTTCTGCCACCTAGAGCGAACAGAACTTCCAGCAGCTTCTACGACGCGTACGACTACCCGACGGGCTTCATACATGAGAGGTAGGCTCACCACCTTGAGCTTTTCGCGCATGTTTGTCGTTTTGTCGCGGAAACTAGCGTAGGGTTCACACAGAAAGCGGGCAGTAGAGACCTACAAGTAGAGGTGACCACTTAACGGCTAACCCAAAAGCAACGAGACTTCATCGGCAGCTTACCCTAGCATAGGAGACCAGTCTTGGATATCCAAAGGCAGTAGAAAACCATCGGGAAAAACCCTAATTCCTAGAGCCCCGCAAGAGGCCACCAAATGGGAAATCGGCGGAGAGGCACCCAAATGCTACCAAAATTCATGGGTAGGAGCATCTCGACATGCTCGACAAGTCTATGTAGCCCACATGACCAAAAGGTGACCCGAAGCGGCACTAAACTTCAAAAACGGCATCAGACACACAAAGCGTCAAATAGCTCTCGCGGCCAAACCGCATGTCCATTTGCCACCAAACTTCACGAGCGGCTTTCCTAGACCATCAACAACCAAGTCCTATGGTGGTAGACCACCACAAGTCATCAAAAACATGTAAACGCAACCACGGGTGCTTCTAGAGCGACAAATTGCCAAACGGAGCTCCGGTGAAGCCAAAGTCAACAAAAACCATACGGCAAGGATCCCCAAGGGATCGGGAAGCTATGGAGACCAACATCAAGAAATTTCATCGCCAAAAAGCACTCCAAAAGTCAGAAGACGGCTCGGAGGCTCCGAAATCCACACAGGGATTTACTTTGTATCCATTTGACTTTTTTGTTGAAATTAGGCTTAAAAGGGACTCAGGGGGACTAAGGGCAGGCACCAGTAACAGTTTCCATAAAAAATTCATCAGGAGACATCCTACGCGTCGGATGTCTCAAGGCCATTTTTGGGCACAAAACCCAACTCCTCTCATCACACACATTTTCTGAATGGCCTTTACATGCTAGCCAACAAGTTTCATCACATTTGAACCAAAATTGACCTCATATGCACCAAAAAAATGCAAAGTCAGGGCATAGAGGCAATAATGGGCCATAGACCTATCAAAACTTGTCCAAATCACATGAAACTTGCACAATACATTCATGAGCACATTGCCAACCAATCTGTGTGGTCACTTGCAAAAAATGATGAAGTAGACATCCTACGCGTAGGATGTCTATTTGACATTTTTGGCCTACAAAGGGTGTTTTTCCATTCCACATCTATTCATATCATCTTAAGAGCTCTTATATCAAGTTTGAAGCCATTCTAATCATTTTTGACCCCCAACACCTCAAAGATACACTTTTTGGGCCTTACCAACATCAAATCTTGTCCAAATCAAAATCCAAGAGCATGGCCATGTCCCACAGGCCAAGAGCTACCCACAGAACAAATCTCAAGCTAATTTGATGAAAAAGACATCCTACGCGTAGGATGTCTCCAGCTTAAATTTGACCTTCTCTACAAAAAGTGACATCATGAGAGCCATTACCATGGTGCAAAGAGCCCATATATCAATTTTCAACCCATTTGGATATCATTTTCCACCTGTTGTGGACATCCTACCCAATTTGTGAGCCTAAAGCCTGAATCTACCCAAAAATGCACTTTTTGATGCCCAAACCCAATTCCAATCATATAGCCATGTTACACAGGCCAAGGACCACCAGCATGTCAAGTATCACCAAAATCTGATGAAAAAGACATCCTACACGTAGGATGTCTAGATGATAAATTTTGGTCAGAATTGCACTATGAGCACATGCACAGTTTCCCAAGCTCCTTTTAAGTTTTAATTTCAATTTTCAAGTCATTTGGATAGTTAAAACTGTTGGAATTAGGGTTGCAGAGAGACACACACGGCTTGGAGAAGACGAAGGAAGCTCAAGGCACACAATAGAGAGTGTGTTACTTAGTGTGCAATGGAAAGATTGATAGCCCTAGAGTGATGGGCGTATATACAATGCACGGGGGAAAAAACCTCCTAAAGAGGGAAAAAATGCCCCGGCGGTCCTAGTGTGTTCACACACATCACTACCACATGTATATGGTAACAAATCCCCCCTAGAGTGATGCGGTGAACGAGAGCTGGCACATGAGTAAACGGAAGTGCCATGCCCTGAGGACAGGATCAGTCCACAAAGGGGAGTAAGCCCAAAGCTTTGCGGAAAGCTTCAAGCTTCTCACGAGACAAAGATCTGCAAGGTTGTCCTGTGTTGGCACATAAGCCAAGCTGATCTCTCCTGATGAGAGCCTCTCCCTGACATAGTGGTAATGCACCTCAATGTGCTTTGTGCGAGCATGAAAAATTGGGTTCCTCGCAACTGCCAATGCGCTCTGACTGTCAGTGTAGATAGTGTTGGCATTGTCCTGTCCAACACCCAAATCAGCCATAAGGCGTCTGAGCCATACACAGTCAACCGTAGCTGTGAAGATTGCCCTGTACTCAGCCTCACAACTCGAAGTGTCCACAGTAGGTTGCTTCTTGCTCAACCATGATATACATGAACTGCCAAGCATGAAACAAAAACCACTTGTGGACACTCGCGTGTCAAAACAACCAGCCTAATCTGAGTCCGAAAAGAGCATGTAAGCCTAGCGGCAATGATCCCCCCTTGGGATAAAACAAGCCAAGATGTAAAGTGCCACTAAGGTAGCGGAAAATCCTCTTGACAGCCTGTCAATGCTTAGACCCTGGGCTATGCATAAATCTGCTAACCTGTGAGACTACAAACTGAATATCCGGCCTTGTGTTGCATACATAAATGAGGCAGCCAACAGCAGTTTGGTAAAGAGTGACATCAATAGGATCGCCAGCATCATGTAGACTCAACTTCAAACCTGTTTCCATGGGAGTGGCAATAGGTTTGCAATCCTCAAGTCCAAACTTACATAGCAATGTCTCTATGTAACTTTTCTGACACAAGGCAATACCACCATCACACTACTTAAACTGTATACCCAAGTAATGATGCAACAGCCCCAAATCTTTCATCTTGAAAGTAGCATTCAAATCAGCCTTAAATTCAGCAATATGTCTCTCATTTGGTCCAGTGATCAGCAAATCATCAACATAAAGAACCACAATCAGAAGTACATCACCCTCACGCTTTACATACAATGTGCTTTCTGTTGGACTGTTATGAAGCCTCGTTTAACCAAATGAGTGTCAGCTTTCTCATACCAAGCACGAGGAGATTTCTTCAACCCATACAAAGCCTTCTTACATCTGCACACTTTGTCCTCTTGTCCTTTTATGACAAAACCGCGAGGCTACGTTACATAAACTTCCTCAAATATGTGACCATTCAAGAAAGCAGTAACAATGTCTGATTGATGTACATACCAACCAAAATGAGCTGCCAATGCACATAGAAAACGTACAGTAGTCATACGACAAGTGGGAGCAAAAGTCTCTTCATAATCTATGCCTTTTTGTTGTGCATAACCTTTTGCAACAAGTCGAGCCTTATGGCGATCGATCTCACCATCCGTCTTGCGTTTCAACTTGTAAACCCACTTCGTACCAATGGCCTTTTTGCCAAGAGGCAAATCACATAAATTCCATGTGTCATTTTCTATAAGTGCATCATATTCTGATTGCATGGCAGCCATCCAATTTTCTGAATTCTGTGCTTCATCAAAAGACAGAGGCTCCTCAACATCATGTAAGCTAGACACAGCCAAAGCATAACAATCTGATGCATAAGATGCATGGCGAGAACCTGAACGAGTACGACTAGACAAAGGTGCATCCAATTTACTGTCACGCAAAGTGTGCACCAGCCATTTTGGCATACCTCTAGCCTGCTCATTTTCAGCCCTTTCCTCATCAAGTATATCATGTACATCTGCATCAGTAATAGGCTGATCTAAAACATTTTCAGAAACCCCCATAGGCTGTACATTTGCCTCATTGGAACTTACATTCGTATTTCCACCACTGAAAAGAGGCAACAAAGTGTCATAAATGTCCTGTGAGCTTACATTATTGTCTCTAGTACATGACAGCAAGGGCTGAATAGAATCTTCCACAAACACTACATCCCGAGAAACTAGAATACGTTTTGTTTGTGGATGATACAACCTGTAACCTTTGCTTTCAGCACTATAACCAACAAAAATACATTTGACAGCCTTATCATCCAATTTTTTGCGTTGTGTTTGTGGCACAAAGCATATGCCAAACAGTCAAAAACACGCATGTGCTCAATAGAAGGCTTTCTATCATGCCATGCTTCATATGGAGTATAGACTGCAAAGCTTTCGTAGGACACCTGTTAAGTACATAAGTGGCACACATGATGGCCTCAAGCCAAAAAGAATGCGGCAAAGCTTGACTTTTGACCATACATCATGCCATTTTCATTGATGACCTGTTTTTCCTCTCAACAACACCATTTTGCTGAGGTGTATAAGGCGTTGTACATTGGTATTCTTTATCCCATGACTAGCCAGAAATGAATTAAATTCATGACACATATACTCCCCCCCTCGATCTGAATGGAGGGTGCCCATAGTACATTTCGAGACATTTTCAGCCATAGCCAGAAATTGTTTGAAGCACATAAAAACTTCGGACTTCGCTTTAAGCGGAAATACCCATGCATGCCTGGAGTAATCATCAATGAAAGTCACGAAGTAAAGGTAATTTCCAAGGACGGAGTTTGCATGGGCCCACAAACATCACTATGCACAAGCTGCAACCTGCATGTGGCCCGAACTGAACCATCCTTTGGAAACTTAGAACGCTGCATCTTACCCAAAATACAACCTTCACAAATATGTTTGACAGGTGCTTCAAGAGGCGGCAAAGAAGCAACCATATCATATTTTTGCAAACGCAGCAAACTAGAAAAATGCAGATGACCAAAACATGCATGCCAAAGTTTTGCATCTGAAATAGCCCTTGAATCTGCAATAGCATTTGAAAAAAAAATTCCACACTTGTCATACAAAGTGAGCTTATATAGCCCACGGCACAAAAGGCCAGATGCAAAATTTCATCACCAAAATTGAGATCATGAACTGTCCATCTGTCATCCACAAATTTGACTACAAGTCCAAGTCTAGAAAGTGCGGATACAGACAAGAGATTCTTCTTGATCCCAGGTACATAAAGTGCCTCAACAAGTGTGAAGGAAGTGCCATTTGCAGCAGTAAGCACAATCTTTCCAACTCTTTGAACCGGATAAGAGGCATTGCTAGCACAAGTGACTGAATTCCCATGAGGGACAGACTCGAGAGAGATAAACAATTCACGATGTGAGGTAATGTGCTTTGTAGCACCACTGTCGAAACATCACACATGTGAATCTGCAGCAACTGACAAGCATGCATCATGGACATCAGGATTGTAAGTGCACTCTACGCTAAAAGCCCATTCTGCATCAACATCAGTAACACAGTCTCCTTTCACAGAAGACTCAACAATGGCTGCATTTGTAGTGGAACCATCATTTGCAGTGGAACCACCCTCTTTCTTCTTAGCCTCTTTGGCCTTCAACTTAGGACACGACTTGATCAAGTGATCATTGGCTTTACAATAATGGCAACGCATCTTCTTTTTGCCCTTATCACCAGAATTTCTAGACGAATTGCTAGCAGCAGAAGCATCAGGAACATAATTTTTGCCACTCGCAGCAGAACCATAAGAAGTGGCTGCATTGCTGTTACCACCCTTTCTTTGAGAAGCAATAAAAGCCTCTTCAATTGCACGCTGTCTAGTCCTGTTTTTTTTGGAAAGTGACTCTTGCAACAGCAATGTGCATAATGCATCAAACTTGACAACTTCTGGATTTCCTTGGGTCATAAGTCTCCAAGTACTAGCAAAAGTGTGGTAAGAATCTAGTAAGGCATCAAGAACAGTCTGCACAAGGGAACTGTCTGAAATAACTTCACCTGTAGAAATAAGTTGCTCATTGATATCCTTGACACTAGCAAGGAAAGTGTCCACATCATCTTCCTCATGCATAATCTTCGACTCCAGCTCTTTACGCAGCAAAGCAATTTTAGCCTCATTGCGGCTTGCATAAAGACCTGCTAGAATATCCCAAGCCTGTTTTGCAGATTTGTTGAACGAATGTGAGGAACAATGGTGCGCTTCACAGACAACGCAATCAATGCATGAGCCTGTGCATCCTTAACATCCCAACGAGATTGTTCTGCAGTAGTCAAAACAACTCTAACAGCTGTAATCCTTGCAGCAAGACCTGCAACATCCTCAACATTGCCTACATCCTCAGAACCAGGACGTTCAATAATGCCTTGCACAATGTTCCAGACACGCTTTGACACAAGAACATGTTGCATCATATAAGCCCACATAGGGTAGTTGTCCCCATCCAACCTGTCCTCAGCAGCAAACATCTTGAACACATCTGTGTTGTTGTTGTCAGCCATGGTAAATGCTGCACCTGATGTAAAAACTGCCCGAAAATAGGAGAAACGGAGCGGGAACAACCTATGCTATATAGCACAAACCGTAGAAGACTATAAGGCACCTGTTATGCAAAAAACAGCACTGAAAGAAATTCTGCACAAAATGACGAATTAGCCTATGTAGTACTACCTGTAGTGGAAACGGAGGCCGAAACGACTTGCGAACGCTTGCCAAAGCTCACTGAAATCGGAGAAAGTGAGCAGGCGTGTGCTGGAGCAGCTGGCAACTAAGCTCGGGAGGGCGTGACATGCTCTGATACCAATTGTTGGAATTAGGGTTGCGGAGAGACACACACAGCTTGGAGAAGATGAAGGAAGCTCAAGGCACACAATAGAGAGTGTGTTACTTAGTGTGCAATGGAAAGATTGATAGCCCTAGAGTGATGGGCGTATATACAATGCACGGGGAAAAAAACCTCCTAAAGAGGGAAAAAATGCCCCGGCGGTCCTAGTGTATTCACACACATCACTACCACATGTATATGGTAACAAAAACTCAGTTTCTCAGCTGATATGGAAAAAACGCTAACTTCGGACTACTGAGTGCAACAGGATCTATGGCAGCCGCAAAATCACCGACAAAGAAGAAGAGGATGACTATAAAGGATCACTTGGAAGAAGTAGAGCCATTTGTCATCCTAGAAGGAACTCTAAGGGCAACCAGCACGTGGATCCGAGAGGACTTGCTAGAGTCAAATAATTTGAAGATCTACCAAGGCATGTTCAAAGACACCGAAGGAAATGTAATAGAGCTACCCATGCTACCGCGGGAGCTCAATGAGTTTGTCAGAAGCAAGATGGCAGAGTAACTGGAGAAGATAGATCTCCACAATTATTTTGAAGCTGTACCGGCAAGAATTGACATAAAAAGAGTATGGGAGTTCGTGGCTACAATCAAAGAAGATGGAGTGGCCAGAGTTACGGATCTACAAGGCAAGCCAAACACAGAGATTGTAATCACAGAGAGAGTGGTGGCAGATGCACTAGTCCTCTCCAACAAAGGGGATAGTGTAACCAAAAGAAGAGACGAAGTAAAGGTGTACACAGAAAAGAAAGGCAACTACACCTTTGAAGACATTGCCAACCCTTAAGTGGCAATCATGAGTCAGCTATACAACCAATACTTCCATATGTGTACAAAGCGGCCACAAAAGTACAAAATGCCGCCTGGAGCAATTGCCACAACCTTCACCTGGGAAATGCAGAAAAGCAAGCCGAAGGTAATCAACTATGCAGCTTATATACATAATAATCTGGTGAAGATGGGCAACAAGAACCCCACATACATTGTGCCGGGTGAGCTGATCACAAAAGTGATTTATGGGGCATTACACGCCAAGGGAAGATGGCCTGACCCTCCGTCACAAAATGACTGGCTAAGGCTCAAGGAAGATAAAGAAGAGGAACAGCCCAAAGCACCAAGGGTTGCCACTAGGTTGAAATGCCGGTTAGAGACCGTGCAAGAGGAGCAGCCAGAGTTGAAGAAAGGAAAGAAGGAATCTGTCCAACTGCCGGTCAAAGAGACGAAATCACAGAAAGCGGCACGGCTAGAGCGGCTGATGGAAAGTTTTAGAGCCGAAAGAGCCCTCAAGGGAGATTTGAGCGAGCTATGGAAGCCGTCACTAGAGGCAATGTCGGGATCATCCCGAAGGGTACACAGAGACAGATTTGAAGATTACATTAAGAATTTTGAGATTCTGGATGCCATGGCAGAAAATATCCCACATGTACCATTTACAGAAGCAGAAGTGGAGGAAGTCTGTCGGCAACTGCTAGAAGAGCGGGAAGGCCAAGAGAGGGAGAGAAAGACAAAGGCAGACAGGGATTTCAAGAAAAAGACGGCAACTCCATCATCCGGCCCGAAGTCCAGCCCACCGCCATCACCACCTCCTCGTAGCCCTCCACAAACTCAATAGAAGGAGGAGCTAGACAAATCTGAACATCAAGAAGATTCAAAGCAAGAACAAAAAGAAGAAGCTAAGCCTAAAAGTGAGCAGCCATAGCCAAATGAAGCAAGGTATAACACGTTTCTAGATCTACTAGCTGCTGGATATTCAAAAGAAGAGGCTGCCACAGTCGCATTTGACTTGGCAAGCACAGGGCCCAAAGACCAGATGCAAAGCCTGCTGTTAGTGAAGCTAAAAGAGATGGCCACGGATACAGTGGACCTGCACCCACCCACCAATGTTTGGGATGTGGTGATGACCACGCTAACCGGGCTAAGGGCACAATCAATGGCCACAGAAAGTGAAATGACTACTCTCAAAGCCACGGAAGTGCAAATCAAGTCTGAAGTTGACACTCTACAAAAACAAATTAGCCAAAGGCATATAGAGAGAGAAGCTGAGCTGCAAGCCAGTCTGGCAAAGGCATTGCAAAGATGCCAGGAGATGGAAAGAGAAAATCAGGCGGCAGCTCAAAGAGTGCAAAGGAGCCGAAGAAGAATATTGAAAACTCAGCAAGTCATTGACAGATGCAGAGAGGGAAAGGGATAACCTAACCCTACAACTTGCTGAAGAGTCCAAGGAAGTGGAAGCAATGCGGAACGCCAAAGAGAAGGCAGAAATAGAGCAGGAGGCTAGCCAAGATGAGGTCATTGAGCTCAAGGACCAGCTTAAAGTTAAAGATCAAACCATCCAACGGCTACGGGCATCTCTTGCCAGAGTCAGAGCTTCTAGCTCGACTCACACCACTTCAGAGAGTCAGATTTCTGAAGAACAAATGAAAGAGCTCCAGAAGAAGTTGACCTTAGAGAAGAAGCAAAGGTTGATGATGGCCAATGGGTCAGTGGTCATGCAAACCCGCATGGAAGAAGAGTACAAGGCAATGTAGGATGAGCTGGAAAACATCAAGAGAAAGCTCGACGAGGCGGAGAAAATAAATGCCAATTTGAACGACCTCCTATGGGAGAACAAGCTGAAGCAGAAAAGCAGACATTCCAAAGGCAAATAGAAGAGCTGAGAGGCCAGCAGGCAGAAGAGCAGTTAAGCACAGGGCCAGCAGCCATGGAAGGAATAGATTTAGAGAATGTGGCAGATCCTGTGGACACACCCATGCAAGAGGAAATCCTTGTAGGACCCTCTCAAGAGCCACAAGATCTGACACAAGAAGAAGAAGAGAAGCTGTGAAAGGCCATAGAAGCAGAAATCAGAGAAACGGCCAAAGAAGCTTTGGAATGGGAGCAGAGGTTTTTTAAATCAATGACCATTCAAAAGATAGACGCCAACAACCTTCGGGGTGAATGGCTACGGCCCTCTCTCCCATATCCTTTGCTAAAGTACGAAGCCGCCACAATCAACAAGAGAATCAGAGAAGAGCCAACAGTGCCACTGTACACAGCAGACATCGCCAAGCCTGAAGGGGTAAAGTTGATAGTCGACTCCCAGCCCAGATGGAGAAAGGCATGGCTGAAAAAATATCCACAGTACCTAATCCATCTCGTAGAGGCACCAAAAGTCATCAGAGATAACCTAAGTTTCTGCCCTCTACCAAGGATGCGAACGTGGAAGGCCCATGAGCTACTGCAAAGAAGCCAACCCACTTGGCTAAACTATCCGAAGCTACCAGGCTTGAAGGCAGGCGAGAGAATAAGTATTCAATACATGGTGAAAACCCTAACGGGCGCCATCAAATTGTTCACTGGCTCGCCTGACCTATCTTGCATTATGATGAGAAAGATCTGCAAAACCCTTTTGGCAGTCTTCGAGACGTTCAAACCGGGCCAGGCGACAGACAGTATCTTCTTCTTTCAAGATACATACAGATGTGCATACGATCTGTCTGGTCAGCCTTCCAAGGAGGTGATACATGCATTGTATCAAAGGATCATGTTTTTGCCATCCTATCACCTCCAGGCCTTCGAAGAAGCTTTCTACACCGACTTCTTCATAATCAGCTCTGACATATTCGGCCCAACACTACTGGCTCAACATGCAAGATATGAATCAATGCTCAAGATGCGAGAAACCCTAAGATGAAGAAGCAGCTGAACAGCCATGTCGGGGACGACATGAGCAAGGAGGGGGGGAGTGTTAGAAGCTGGACACACCCTACGGAAAATGACTGCTCGGTGGATTATTATTTTTTGTAATTATTCATTCATTGAGAAAACCCGACATTTCACCTTGTAAATATTGGGGCTTACAGAAGTTTCCAGATTGTATCCCAGCTTTGACATTTAGATTGAGTAGATGGTTAAATTGGAACATTAGGGTTTGAGAATTGTAAGGTATTTATACCACTTTTTGACCTTAATAAAAAAACCTTTTGTCATTTTAAAAAGTTAGAAGTCTGTGAGTGAGCGTATTGTGTACGAGAGAGAGTGAGAGCTTCATCTTGAGGCTACGTGTGCGCCGGTGGTCGAAATCAAGTACGGAGAAGTGCAGCGTGTTGCCCCCGACGAGAGCTACGCGCCAATACCTACATTCCGCGCGTATGGTCCGGTTTTGCGAGCTCTATCTATGAGCTTCATCTGGTGATTCGGTGAGCATACGTTGTCTGATTTTGCATTGCAGCATATCCACGCGTTCGCATTGAGTAGAGATACACATTATGCACTTTAGCTTTCAGAAACGAAGACCTGCAAATTTCGGCCATACATCCTACGTGATTTTGCACCGGGTGTTTTGGGTTGGGATTTTGGTTCATAGACCTTAGGGAGAGCGACCTATTGGTGTTAGTAGGGTCTCCTTCAAGTTCTGTGGTGTTTCGAGATTAATTGATGGGTGTTCGGCTCTAGAAAGCGTTGTACGAAGTTTCCTCTTATGCACTCTTGAAGGCTGTAGCTTAGACATTGGGTAGAGACCTCTATAAGAATTAGTTAGGAGTCGGTCGAGTGTAGGTTGACACCCTATGATTGCTTCCACACGCCTGCGGGTCGAGCTTCATCCTTAGCTGACAAATCTTGTTAGGTGAGTTCTCGCTGTGCTGACGTCCGTCGCGGCGTATCCGTCCAACACAATGGTTTTTGCTTTGAAGGGGTCTGCTGGCTAGAAGTTCTTGGGCTTCTAGCTAGTGTAGCATTTTCTGGTACTAGAGCTAAGCTTGATGAATTTGCAGTCCCCCCTTCCTAGGGTGATCACTATAGCTTGCTTCATTGTGAGAGCTCAAACCTGTCTGGCTCTGGTTGAGTCTAACCTTTTGGGATTGTGAAGGTACACTTTGGCTAGCACTGTTGACATTTGGTATCTGTAAACCTTCTGCATAGTTTCCTATGTATCTTCGAGAAACATGACAAATTATTCCCCAATTCAATCTGTAGATAGCATTATCTTTGCCCTGATATTATCTATCCCATGGGTCTCCTATGATTTGAGCTTTTGTGATTTCAGGACCCAATGCATCATAGATTCTAGATTGTTGTCTATATCTATGACTGTTTTGGTCAAAGTATATGCGCGTTTGGTCACAACATCGAAGTTTGATTTTCGACGGAGGAGATTTTGGCTCTGAACAGATCTCTGGGTTCACTCGGGTAATATCCTTTAGCTCTAGAGAGGATGGGCTTTAATAGATTATTTCCACTGAAATGAACCATCCTTTCTGATCTATCACTGGACGCACTTCTATGAGCTGGTATGTGGGCCGTTCAAACACCGGTTGATCCTTTTTGTACAGTTGCCCTTTTGGGTCCACATAGTGTGCATATGGATTATGTGTACCATATAATGCTAACATCGTTCTGTTTGATATGTCCCTTAGACTTGTGAATGATTGCACACTTGTGTCAGTGGATGCAAAATCATTTGCAAACCTAACAGTCTTTTCAACCTTTGGTGATATCTCGACACCTTTACCAAATTCATGCAAGAATTTGTTGTTCAAAGAATCAATTTTAAGCTTTCCACGTGCCTGTGCATCTTTATGCTGATTTTGACTTGTAGTGTTTTTACCGATGCTTCTAATAGTAATGCAAAATCATCCGATTGCATTAAAAGTGACAGGTTTGATGCACTTTCATCAAAATTCACATTTCCAAATTTTTTTGTACCTTGCCTGGCAGTTGCTGTATCCTTGTTGTCTAGATTTCTTGGACAATATTCAGCAAAATGTCCACCTTTTCGTCCACAATCTAAGAAATATGCCATGAGTGGTGGTATTTCAATTGGCTCTATCATGTCAAGCTCTTGAAGAGGAGCTTCTGTTTCTGTGCTTGCCAAATTGTTGGCATCTTCTTTTAGAACACTGAGCATCAAGCTGTAGACTGCTCCATCTTGACCTTTGTATCGTCTTTCGCTTGGTTCTCCAATTAGATTGGCTTCTATTGGTTGATCTGTTGGATCTTGCATTTTTGGTTCTCGATTGTAGATCTAACCACTTTAATCCATGTACAATGACCCTGATTGCATATGCACTAAATGTATGCTTTGCTGGCTTGTGCAGATTTCTAGATAACCACTTGGGTTGATTTTTTGCACCTCTATCTGCACTTCGCTTTTAAGCTTGCAATACCTCGCTCCATTGAAGTCTATGAACATCTCGGAGTTCTCTGAATCTGGTTTTACTTTGATCAATAGGATCTTGGCTCTTGTGCTCCTTTTGTTGTTCATCAAGTATCTATGGCCTTTTGAATTTGTATACAAGACTTTATCTCCATTGTAGCCATAAAGCTGTAAAATCTGCTTTGTTGCACTTATACCTGTGTTACCACTGCTACTGGCTTGCTCTGTTGTACTTGAACTCTCAGCTCGAGATGAGTCCATGTCGACTGGTTCTTCAAAAACTGTCTCCTAGCAGACTTTGGTATTGATTAGCAAAAAAATTCATGCTCAAGTTTGATAAGACTGCTTTTTTCAAAGTACTTCTGGCAGTTGATTTCTCTTAGACTCATAAGAGTTGATTAACTCTAGCTCGAACGTGTCAGAATTGATTGTAGCCTTTGAAATGATGAAAATCTAGGCTTGAATAACCTAACCTGCAGATTAGATTGTTATCCATTTTTTCCACTTGACTTGTTTCAGCTCTTGTCAAGCTCCCAATTCTTTGCCTGCAATCTGGTTCTTCAATCTGAGCTAAGTGAGTCAGCAATTGAGATTTCCAAATTCTATCCTTACAAGGAGCTAAAGGACTAATTTGCAACCTTGAAATTGAGTTAACAGGTACCAAATTGGATCCAATGGAGCCCAAAACTGACCAGTGGCCTTATATTATGTTGTTCTAGCGATCCAAACTTCATGAGCCTTCACAAAAGATGTTTGCAATCATGCTTACAGTCTATGGTATCAATCTTAATCAGTTTTGAGCCAAAAGTTAACGATCGCGATTATTAACTTTTGACCTAAAATGACAACTTTTTTCAACTTTTTCTCTAAACATTCTTTTTATGATCTCTTTTAAGTCTTTGAGTCGAGTTAAAACTTAATTTGGACAAGATTCATTAAGTTTATCAACTGTTTCGTGTCCGCAGACTCTGATTTCAAGAATTTGGCTTAAGTCTCACTTTTGTGATCCAAATCTGACCAAAATAGATTTGTGAGGTCTACTTGCTATGCTTGCCCTTGTGGTATGCACAAATATGCAAGATTGTCAATTTTTGGAGCAGATGTAAATAATTACGATTATTTACTCTGGTAAATTTTTTGCAAGTTTTTGTCCCAATCTTGACACAGATCTGTTAAGCACCTCATGTTAAGGTCTCTAGCCAAGTTTCATCAAGTTTGGACTATTTTTTGTCAAATGGTCATCAGTTTTCTGTCCGCAGACTAACTTTGCAAATTTGGTCACAATTTTCAATCCAGTGATCCAAATCTTACCAAATTTGGTTTGTGGGCTTATTACAACATGGTAAAACTAGTGGTATGCTGACTTGGTCAAAAAAGTTGAAAAATAGAGTAGATGTAAACAATCGTTATTATTTACAACTGACAAATTTTTTCATCTTTTTGATCAACTGAGCATATACACATGTTTATCACATCAATATAAGCCTACGAATCAAGTTTCATCAAGTTTGGACAATTTTTTTCCCAATGTACACTCAAAACTCAAAAAGTCAGTACAAACCTTAGTTTTTACCCAATTTTTTGCCAGTTTAGTCATCCAAATCTTTTGGGCCTTTACAAAAGTTGTTTGTACACATGCAATGAGTCAATGGTATGAACCTTGGTCGATTTGGAGTAGAAAGTTAATAATCGCGATTATTAACTTTAGGCCCAAAATTGACACTTTTTTGAACTTTTTCACTGGAAAGTCTTTTCATGATCTATTTTGAGCCTATAAATCAAGTCAAAACTTAATTTGGCCTAAAATGTCAAGAAAAAGTAAATAATCTGAGTTTTGGCCAACTCTTGAAAATTTTACCTCAAAGTGTCATTGAGCTTACCCACTGGTTCATACAACTTTTAAGCTTACTGTCCAGTTGAATTGACTGGTTTGGAGTCTTTTCGTGCTATTTCTAGCCGTAGACCTGAAACTCTGCAACTTCACATAAACAACTCACAGATGATTCGTTTGGAGTGAGAAATGTTCTGAAATCCCCTCGGATCCTACTTACCCTAGTCCTAAGTTCTCATGCAATGGGGTTGTGGAAAGTGCCACAAACACTCGTTTTCTTGTTTTTTACGGTTTTCAGAGCCTTGATCTTAAGAATTGTCTCACCTTTCAATCATTCTCCAAATCCTAATCTAAATCTACAATCTTAAAGGCATTCGGTAAGTACAACTTACCTCCAAGCTGCCTCTACACAGCAAAAGACAACAATCTTAAGCTATGCGGTTTCTAAAAAGAAAGTTTTACTCTAGGTGAACCTAGAGGAAGTTAATGGACAAGTACACAAGATGCTCGTGTTTTCCCTAGTTTAGGTCTTTCGTTCCAGGCAGCTGGGCCAAATGTGGGACGCATGTCTAACCTCACCATCCTATCTTATTATAGTATTAGCGAGAACCACGATTAATTTGTAAAACCATGGGACGAAGCTGACTCGACTAGTGCATAGAAGCTACAAGAGGTTGTTAACCTCTTGGAAAACAACTAACAATTTGCATCTAACTCAAGCTACACTCAAGTGACTGAAATCACCAAAAGCCAATCGCTCATCGGTAAGCAAATCACATCCGTTACAGTATCAAATGACATCCAAACGTAACGAAACTTCTAGGACAAGTTTATAAGACCTAAGCACACATGCCTATGTGGCCTCAAACCCCACTTTAGGTCAAGTTCCAAAATCGCAATTATTAACAGTAGTGGATTTTTGACCTAGTCGTTTTCGACCCACAATGCATCTAAATGCCTAGCAATGATGCCCCAATACCCCACCTATGCTTAGTTTTCGATTTAAAAGTGTAAATTCCTAGTTATGATGAAATTAGGCCGCGGGTCGGCGACGTCAAAAGCAACGAAATACTGTGAATGACCTACATCAATGCGTAGAGCTCTTACCTGCAGTTGCAATGCAATAAACGTATTCGCAATGTGACAACCGGAGAGGAAGTAGGAAGCGCGAGAAGGAGAGGAGTGAGCGCCGTTAGCTCACGCTGTGTATTTCTTATCCAAAAACTTGATAAAATCTTTACAAAGTTGACCTTTATACCTTAGCCAAGGTCTAAAATGTGTAATGTGTGGCGCCCAAGACCTTTGAGACTCCACACTTATTGTATCTGCAACCTAAGTACAGTAACTAACCTGCTCTTTACAACTTGGAACTCCCATTGAGCCCGTAACACATTAAAATATTACAATTGCTTGAAATAAATCGGGAATTTACAATATGTGACCATATTTTAAAAATGTGAAAAATGTGTAACTCCAATCTTT
Source organism: Adiantum capillus-veneris (assembly GCF_014529385.1). Classification (NCBI taxonomy): domain Eukaryota; kingdom Viridiplantae; phylum Streptophyta; class Polypodiopsida; order Polypodiales; family Pteridaceae; genus Adiantum; species Adiantum capillus-veneris. Next base: position 156,264,154 of record NC_140932.1, read on the forward strand.
ACTGCTTCTTCACTTTGATCTTCGATATGCATCCATACGTCTTCAGTCTTTAGTAGCTTCTGTTAACTGACGTTGACTCAGTTAACAATCCTTCAAACAAAGAAGCTTCTACCAGGTTTGAAAGAAGTGGACTTAGAGTTCTGTGAAGATTGTGTTTATGGTGATCAAAAGAAGGTAAAGTTTCAAAATTCAGGAAATGAAAGAAAAATTAAAAAACTTGAGTTGGTTCATTCTGAAGTTTGGGGCCCTGCAAGTACACCATCACTTGGTGGCTCATTGTACTATGTAACATTAATCATAGACGATGCGACTAGGAAAACATGGGTTTATGTAATGAATTGTGTTTTCCATATTTCAAAGGTGGCAAGCCTTTGTGGAGAATGAAGCAGGTACCAAGGTCAAATGCCTCAGATCCGACAATGGAGGCAAATAATGCAGCCAAGCTTTTGAAAGATTTTTTGCTAGCAATGGCATTCAGAGGCAAAGGACAACCCCAAGGACACCTCAACAAAATGGAATTTCAGAAAGGATGAACAAGAAAATCATGGAGCGAGCACAAAGCATGCGGCTACATGCAGGCTTACCGCTTAAGCTTTGGGCAGAAGCAGTAAGTATGTCTGTGTATTTGATCAACTGGTCACCCTCAACGGCATTTGATGGGGGAGTTCTAGAGGAGGCATGGGAGGTAAACCGGTGAATTATTCATTTCTCAAATTAGTGTTTGGACGTGAGGATTTCATGCACATAGATAGAAGCCTAAGATCAAATCTAGATGCAAAGTCCAAAAAGTGTTTCTTCATTGGCTATGGAGAAGGTGACTTTGGGTATCGCCTATGGAATCCTGAAGATGGTAAAATCTTTAGAAGTAAGGATGTAATTTTCAATGAACAAAATATGTACAAAGATTACTTGGAAAGAAAACAAACAAAAGAAACTTGGGATGAGTACATGGAGCTTGAGGACGGGGAAGACTCAAGGAGTGCAAATGGTGACAACGTACAACAATGTCAACCAAATGAGGAGCCTCAACCAATTCCGCGAAGATCCACAAGATCAAGTAGATCTCCAGAGAGGTTTGTTCCTTCCTTCAACCATCTCTTGATCTCAGATTCTGGTGAGCCAGAACCATACGAGAAGGTATACAACACAAATCCAACGAAGAATAGATAAAGAGCATGCAAGTGGAGATGGACTCATTACATCACAACCAAACATGGACATCAAAACAAATGGGTGTACAAGCTAAAGGTAGAAGAAGGTGTACAAGCTAAAGGAAGAAGAAGGTGGGAAGAAAAGGTACAAGTCTATGCTTTTGGTAGAAGGGTTTTCTCAAAAGAAAGGTATTGACTTCAATGAAATATTTTCTCCAGTTGTAAAAATGAACTCAATTAAGCTTGTCTTAAGCCTTGTGGTTGCTCATGATTAAAATCTCAAGCAAATGGATGTAAATACGGCATTCCCTCACGGTGACTTAGAGGAGAAAATTTACATGCTTCAACCAAAGGGGTATGAAGTAAAAGGTAAGGAGAAAATGGTTTGCAAATTAAAGAAGAGCTTGTATGGCTTGAAGCAAGCATCAAGACTGTGGTACTTGAAGTTTGATAAATGGATGTTGGATCACAGGTTCCAAAGATGCAACTCAAATCACTACGTTTACACAAAGAATTTGGGAGATGGGAAGTTCATCATCCTAATGTTGTATGTTGATGACATGTTGATTGCAAGTGCTAACATGCAGGACATCAAAGACCTAAAAGAGGAGCTATCTAAATCTTGTTCAATGAAAGATTTAGGTGTTGCAAAGAAGATACTTGGTATGAAGATATCAAGGGACAGGACAAAGAAGACAATAAAGCTATCTCAACAGGATTACATCAAGAAGGTACTAAAAAGACTGGCTATGTCTTCATGGTTGGAGGCACAGCTGCAGAAACTGGTCTCACTTTCTACCATGGAAGCAGAGTATGTAGCAATGACAAAGGCAAGCAAAGAAATTTTGTGGCTTCGCAGATTATTTGAAGAGCTTAGATTCAAGCAAGACAATTGTGTTTTGTACAGTGATAGCCAAAGCGCATCCATCTTGCGAAGCATTCAGCCTTTCATTCAAGGACAAAGCACATTGAGCTGAGATATCACTTCATACGCACTCTTTTGGAAGAGGGACAGTTAAAGCTAGGAAAGGTGCACACAAGTGAAAATCCTGCAGACATGTTTATTAAGGTGGTCAACAAGGAGACGTTGAGCTTTTGCTTATCTTCAATCGGCATTCAAGAATAAGAAGGCGGGATGGAAAGCAGTCTCACAGATTTGGTGTGGAGATCAGTCTCCAAGTGGGAGATTGTTAAGTATGGAGCCTGATTCACCCCTTGTAATTTTTTGTATTAAAAATGCACATTTGTAAGGCCCTCGTTATGAGGAGAAACCATCATGCGTGAAGAAAAATTACTCGTCAGAAACCAAACCTGTTCTTAGACCCGTTCCACATTTAAACTTGTGCTATATGTATGTTGGGTGGTGCTCACAACTGTCACCTTGATTTTTCTAATCAGCGGGATTGTCAAAATGCTATCCATTCTCTTATCAAAAAGAGGGACCGAAGCAAGTGTCCTATCATACTACAAGCATTACAATCTAAGGGTGTTGATATCCCGGGGCATCTTAGTCACTTTGTATGCATACATTGTAAGGACATAGCTATCTTGGAATAGCTTGATCACAAAGTCTTTGATTGCCTCATGATCAAGGCAACCCATTGCGCTTTTGGTCCACCAAAAATTCAAGTTCGCTCTCTCACAGATCTCACACGACCCTGTGAAAAGCTAGCATAGGGATAGCTAGAGATATATGCCTTTGGAGCTTCTAAATCTCAAGCAATACGCTTTGGTTTTGCTCATACCTTGGACTCCGCATTGTTGCGTGTAAATTGGGCAGGGTTTTTACTGCAACACGTGCAGTTGAAGGCTAGTTGCCTTGCAAGTATACCTTCCTAGATGATTGCTTCGAGCGAGCCTTGAAAAACCACATCTGTCGTCTATTCCTTCCAAGCTGGTTAAATATATTATTCCGTGTGCAAGTGTCTCTTCGCTTAACCACACCAAATTACACAAGGCTAGGAGGTAAACCAAAAAAACTTTGAAACGGCCTCTTGCCCAACAACACCTCTCTCTCTCTCTCTCTCTCTCTCTCTCTCTCTCTCTCTCTCTCTCTTTGGACTATGCTATCTAGCAATTGGACTTGCAGCTGCTTACTGAGTGCTGGTGTAACAATGGGCGTCTCATGAATGAATTCACTCTAGGGCCCCATGACAAAGGGTCGTAATCTATGATGAATATCAATTGGCCGAATTCCTTAAGCTCAACCGAGTAGTCGGTAGGAACACCATCCACAACATGATGCTTTTTCACATTGTGTTGTGCTACAAGCTTGATATTATCAATTTACTGTTTGAGGAGATGTTTACTGGCCTCCTCGGCGAGGAGGCCCAACCGTGCAACGTCGGCAACGACGGCATCAGTCGTCTTTCTCTTCAAGGGGGGTTGCATCAGGAGAGCCATCAGCAGCAGCTACAAGGTAGCTTTGCATGCTTATATGAAGCTAGCCGTGGGTTGGAGATAAGGCTTGTAAGGCTGTGCCGTTTATAGAACCCCAAAAAGGTTCAGCAACGATGAGGTGCCAGCTAGAGCCGCTTCACTGGTGCACATATTGGCAGTACTAAATAGTGTCTCACTGCTTGTTTTATGGTGCTTGTCTGATCCCGTTCAAATTATCTCTGCACTCTGCTCGAGCCAACTCTGAGACTTGGGCTTGAACTTAGAAGGCACTGGGCAGCGTTTGCAACTTTGCAGTTTGAACTTTGCATAGTTCAGGCGAGGCAAGAAGAGATTGGGCGCTGCAGATTTTCTTCCTGAAGAAAAGACACAACTCACTGAAGTAATAGGAAAACGTTCTTCCTGCTGGGCTTTTTCCCGTCACCCGTTGCATGCGAGAGGGACAGACAGACAGTACATGCCTCACGCGGCTTGCTGTAAATGGCAAGCTGGCAGCTTGATTCTCTATTTATTGGTGCAGATTGTGGAGATTCATGTCTTCTCAGCATCAAGATGTATGCTTTTGTCTGCAAGTCTTTAAACACAAACATGGAGAAGCTGCCCTTGTGAGCAGGTGCAGGCTCGCTCGGAGACATGGCGAAGATGCCCTTGTGAGTAGGTGCAAGCTCGGACAACCTTCTTGAGTTGCTATCTCTCCGTCCTGGTGAAAAATACATGGAGTGGGCAGACGTGTAGCTCTTGGAGCATCATCGAGTTAGCCCTACAAGGATGCAATAGACGACATGCAGCACTCTGAGGTAGGACAGTCTCTGCGCAATGACGAACATGGTGCTTGCACGCATGATGAGAGCAGTCCAGGCAGCTCACAATGATTCTGCTGGAACCAGTCCGCATCGGCGCGGACTGGATTAGACAGTTTACTGCAACCCATAATATAAATAAAAAAACAAAAAAACTGCTTTTTCTAGTGTGTTGCCGGATATTTTGTAGCTTTGTACAGTGTGCTGAAAGAGCTTGGAACCAGTCCACGCCGGCACGGACTGGTTTGGAGAGGTTTCACAAGATACAAAGTGAGAGGAGGGGGGATTAACTGCTGTTGAACGCTTTAGACTGTGGAAGCTCCATGCATGTTAGAGTGGATTCACACGCCCTTCCACCACCCCTACTCTAACTCCAACCCTCATGAAATCAAGGCATTTGCGTGGACGGGGGTAGCATGGCAATGTTAAACGAAGCCCATCAAATCTACACTTTGCCAAAAATGATAGAGTTCGGTTCTCTTTGCCATCGTTAACCGGTGGCACATTGTCAATGCCTTGTCTCCTCTCTCTGTCAACGACCAATTATGGACTACCGCCTACTTGAAAACTCTCTCTCTCTCTCTCTCTCTCTCTCTCTCTCTCTCTCTCTCTCTCTCTCTCTCTCTCTCCGAGTTATAGGCAGTCAACATGTTCCATGTGGCAGACTAAAGATGCGTGCAAATGTTGTGCTTTATCATAGGCAATGTACAATGTTGGAGTGGGGTGGAGGTTCAGCCGACTAGGGTGGTACCCGAGCGTGCAAACGCACCATTATTCAAGGAGATGCCCTCAAATTAGCTTTCTAACTTGTTTGTTTGAAGACACGAAGTGCATCCAATGCAATGAGGCCTTTCTGAATAAGGACGTTGTCTGTAAAAGGGAAGAGGAGTAGGAGGACACTAGGGCATTGGTTACATATTAGGCAAGCATCACCAACCAGTTTGTAGTCATCGTGAGTGGGCTATTATCGGTTGGTCAAAACTGTAGTCATAGCGGAGATGACACAGAGTAGAACCCATCACTAGGGCACTCAAGGAATGCAACTATGCTTGCAAGCCCAAACACGCACTCATATTGTGAGAAGCTCTTCATAATCGTAACAAAGCACGAGCCCCCCAAACAACAACCTAGCTGGCATAACAAGTCAGCCTTACCTACATGGGGGCAACCACCCCGGTACTTAACGATTGTCCGACATTCCAGATGCTCATTGTCCCCTATTCTGCAAAGCATGCTTCTTACCTCTGGCATGGTAGAATCGTAGTGCATGCGGGTCTAGCTAGCTTGTCCCCTTGCAAATTGAACGTCAACGTTATGTACTTTGTGACATCATGTGGTTCTCGGCCTTACGCGACAAGCCCTGAAATAAAGGTATGCTAACGAATACTGAGAAACAATGAGATTCTTCTTCACTTTTCGGCTAGGGAGTTGAGTATGTGTAATTTGATATGATAATGGTGTGATAAGCATGCCACTTTTGTAGCTTACCTACTGGTTTTTGGTTGCACAAGGTGTAGTTCTCTCTCTCTCTCTCTCTCTCTCTCTCTCTCTCTCTCTCTCTCTCTCTCTCTCTCTCTCTCTCTCTCTCTCTCTCTCTCTCTGGCACTTGAGTCATTTTTCTTTTCCCTCCCTTGATTTCTCACACAGAGGGCGTAGACGAACTCCTTAACCTCCTTTCTAATTAGGCAACATCCTCCTTTCTCTCTCTATTCTCTCTTGGTGCACCTGCATGTACAGCATGTACATTAAAGTTGCCCATGAGTTTATGCATCAGGCTACAAGCACAAGGGTGGAGTTGTTTCAAGCCTTGGTAGGTACCTGAGTGGCCTCATAGAGTTTCTGAAAGCTTGTTAGTCCTAACCTTTTTTGGTGTTTTTGATGCACCCATAATTAACCGCTTTATATGTACTTCTATGACTTGGGGATTTTGTTAGGGCCTCACCATGTAATGAGGTTTGAGGTTCTAAATCCTCCCCTGCTTTGTGGAAATTTTAGATGACGTATGACCCTTTTGCACTGAGGTGTTTGGTGGTCCGATCCAGCATGGCATGATTATTTTTTTCAATATACCTTGCGCTTGCATCAATTTTTCAACAGTGTTGCTTATATTTGCTCAAAATCAGCTTCGCTCGGTTTTCTTTGCTCATTCTTTAGAAATTCCCCTTTGCACGTACTACTTCCTTGTTTGTCATTGTCAAAAAAAATTGGTTTAATCGAAATGTTGGATTAAGTGTTGTACAGGCCTCTCAAAGGAAGGAGGAGGAGATCGTCTCTGCAAAGATAAATGTTGACCGACTGTTTATGGTGCAGTGCAACTCATAATTAAAGAAGGCGGGGCACACAAAGCATCATGATGTTTTGAATCCGAATTATGTAATGAAGCTTTAGAGCACAATTGTAATCATTATCCACACAAAAATGAAATACAAATCTTCTTGCAAACAAAGTTTGAGCACAAATGTTTTTTTGAGTCCGACTCAACTTATGTTTACATTTGTACACTAAATTGTCCAATTCATTACATTGATTTGTAACTCTCATTTACAATAGTGGGGGAGATCCCTCCTGGGCTTGATTATCAATATAAAGGCTCGCTTTGGAAAGGAATAGATTGAGAGTTAGCAGGGATGGAAGGTGAGTGAGCAAGTGAATGAGTAGCCTTGACAACATGAGGGATTGAGGGTATTGAGTCATGCTCAAGAGACGGTCTGGGTGTTGGATGATGGACCAGGGGTTGAAGAGAGGATTATGTAGTGGGCTCCTTGTCCTCTATAAAATTGAGTATAATAAAAAGGCTAGAGGTGTAAGCTGTGTGTCTAACACAGCTGCCTCAGATTGGCAATTCCATGGGAGATTAGAGATGAGCATGTTGCAAATTGGTAAAAATTAATGAGTATGCCAAACATGTTAGAATCATAAAAGAAGATCTGCAAAACATATTCATATACCAGAGACCAAAGTTTATAATTTGCTCCATCAACTCCCTCATTCCATCTCGCAATATGGTTATCTCCAAAGGGCCAAAGGCAAAATACATCATTCGTCCCCATAATAAAAGTGCAACATCAAATACTTGGAACAAATAATCTATATGAAGTATAAGGTCTCATTCAGATTGCACAAGAGGCGGAAATGATTTTAAAAAAACTTCATAGTGCAAAAGATGACACAATTCTCTGTGTCCAATGGGTGTTTGCCTTCAGGTTACATCTCATGGCTACACAATCATGCAGTGTTCCAAAAAAATAAATTCCATGGAATTACAAAATTCCCTTTAGGATAGATTCAAAGACGAAATTTTGCAGAATAATTGGCATTTTTTTCAATTTAACTCTATATTTCTTAAATTTTCAAGTGGATTTTCTCCTTCTCCTCCCATGTTCAACCAACTGTATGGATTTTCAATCGGCTCAAGCTCCGGAACACTGCAGTCATGGAGGACAGAGAATCTGTATGTTTTTTGAGCAATCAACGAGCCCTAACCATGCCTAAAGATGTTAAGGTGACTAACATAGATGACCACATCTATCATCTTTTCCTTCCAGGCTGCTTAAATTTATTATTCGCGTGCAAGTGTCTCTTCGCTTAACCACACCAAATTACATAGGGCTAGGAGGTAACCAAAAAAACTTTGAAATGGCCTCTTGCCCAACAACTCTCTCTCTCTCTCTCTCTCTCTCTCTCTCTCTCTCTCTCTCTCTCTCTCTCTCTCTCTCTCTCTCTCTCTCTCTCTCTCTCTCTCTCTCTCTCTCTCTCTCTCTCTCTCTCTCTCTCTCTCTCTCTCTCTCTCTCTCTCTCTCTGTGGACTATGCTATCTAGCAATTGGATTTGCCACTTACTGAGTGCTGGGGTAACAATGGGCGTCTCACGAATGAATTCACTCTAGGGCCCCATGACAAAGTGTCATAATCTGTGATGATTATTAGTGGTCTAGATTCCTTAAGCTCAATGGAGGAGTCGCTAGGAACACCATCCACAACATGATGCTTTTTCACATTGTGTTGTGTTGCAAGCTTGATAATATCAAGCTACTCTTTGAGGACATGTTTGGCGGCCTCCTCGGCGAGGAGGCCCAACCGTGCAACGTCGGCAACGACGGCATCATTCTTCTTTCTCTTCAAGGGGGGGTTGCATCAGGAGAGCCATCATCAGCAGCTACAAGCTAAGGTCACTTTGCATGCTTATATGAAGCTAGCCATGGGTTGGAGATAAGGCTTGTAGGGTCGTGCCGTTTATAGAACCAAGAAAAGGTTCAGCAACAATGAGGTGCCAGCTGGAGCCGTTTCACTAGTGCACATATTGGCAGTACTAAATAGTTATTGCTACTAGATTCAGCAGACATACTAAGACGGTGTCTCACTGCTTGTTTTATGTTGCAGTGTCCGATCCCATTCGAATTATCTCTACACTCTACTCGAGCCAACTTTGAGAGTTGGGTCTCAACTTAGAAGGCACTGGGCAGCGTTTGCAACTTTGCAGTTTAAACTTTGCACAGTTCAGGCGAGGCAAGAAGAGATTGGGCGCTGCAGCTTTTCTTCCTGAAGAAAAGACACATGTAATGGAATTAGCCTATTTAATTTGAGAGTAGCGGAAATTAATGAGAGTACTTTTGAGAAATGACTTTGTGAGCATAGCGGGTGAACATAATTGAATACATCAACATAATCATAGCAATTAGTTAACTTGGCATGAACAATACTTTTGCAAGAGAGAGAATTTAGAGAACATGACAACAGTTGAGGACCGGATTTATGTGGAGCCGGTCCCCCCTCCAATAGGCATTTGTATTATGATTTCTCCGATTAAGAGAGACTTGTTACAATACAATCTTTGTGTTCCTTGTGACCTAGGCGATGCAATGAAGATGGAAAGCTTCATGCATCACAAACATAACATAAACTTGAAGAAAGCTTTAACTATCCCAAGCCTCAGTCCCAAGACCTCAAACACCTTCGAAGTTGGAGAGAGCTAGCAAGGAATGAGGGTAGGGAAGAGGAAGAAGAAACATTTCTTAGGAGAAAGAATTAGTTCCTCACTTATCATAACTCTTGTTGCTAGCATACATAATAGCATAGTAATGAAGAAGAAGGAGATGGCAAGCTTAAGCATTGAAGCATGGCTCTTGGTTGGATTTGCACTCCATATCCAAGAGTGTTTGTGTAGGCTCTCAACCTCTACTTGCTTGGAGAAGGAGAGGGAGCTCTTGCACTTTGCATAGCACACAATGAGAGTGTTTTTGAGTGTGTGTGGGTGAGTATACCCCCTAAGCAACCCCCTAGCTTGCTTGGGTCGACCCCCCCTTCTAGCTCATGCTTGAAGCTCATTGGACCCCTCCAGGCCTAGCCAATCACAAGCAGGAGGCATTACAAGCAGCAACGGTAGCTTGAGACAAGTGTCCCCCTTTCCCCTTTGAGAGAGAGGGCTAGATAAATGCTAAATCAATTAATTAAATCTCCTAAACTATTATTGGACCCCTTGGGTGGCCAACCAATAGGCTTCAGGCACACCATGAGGGCAACATGAGGAGGAACTTGACAAATGTCCCTCTTGCTTTCTTTGTACCATGCATGCCTTGTGTGAGTGTGTGGGTGTTCTCTCTCATCCCCCCTCATGTAGGGCTCGCCCCCTCCTTGTAGGGATTGAATATTTGACTTTTTGACACCTCAATCCGCTCATACATAGGCCCAATTCCCACCACAATCTTGGCCGTTAAGCACTTTAAGCTTGGGCTAGGTTCTCACCTTAAGTGCAACCCTAGCATCTCAAGCATGTCAAGCACCTCAAGCATCTCAATAATTAAGCACCTCAAGCATCTCAAGCACCTCAATCATCAAGCACCTTAGTCATCAAGCATGACAAGCGGGACAAGCACCTCGAGCTGGGTCGGGTTCCCGCGCCTCCAGGTCAACCCTAGCTTACCTAAGGTCAAAGGACTTTTACACACATTATTGGCGGTCTTCAATGAAGCTAACCCTAAGGTCTTATGCTCCATTGGTTAGCCTTGCTCTTTGATAGACCATCTCTCATTTGGGCCCCTTTACCATTTGCCCCATGTTGAGATAGATCTATAAGCACATGTCTATATATTAACCCTTGTTCCCGTTTATTCTCCCACATTAAGTGATCAGTTTAATATGAGAGAATCATTTGGGTTGGTCAGATATTAGATATTAGATTTTATGACGTTACCTCTCTCTTGAAATCATAGTCATCCTCGATATGAGGTAAAAGAGATAAAGCCTTAGTCATTAGTCAATTTTACTTAGCGGGTAGAGGATCCCTTTTTACCCTATGACATCTTTCCAAGATGTATGACTAATCCATTTGGTGCTTGGGAGACATAGCTGCCGCAAGCATGTCTGCTCTTTAGTCCATTTCATTCTCCCAAAGTAGAGTGACAAATTCTACTTGGTGTTTGAGAGACGTCATCATCACAAACATGATTCTAAGCATGCATACTAGTTAAATTTGTGCACAATTAAAAAGAGGACTAGTCTTATAAGAAAAAAACATGAGTCATTTAAAAGAAATTTGTACATTTGCTTACTCTAATGTAGCATTGTATGCATTGACAAGGTTCATACTATCCTTAAGCTGTATTCCTTGCATCCATCTAGCATCTTCAAAAGGATAATTTTTGAACTTAATAAGATACCGTCGGATAATCTTACCATGTCGTAGTACCTTGTCTTCATGCCGAAGGATAGCTTCGGGTTGTAGCACCTCTTTTTGGTCTTCAACTTCGGGAGGGTCTTCAATAATTGGTTCAGTTGGTAGCTCTCCTTTGTAGGGATTAAGTAGGCTTACATGAAAGGCATTGTGTATGAGCCAATGGTTGGGCAACTTGAGTTGATAAACCGTCTCATTGATGGGCTTCAAGATTTGGAAAGGACCATAGTATCTTTTTGCTCTAGTGTAGCATCATACTTTTGATGGCCCGTAGGATTTTTGCCCGTCGTTTGCCTTAATCGAGCCTTAGGAAACTTGAGTAAGACCCAATCATTTTCTTTGAACATTAAGGCTCTTCTTTGCTTATCAGCAGCAGATTTTTGCCTTTGTTGAGAGATGGATATAGCCTCCTTAATCTTTTGAAAAGATTCTTGTAGGTCATGGCCATACTCATCGGCGGCGAAGATCTTCCCATGTACTTTGAGTAGCAAGGGACTTTTAGGTCTTCCCTCAATGATCTCAAAAGGTGCTTTTCCCGTAGAAGTATGTACAGTATTATTGTAGGCATACTCTACAAGAGGTAAGTACTTTTCCCATTGTGAGCATTGATCTACTTCGGTAACATAAGTCTTGAGTAGATCGAGTATCGTAAGATTGGCTATCTCACTTTGGCCATCCGTTTGTGGGTGATAGGCGGCGGAAGAGAAATTCAATCTTGTTCCTGGATTTTCAAAGAGACCTTTCCAGAAATTACTGGTCATTCTAGGATCTCTATCTGACAAGATGGATGTAGGTAATCCATGGTGCTTGAAAATCTGAGATATGAAGAGAGTTGCCATTTGATGGGCCTTAATAGTCTTTTTGACAGGAATAAAATGTGCTTGCTTGCTAAACCTGTCAACTATTGTCCATATTCCTGTATTCCCATGGATAGACTTAGGTAATCCAAAGATAAAATCCATGGATATACTCTCCCATGGTGAATTTGGGATAGGCAATGGCTGGAGTAATTCAGGTTGCTTCCCTCTATCATACTTGGTCTTTTGGCATACTACACATTTTGAAACGTACTCTTGTATGTCCACTTTCATGGTAGGCCAATAGAAGTACGTCTCTACTCCTCGAAGAGTAGGTTGAATACCTCTATGCCTTGCATATGGAGGAGCATGGGATTCATACATAACTTTCTCACGAAGGGAATGGGTAACACATAGCCTATTGCCGTGGAGAAGATAACCATCCTGCAAGGTGAATGGTTCCTCTTTCTTCCCCAAAGCAAGGGCTGACATTATGTCTCTAAAGTCAGGGTCAGTAGCATACTCATCTATCATAGAGGATAAATCATTGTGAGTAGCTATAGACACCGCATTAACTTTGGGTCGTCGTGAAAGTGCATCGGCCACTTGATTGTGCTTACAGCTATGTGAGCAATATGGAAATTAAATTGCAAAAGAAAATTTGCCCACCTCTTTTGTTTGTCGGAAAGCTTGGTTTGCATCATGAAATACTTGAGACTTTGGTGGTTAGTTCGTAGGATAAATGGAGTCCCCAATAGGTAGTGCTTCCATGTGTCTAGGGCATGTAGAACAGCTAAAAGCTCTTTCTCATAAATGCCCAAGAATCGTTCATCAATATTGAGCCTTCGGCTCTCATATGCTATGGCATGCCCTTCTTGAAGCAAAACTGCTCCAAGGCAATCACCACAAGCATCACATTGGACCTCAAATGGCTTTGAGAGATCCGGAAGCACGAGGACTGGTTGGGAAGTAAGCTTCTCTTTGAGATTTTCAAATGCATTTTGCTCCTTAGCAGTCCATACAAACTTAACGTTCTTCTTAGTTAAGTTGTGTAGTGGTCCTGCTACTTGAGAGAATTTTGCTATGAAGCGTCTATAGTATGCGCACATACCAACAAAGCTTCTTAGCTCATGTAGATTTCTTGGGTTAGTCCATGCTTTTATTACCTCTAACTTTGATGGATCCATTCGGATACCATCTTTAGAGATAATATGACCTAGGTATTGAATCTCTTGAAGGAAGAATTCTCTTTTCTTTTGGTTGAGAAAAAGCTTATTCTCCCTCAATGCTTGAAAAATCACTTGGAGATGTTGCTTATGTTCCTCCAAAGACTTGGAGTAGATGATGATATCATCAAAGAACACTCCAGTGAATTTGCGGTATGGTCTAAAAAATTTCTCCATCAAACGATTGAACATAGCTGGTGCATTGGTCGAGCCAAAAGGCCTGACTAGATATTCATAAAGACCAAACGTTGTGCGAAACGCGGTCTTTAAGATATATGCATCCACTATCCTTATTTGATGATAGCCACTCTTAAGGTCAATCCTACTGAAGTAGGTAGAGCCTTGTAGCTTATCAAATAGATCTTCTACCCGAGGTACGGGAAATCTGTTTTTGATAGTGATATGGTTTAGTGCTCGATAGTCCACACACATATGGTATGTACCATCTTTCTTTTGTACTAAAAGGATTGGAGAACAAAAGGGAGAGGAACTAGGCCTCACCATCCCTTTGTCTACCAGCTCTTGTACTTGCCTCATGATCTCCTCTTGTTGAGCTTGTGAGACTCGATACGGAGGCTTGTTAGGTGGTGAGCTTCCAGGAAGAAGCTCAATGTGATGGTCATCATCCCCTCGTTTTGGAGGTAAGTCCATAGGGATATCATCGATGAACACATCTTGGAATCCTTTTAGAAAATTAGACAAGTCTAACTCTTCTTGATTCCTACCATTTACATTTGATGAAACATTAGTATCTTTTAGAGACTCTTTGGAGGTAAGTCCATAGGGATATCATCGATGAACACATCTTGGAATCCTTTTAGAAAATTAGACAAGTCTAACTCTTCTTGATTCCTACCATTTACATTTGATGAAACATTAGTATCTTTTAGAGACTCTTTGACAAAAATCATGTACGCAGAAACTAAGCTCTTCATTGACTTATCAAAAGCAAGAGGATTTACAAGTGCAATAGTGCGACCACGCTCACTAGCATCTATATACATGTTCTTAATTTCCCCTGTAGGTGAAGTAGATTTTCCTTTCAGGGAACTTCATGTTGGCAGCCATGCGATCAAACCATGGTGCCCCTAGGATAACATCCCCATGTTGGAGAGGAGAGATGAAGAAGTCTTCTTTGTTGACATAGCTTTGGACATGAAGCCTCAACTTCCCAATCAAGGGAGTAACAGAGGCTTGTTGTCCCTTGAAAGTTGCATCAGCCACTACTATATCTCCCATCTCAAAAGCTTGAATGCCAACTTGGTGGCCAACTCCGTTGATATGAAGTTGAGAGTAGAGCCAGGGTCAAACAAGATGAAGGCATCGTGCTCTCTTACCTTTCCCCAAGCATAGGAAAGTGATGATCCTTTGCAATGAGCATCCTCTTTTGGAGCTTCGATTGTGGAAGCCCTAGGAGTCTCATTGAGAGTATTCTTCTTGGGGCAAGAACCTAGCCATATCCTTGCTCCCCACACTTGAAACACTTATGGTCCTTGCGAAAAGCTTCAAACTCTTCAGGAGAGAGTTTGTTTTTACCTTTGTAAACTCCCTTCTCCTTGGACCGATTGTTGTTGTTGTTGGAATTGACTTGGGAAGTATTTTGAACATTGGTATTCCCCTTTGCATCATTTTTGTCTTTGTTTTCCATGGGCTTGACATTACGTCTAGCCCCTTGATGGAAATTGATGCGTGAAGCAACCATGGTGTGATGGATTACTTCGCTAATAGTACCAGGGCATTGAGAGTTGATGTATTTGGCCATCTCTTCAGGTAATCCCGCACAGAATTGCTGCCTTTGCTCGGCAAAGTCCATCTTTTGAAAGACAGTAGCCTTGAGATGTAAATCCCAAAACTTGTCTACATATTTGTGGATAGACTCATGGGAGAGGAGCTTCAAGCTGCGCCATTCGGTAAGCACTTCGTCCTTTGCATCGCTTGCAAGGAATTGCTTCATGATGGAAACTTGTAGAGTTTTCCATGTCTTTGGGGCTTCACCATTTCCACGAAGGCTAGCCCACCATTGACAAGCTAATTTTTGGAAGTGCATAGCTACATGGTGTAGCTTGGAGGACTCTGTGAAGCCCTCATCTCCAAAGGCCGCATCAAATTGCTGGGTGAAGGCCAACACTTTGTCGGTAGCACCGAAGGTGCCATCATAGGTGAGAAAAGAGATACTCTTTCCTCCCTCCTTGAACTTCTTTAGCTTTTGTGACCTTCGCCATGCAGGAAATAATCTGCGATGTCCTCCCCTCTTGTATTCTCTAGGAGAATACCATAACTTTCGTCGGAAGAGGAGGAAGGTGAAGAAGAAGGAGAAGAGGGTGACCTCTTCCTAGCCCTTTTCTTCCTTTGTTTCCTCTCTTGCCTTTCAGAGTGATGAGGAGAAGGACTATGTGTTGATCTTTTCCTCTTGGGAGGAGTGGGCGATCGTCTAGACCGTCATCTTCGTGGAGCCACATCTTCAGAGGAACTTAAACATTCATTGCTTTCTTGCTCTTTGGATTCCTCCTCTCGAATGGGAGAGAGTCTTCTTTTGGGGGTCTCTTCAAGAGGCCTCCTAAGCTAGCTCTCCTCTTGGAGAGGAAGGGAAATTCCATAAGCATGAAGTTGTTGAGTAACTTCGGCTTGCAAAGCAGGGTTGGCCATAGCTTGCTGCAACCTAGTCACGAGATAATTCACAAACATGGGAGCATCATCATTAGCACCTTCATGTGCAAAATCAAAGCTATCAATGTTCATTCTATTCTCTTGATTATTGTCGGCCATGTTAACAAAATTTATGTATGTACTTAGTGTATGCTTTGGCAATTCAAAACCTTAGTGTATGCTTTTGGCAATTCAAAACCTTAGTTGGTTAATTATAGAGAATAGATGAGTAGGTCTAACATAGCAGAGTTGCCAAGGGCTAGCTCCTTTCAGACTTCTTATGGCTCAATAATGGTAAAGCCGTAGGCAAATCTAAAAAGACTCCATTATTAAGTCCAAAGCTCCCGAGGTGTGCACCATCCCCCACATAGTGGGCTCAACAAAACCGATAATAGATCCCAGTTCCACTTACCCTAATATAATTAACAACATCAACCATTTATAGGCTACTTAAGGACCTCTCTTCTTAAGCAAGAAAAGAGAAACCAAATGCTCTGATACCAATGTAACATTTAATTGCCTATAATCTTATGTGTAGCGGAAATTAGCATGAACATAGTGAGCATTTCATTAGAGTTGATTCCTAATGAGAATTACAAGAGTGCTTGGGTGGAGAGAGCAACAAAAAGCATAACACCTAGTTAGATAGCATCGACAATACTTTCAAAAGAGAGAGCAATTAAGCTATTGACAACAGTTGAGGACCGGATTTGCATGGAGCCGGTCCCCCCTCCAAAAGGCTTTGTATTATGGTTTCTCCCATCAAGAGAGACATTGTACAATACAATTCTTTGTGTTCCTTCAAGACGAGCTAGTGTAATGAAGATGGAAGCTTCATACACCAAGCAAAACACTTAATCAAGCACAACTTGAATTATCCCCGTTCTCAGACCCAAGACCTCACACACCTTCGAAGATGGTGAGAGCTAGCAGGGTATGAGAGTAGATTGAGAGGAAAAAGAAGTATCTTACGAGAAAGAAATACATCTCCTCACATAATCACTCATATTAGCATAGCTTAACTTAGTAATTAGCTTGGTAGAGAAGATGAGCATGCATTGAAGCTTGGCTCTTGGTTGGATTTGCATCCACATGCCAAGAGAGTGTTGATGTAGGCTTCTATCTCACAAGCTTGGAGTAGGTGATGAGCTCTCCATTAAAGCTTGGGAGGAGATAGAGTATTTTCCCTTCACACATGGTCAAGTGTGAGAGTGTGTGTGTCAATGCCAAGCAAAAATCAGCCCCCTCTCTCTCTTGGGCGATCCCTAGCTGCTAAGTTAGTCTGGCTTTTGCCTCATTGGACCTCCCCAGGTCAAGCCAATAGGGATTAAGCAGCATAAGTGATAGCCTTCTGACATGTGTCCCCCTTTCCCCTTTTGTGAGAGCTTTAGATAATTAAATAATTAAACTAAACTCTCATTGGACCCCTTTGCCTCCTGGCCAATAGGAATCAGGCAAGCCATGGGGCTCCTGAATGCTCATTGGACCCCTTGGGAGACTGCCCAATAGTCTTCTAGGACACTTAATTCTTATTGGTTTCTTTTATTAAATGTTTTTAAATTAATTAAACTAGATTTACTCTAGCCTAATTCTCATTGGTCCACTTCAAGGGTCTTCCAATAGGAATTGGGCATACCTTGTGGGCATCTGGCCTAGGGAGCTGACATGTGTCCCTCATTCCCTTTGTGTAAAGGGAGCCTGTGTGTGTGTGTGTGGCTTTCTCTCTCATCCCCTAGCTTTGGGGCTTGCCCCCTCCCATGTAGGGATGTAGAAAGACTTTTTGGGCACACACTAAGCATCCAATTTTCCCTAAGGTTGACCTTTGGACACAACCTTTGAATTTTGGAACCTTAGCATTTTGGAAGTCTTAATGGGCTGAACCTTAGGGTCTTTTTAGCCCGTTGTTTCACATGGCTCTTTTGCAGATGGCCCCCCCTTTGGATCCCTATTTTCCCTCCTTTGGATCCCTACTGTGGCCGGTCTGCTAACTTAACCAATATTCTAGCTTTTTCTCCCTTGGCACTTCCCCACATTAAATGATCAATTTAATATGAGAAAATCATTTAGGAGAATTAGATATTGATTATTATGACAACCAATGTAATGGAATTGGCCTATTTAATTTGATAGTAGCGGAAATTAATGAGAGTACTTTTGAGAAATGACTTTGTGAGCATAGCGGGTGAATATAATTGAATATAGCAACATAATCATAGCAATTACTTAACTTGGCATGAACAATACTTTTGCAAGAGAGAGAATTTAGAGAACGTGACAACAGTTGAGGACCGGATTTATGTGGAGCCGGTCCCCCCTCCAATAGGCATTTGTATTATGATTTCTCCCAGTAAGAGAGACTTGTTACAATACAATCTTTGTGTCCTTGTGACCTAGGTGATGCAATGAAGATGGAAAGCTTCATGCATCACAAACATAACATAAACTTGAAGAAAGCTTTAACTATCCCAAGCCTCAGTCCCAAGACCTCAAACACCTTCGAAGGTGGAGAGAGCTAGCAGGGAATGAGGGTAGGGAAGAGGAAGAAGAAACATTTCGTAGGAGAAAGAATTAGTTCCTCACTTATCATAACTCTTGTTGCTAGCATACATAATAGAATAGTAATGAAGAAGAAGGAGATGGCAAGCTTAAGCATTGAAGCATGGCTCTTGGTTGGATTTGCATTGTCCAAGACTGTTCGTGTAGGCTCTCAACCTCTACTTGCTTGGAGAAGGAGAGGGAGCTCTTGCACTTTGCATAGCACACAATGAGAGTGTTTTTGAGTGTGTGTGTGGGTGAGTATACCCCCTAAGCAACCCCCTAGCTTGCTTGGGTCGACCCCCCCTTCTAGCTCATGCTTGAAGCTCATTGGACCCCTCCAGGCCTAGCCAATCACAAGCAGGAGGCATTACAAGCAGCAACGGTAGCTTGAGACAAGTGTCCCCCTTTCCCCTTTGAGAGAGAGGGCTAGATAAATGCTAAATCAATTAATTAAATCTCCTAAACTATTATTGGACCCCTTGGGTGGCCAACCAATAGGCTTCAGGCACACCATGGGGGCAACATGAGGAGGAACTTGACAAATGTCCCTCTTGCTTTCTTTGTACCATGCATGCCTTGTGTGAGTGTGTGGGTGTTCTCTCTCATCCCCCCTCATGTAGGGCTCGCCCCCTCCTTGTAGGGATTGAATATTTGACTTTTTGACACCTCAATCCCCTCATACATAGGCCCAGTTCCCACCACAAGCTTGGCCGTTAAGCACTTTAAGCTTGGGCTAGGTTCTCACCTTAAGTGCAACCCTAGCATCTCAAGCATGTCAAGCACGTCAAGCATCTCAATAATTAAGCACCTCAAGCATCTCAAGCACCTCAATCATCAAGCACCTTAGTCATCAAGCATGACAAGCAGGACAAGCATCTCGAACTGGGTCGGGTTCCCGCACCTCAAGGTCAGCCCTAGCTTACCTAACGTCAAAGGACTTTTACACACATTATTGGAGGTCTTCAATGAAGCTAACCCTAAGGTCTTATGCTCCATTGGTTAGCCTTGCTCTTTGATAGACCATCTCTCATTTGGGCCCCTTTACCATTTGCCCCATGTTGAGATAGATCTATAAGCACATGTCTATATCTTAACCCTTGTTCCCATTTATTCTCCCACATTAAGTGATCAGTTTAATATGAGAGAATCATTTGGGTTGGTTAGATATTAGATATTAGATTTTATGACAACACAACTCGCTAACATATTAAAAAAACGATCTGGCCTGCTGGGCTTTTTCCCGTCACCCGTTGCGTGCAAGAGGGACAGACAGACAGACAGGACATGCCTGATTCTGTATTTATTGGTGCAAATTGTGGGGATTCCTGTCTTGTCAGAATCAAGATGTATGCTTTTGTTTGCAAGTCTTTAAACACAAACATGGTGAATCTGCCCTTGTGAGCTGTTGCAGGCTCTCTCAGACACATGGCGAAGCTGCCCTTGTGAGTAGGTGCAGGCTTGGACAACCTTCTTGAGTTGCTATCTTTTCGTCCTCGTGAAAAATACATGGAGTGGGCAGACATGGAGCTCTTGGAGCATCATCGAATCAGCCCTACAAGGATGCAATAGATGACATGCAGCACTCTGAGGTAGGACAGTCTCTGTGCGATGACGACCATGGTCCTTGCAGGCATGATGAAAGCAGTCCATGTAGCTCACAATGATTCTGCTGGAACCAGACCGTGCCGGCACGGACTGGTTTAGACAGTTTACTGGAACCCATAATATAAATTAAAAAACAAAAAAAAACTGCTTTTTATAGTGTGTTGCCGGATATTTTGTAGCTTTCTACAGCGTGCTGAAAGAGCTTGGAACCAGTCCGCGCGTTTGGAGAGGTTTCACAAGATACAAAGTGAGAGGAGGGGGGATTAACTGATGTTGAACGCTTTGGACTGTGGAAGCTCCAGGCGTGTTTGAGTGGATTCGCACGTCGTGCTACCACCCCTACTCTAACTCCAACCCTCACAATATCAAGGTATTTGCGTGGACGGGCTAGCATGCAATGATAAATAAAGCTCATAAAATCTCCACTTTGCCAAAAATGATAGAGTTGGGTTCTCTTTGCCATCGTTAAGCGGCAACACATTGTCAATGCCTTGTCTCCTCTCTTTGTCAACGACGAGTTACGAACTACCGCCTGCGTGAAAACTCTCTCTCTCTCTCTCTCTCTCTCTCTCTCTCTCTCTCTCTCTCTCTCTCTCTCTCTCTCTCTCTCTCTCTCTCTCTCTCTCTCTCTCTCTCTCTCTCTCTCTCTCTCTCTCTCTCTCTCTCTCTCTCTCTCTCTCTCTCTCTCTCTCTCTCTCTCTCTCTCTCTCCAAGTTGTAGGCGGTCAAGCAGACTGTAGATGCGTGCAAATGTTGTGCTTTATCATAGGCAATGTACAATGCTGGAGTGGGGTGGAGGTTGAGCCAACTAGGGTGGTACCCGAGCGTGAAAACTCTCTCTCTCTCTCTCTCTCTCCTACTCCTCCTAGGCAATGTACAATGCTGGAGTGGGGTGGAGGTTGAGCCAACTAGGGTGGTACCCGAGCGTGCGAACGCACCATTATTCAAGGAGATGCCCTCAAATTAGCTTTCTAACTTGTTTGCTTGAAGACACAAAGTGCATCCAATGCAACGAGGCCTTTCTGAATAAGGTCTTTGTCTGTAAAATGGAAGAGTAGTAGGAGGAGCCAACTAGGGTGGTACCCGAGCGTGAAAACTCTCTCTCTCTCTCTCTCTCTCTCTCTCTCTCTCTCTCTCTCTCTCTCTCTCTCTCTCTCTCTCTCTCTCTCTCTCTCTCTCTGGCACTTGAGTCATTTT
Source organism: Adiantum capillus-veneris (assembly GCF_014529385.1). NCBI lineage: Eukaryota > Viridiplantae > Streptophyta > Polypodiopsida > Polypodiales > Pteridaceae > Adiantum > Adiantum capillus-veneris. Next base: position 156,285,179 of record NC_140932.1, read on the forward strand.
TCTTTTCCCTCCCCCGATTTCTCACATAGAAGGCATAGACAAAATCCTTAACCTCCTTTCTAATTAGGCAACATCCTCCTTTCTCTCTCTATTCTCTCTTGGTGCACCTGCATGTACACCATGTACATTAAAGGTGCCCTTGAGTTTATGCATCAGGCTACAAGCACAAAGGTGGAGTTGTTTCAAGCCTTGGTAGGTACATGAGTGGCCTCATAGAGTTTCTGAAAGCTTGTTAGTCCTAACCTTTTTTGGTGTTTTTGATGCACCCATAATTAACCGCTTTATATGTACTTCTATGACTTGGGGATTTTGTTAGGGCCTCAACATGTAACGAGGTTTGAGGTTCTAAATCCTCCCCTACTTTGTGGAAATTTTAGATGACGTATGACCCTTTTGCATTGAGGTGTTTGGTGGTCAAATCTAGCATGACATGATTATTTTTTTCAATATACCTTGCGCTTGCATCAATTTTTCAACAGTGTTGCTTATATTTGCTTGAAAATCGGCTTCGCTCGGTTTCCTTTGCTCATTGTTTAGAAATGCCCATATATTGGCGTAGACATCATCATCGTTACTAGTTGTGCGATATTAATTATGGCGGTGCCCACAATCAATTGCCTCATTCTTTGTCATTGGTAAGTGTGCATCATCGCATGAGCGACACGTGGCAGGTTCATGCACATCAACGCAGAGGGGGGAGACATCATCATCATTACTAGTAGTCTTGCGATATTTATTATGGCAGTGTCCGCAATTAATTGCCTCATTCATTGTCATTGGGAGTGTGCATCACGGCAAGAGCGACACATGGCAGGGTCATGTACATCAACGTTGTGGGGGGGGGGGGGGGGGGGGGATTAAGTGTTTGTCTCAATGCACCACGATATGGGGGGGCCTTAACAAAGTGCACCTACCATCTCGCGTTGTGGCTCAACAAAGGTAACATCGCACCACAATGTGAATAGTGCGAGAGGCTTCTAGTCACATCTCCATATCCCGTTGTGGCGCGATATTTTTCTTTATTGCACCACTACGCGATAAGGAGATGTGGCTATGATCTACATGCCTCCATATTGCATTGTGTCGGGATGTTGAGGTTCACTACAAGAGGTTATGTGCACTTGTGATGCTTTTAGCGATGGAAATATTGGGTTTTTTTTACTCCTCGACGTCACTACCACCGACGCTAAAAGCGTCGCTACGGGAACATCGCTATATGCGTCGCTAAATAGCGATTCATATAGCGACGCCTATAGAGATGATTGTAGTCCTTCTATAGCGACGCTCATAGCGATGTTGCAGAACCTTATATAGTGACGCTCAAGAGTAAAAAAGTTTGGTTGGTAAAGCATTGAATGCCCTGCCACCCATCAACCATATTGAACATTTCCAGAATAAAGTATACCTAAATGAATCCAAGATAAGCACAGATTCATCTTTGAAAGAAAGTGCAAGGTATAGACCCAAATTAGTCAAACAGAAGACAATATAACCATTAGCTCCATAATGCATAGTATTGTTTGCAGAATAAGGATACGAAACTTACAAAAGTAATTGGAAGAAAGTGAATTGACGTAAGTAAATCAATGACAAACTTATACACGTCATAGGAAAAATTACTTGATTCTTAAGCTTTGCAAATGTAATAGTTACAACACAATCGTCATTGATTTGAGAAAATACATCGTTTTTCAATAATTACAAAAAGACGTACACACGTCATCTCATTATACATGCTATGACAAAAGAAAACTAGTGCTATCTGGCTACCACTAGACTGACGTCGTCTAATCAGATGTCTCATCGCGTCCAGGCGGCGTATCTATCGGATTTTGCAAAAAAAACAATAAGACTTTCTGTAAGTATAAACATATAATTACAAACAATCTATTCTCTTAGCTTATTATTAAAATACAACAAATGTAAAAGAGTAATGTGAAATAGTAACCATGCCGCCCCGAGAACTGAGAATGTCCATCAAGGCGTTTAAGCCCTTTCTGCCCACATACTCGCGCTCGTACGGGGTGGGGTCATGTTCTGTCATCGACCACTGTTTAAAACATACAAAGAATACATTATGTTAGAATTTAAAAGTACAAATAGATGTAACTACCAAACCTAAAGGGCAATGCAAAAACACTTACAAAATTGGCCTCAAATGATGCCCAGTGGCCGCTCCCCAAGTGATGCGAGCTCCCTGCCTCTACTCGCGCTTTGGCTGCCTCCTTTTGTTGCTTCCACTTGTCAAGATTCTCGCCTGCTACGCGCTTCACATTCTTCCAATCTTCTTTGGCCAGCCAATCTGGTCTGTTCCACCCATGCTTTATTGCTTTTTGTACTTTAGAACGCTTGTGCTTGCAGTATTTGCGCATTCAAATCTTCATCAGGTCTTCATTGAAGCGCTCATCCCGACGTGACACAGGAAATTCATTATGCAACATGTTGATGACTGTGTCTTTTAATTCATTTGGCACTTCACTCCATGTGTTTAGTATGTAGTGTCGAAACACCTAAGATCAAAGACCGCGCATGCACGAGATCACCTTCTTGCCTTCGTCATCCAAGATGATGCCACTGCTGATGTCGATCGAGTACGATAAGTCCTCTTGCTTGTGAAGCGTGAACCTGGGTGTCATGGCAGGGGTCTAGAGTGGTGTCTCTAGTGGAGGTGTCTCCACTAGAATCTGGGGCCCGAAACGAGGAGTCTCGACTCGGGTGACTCCCGGAGGAGTAGCTAGTGGTGTGTAGCCAGGAACGGCCGATAGCCGCGCCAAAACCTGGTGCGTAGATGGCAATGGTGTGGCTGGTGTGGGGGCAGGTAAAGAAGGGGAAGGTAAGGAGCCTTGTCAAACACAAGGCGGTGTCGAGGCATCAACGACAGCATCCCCACAGCAACTACCGATGCCACCACGAGAGCAACGGTGCCTAGAAGAGTGTGAAGATCATCTCGTCGACACCAAAGTCTCAAAGCGTGTTGAATGCTCCGAAATAGAGGGGGACGCTGAAGGAGTGGAACGACGTGATGGTGCTCGAGAGCGATGGCGCTCCTCGTGCTACCTCCTCTGCTAAGGTGACAAAGAAGAAAGAAACTCATCATCATCTATACCTAAATTAAACACACGAACATTTAATCTTAATATTGAATGGAGAAGAAAATATGGACAAGTTATAATGTATACTATGGATAATAGGGGGAGGGATTCCTATGTAGAGAGAGAGAGAGAGAGAGAGAGAGAGGACTCATAAAGGGGGAGGGATTCCTGCGAACGAGGAATTTAAGCCGGCTTCAGATTAAACCTTAGCGGTAGAGATGCACGCTTCCTGCTTCTTCGTTACAAGAGCAAGATCTACCTGCCCTTTGAGGAGTCCTTCGGCTTGGAGTGGAAGCGATGACAATTAAACACAATCTAAATTTCTCAAGTATAGCATATAGACAAGAATGGTCAAAAAGCCACGTGAATACAATATATATTATAAAACGGAGCAAAATTGTTCAAATACAATATTTATGGCTTTAAGAGGTCTCTCTCTCATCCTCTCATAGCTCAGCATAACTCCCTATGTCTATATGGAGCTCTCTGTTTAGGCAGATGTCCTCCGTTTCATTTTGTAGATCCTCTGCATGCACCCCATAGAGAGTAGCAGCTTGATGCTCGTCTGGCACTACCTCAATAGCTTCTAACTGAGGGGCTACCTCTATGGCGTACCACCAGTTTGATGCAGACTTTGTAGGATGAAATACCACCTGCCAGAGTCACATAACTTACATGAGTGCTTCCAGGCACATAATCTAAAATTGGATGTTAAATATTTACAGACTTGTTCACAATGCTCGAGTAGTACGAAAGTGTCTCTTAGGTCGGTCCATTTTTTAGTTGAATCCACCTCAAGGAAACCACACTCTCCTCTGCGCACAGTAGTGTTGCGACCCTCCATGTTATCTTGAACCATTGCATGTCGAACAAGTCCACAAAAAATCCTCTATAATTGATCCTCAAAATCTCTTGTAGCGTGTTGAAGTAAGTGAGTTTCGCCACCACAGGATCTGCATCAGAGAACCGTCATCGACTAGACTGTCCAAATTTTGCCATGATTCCACAATCTTGTGTAAGACGCTTTTTGTCGATCCGTTCCACCCTAAAATGTCGACCTTTACACCATGTTGATGTGTATGACTTATACTACAACCAACAAAGATTATGAGTGGTCGTTCAAACATCTAGAAAGACACGAGTCGTACATTGCAAACTTACCTTGGTCGCGCTCCTCCTCTGCCACTTCTTCATCGCACTGTTATGCGCTTTTCAATTGGTTGTGCAACCATCTTAAGCTCATGAATGTTGGTAGGATCTCGAGACCCGTCAGATAATGCATCGGTGGTCGTCTTCCCTGTCTCCACTCGATCCATGCCCTTTGTCACTCTTGCTTTGCATCCTCGTATTGTGAAATCCACTTTTGCATCACTGGATTGTGAAGCATGCAAAATCGATTGATTTTGGCCTCTAGATATTTTTTCATTATCTTCTCAACACCAAGATTGCACACGACAATCCCAGATATGCGCTGATCATCTATGGTTTGCCATAGCGTGTCTCGGCTTTTATCAAAATCATCTAGCCACTCTCCAATGTAAAATAGGGACTCTAATACCAACAACCTTCTGCCATGCTACCCTCCGGACGTGCCTTCTGATGCACATATCCCTTGAGCATTTTCATGAAACGTTCTAAAAAGAACATCCATCTGGAATGTATTGTGCCATCTATTTCCATCTCATCAAATATGTGAACAAGAAGATGCACTTGAATGGTTAGCATGGTAGTAGGAAAGTGTTTTTCAAACATGCACACAACCTCCGCCGCATTTAGTTTGGCGAATGGTATGGAGTCTACATGGATCTCCTTTTGTGAGATTCATTGCACCAACTTTGCAAGTTTGTAGATTGTGGTACGGACGTCAGGAGACAAACATCCCACAATGGCCACCGGTAAAATAAACTGCAAAACACGTCTAGCAATGAAATTAAAGTCCACACACGAATTTGTTACACAATTTCCACTATGATATATTCCACTTCAGACATACCTAACACATTTTGTGCCAGTCGTGTGACTTCAAACCAATAAGCTTCCTTTCTTTAGTGAAATACGTTCAGGGCGAGTGCATTACGCCAGTGGGGGTCCGCACAGATCAAATGGTCTCTTTTACTGTGCTTCTTGGGCTCCTATCCAAATCCATGGAGTTTTAGGGAGTTTTATCGATCCATCGGGTGCTGTCTGTGGCCAATATTGCTCCATACGATCCACATTTCTAAGGTCAACTCTGGATCCCAAAGTATCTTTCTTGCCGATCAGATGGTCCCAGAACAGATTACCCACATTCTTGAATATGTGCATTGGATCGAGCAAGTGATTGATCATGAATCTGGGCCAATATGGTAACTCGTACCATAGAGAGAGTCTCTTCATCCCTGGGGGCAAACCGTCATCACGCATCTCCTTTAGCTCTCACTATGCTTGTGCAGACATCCTCTGTGGCTCTCTTCCCAAAAAATTGTTGCCTAACTCATGATTCTCTTGAAGATGCGCTTGATGACCTTCGTAGGTTTTCTTCTTCAGTGAGGGCGCCCGACGTGCATTAAGTCTAGGTCCACATGTGACACATGCTCTGTATCCGCTTGTTTGAAGCCCTACAAGTATACACATGACAATAGATAAGCTTGAGAAAAACAAGATTTATAGTGTTTGAGTTTGAGTATAAATCACTTGAGCATTTTGTTAGTCCGGAATAGGCATGCATGGTCCACATTAGAATGCCTTTGATCAAAGCATTCCGTCGACTTGTGTGTCGGCTCATATCCATCACTTCCACAATTGTTGTAGATCTTCCAATAGTGGACGAAGATACACATCGATATTCTTCACTTTATACCGCCCCGGCACAATCAAGCTTAGAAACAGGTGCCCCTTCTTGGTAGTCAACCACGGGGGAATGTTGTAGTTGACGATGACAACGGGCCATACACTGTAAAATGTTGACGTTTGACTAAATGAATTTACACCATCCATAGCCAGGCCTATTTGAAAATTTTGAGATTTCAACCAAGGAAGCTCTAGGAGGATCTTGGCGATTGTTCTTTTGGGGACAAGCGTAGTACACATGCCCTTGTTTGCCGCACTTGAAACACTGGTTATCCTTGCGATAACGTTCAAGCTCTTCGGGAGAGAGTTTGTTCTTACCTTTGTAAACTCCCTTCTCTTTATCTTTGTTGGAGTTGCCCTTAGGAGACTTTTGGACATTGTCCTTCCCCTTAGGCTCATTGGAACCCTTGTTTTCCGGGGGCTTATTATTTCTTTTAGCCCCTGTTTGGAAATTGATTTGAGAGGCCACCATAGTATGGTGTATTACCGCCAATATGGTACGTGGCCTTTGGGAGTTGACATACTCCACCATTTCTTCGATTAAGCCCGCACAAAATTGTTGCTTTTGCTCTCCAAAATCCAACTTTTTGAAGACAGTGGCTTTGAGTTGTAGGTCCCAAAACTTGTCTACAAATTTGTGGATGGATTCATTGGGAGAGAGCTTTAAGCTTCGCCATTCGGTGAGTACTTTGTCTTTCGCATCTGTGGCCAAAAACTGCTTCATAATGGAAGCTCTTAAAGATTTCCATGTTCGTGGAGCTTCACCGTTGGCTCGTAGGCTAGACCACCATTGTCTGGCAAACTTTTGAAAGTGCATAGCTACATGGCGTAGCTTAGAGGACTCCGTGAAGCCCTCATCTCCAAACGCCGCATCGAATTGCTGGATAAAGGCCAAGACTTTGTCCGTAGCACCAAAGGTGTCATCATAAGTAAGGAAAGAGATGCTCTTCCCTCCCTCTTTGAATTTCTTCAGCTTGGATGACCTCTTCCATGCGGCATAGGATTTCCTATGGCCTCTTCTTTTTGATGGTTCAAAGGTTGCACCATCACTTTCTTCAGAAGGTGAAGAATTTGAAGAAGGTGGAGAAGAGGGTGACCTCTTTCTTGCCTTTTTCTTGTCTTGATCTTTGTCGTCTTCACCATCACTTTCTTAAGAGGAAAAGGATGAAGAAGATGGAGAAGAGGGTGTCCTCTTTCTCGCCTTTTTCTTCTCTTGCTTTTTATCATCCCTCTTTGAATTGTGGTGAGGAGAAGAATACGATGGTCTTCTCCACTTTAGTGGTGATGGAGAGCGTTTAGCCCGTCGTCTTCGTGGAGCCATCTCCGCCGAGGTGGCAGGAGACTCGCTTCTTTCTCGTTCCTTCGGTGGAGGCTCTTGAGTTCTCCTTTGGGAAGGAGATGCATCATCAAGAAGTAAATTCTTGAGCCCTTCATATGGATTCTCTTCTTCTTCCCGAATCGGAGAGAGACCTCTTTTGGTAGTCTCACAAGGAGGCTTCCTAGGTGTTCTCTCGTCATGGTGATGAGCTTGGAGAATCCCGTGAGCACGGAGCTGCCGTTGCACTTCACTTTGGAGAGATTGATTGCCCATGGCTTGTTGAAGCCTAGAAACAAGATAGTTAACAAGCATTGAAGCATCATTAGTAGCTTGCTCATGAGCAAAATCAAAGTTATCAACATTAATTTCACTCTCTCTACTATTGTCAGCCGTTCTAACAACTTTTAGATGTAAACTTTTTAGGTGTACTTTGGCACTTCAAGCCCTAGTTGCTACTCCTCTTTGCCCCTTTAGAAAAAGCACTCAAGCTATTGTACCCGCGGCTCGAATACCATTAATTGCAAGGAATAGAAGAGAGGGTCTTTCGACACCAAAATAGCATCGGCTCCTGTCAAGCTTCTAATAGCTCAATAGTGGTTAAGCCGTAGGCAAGCCCCGTAGGACTCCACTATTAAGACCATAGCTCTCAACGGTGATGCCCCGTTAACTGCACGAAGGCAGGCGCACTGCAAGGCTGAAAAATCCCTATTCTACTTACTCACAGGCAATTAATAATACCAACCATTTGTAGCTAGCTTGAGGACCTCCCTTCTTGAGCAAGAAAAGAGAAACCTTGTGCTCTGATACCAATGTAACATTTAATGGTCTAAAAACTATGTGTAGCGGAAATTAGCATGAACATAGTGGGCATTTCATTAGAATAGATTCCTAATGAGAATTACAAGAGTGCTTGGGTGGAGAGAGCAACAAAAACCATAACACCTAGTTAGATAGCATCAACAATACTTTCAAAAGAGAGAGAAATTAAGCTATTGACAACAGTTGAGGACCAGATTTGCATGGAGCCGGTCCCCCCTCCAAAAGGCTTTGTATTATGGTTTCTCCCATCAAGAGAGACATTGTACAATACAATTCTTTGTGTTCCTGCAAGACTAGCTAGTGCAATGAAGATGAAAGCTTCATACACTAAGCAAAACACTTAACAAACACAACTTTAATTATCCCCGTTCTCATACCCAAGACCTCACACACCTTCGAAGATGGTGAGAGCTAGCAGGGTATGAGAGTAGATTGAGAGGAAGAAGGAGTATCTTACGAGAAAGATGTACATCTCCTCACATAATCACTCATATTATCATAGCTTTAGCTTAGTAATTAGCTTGGTAGAGGAGATGAGCATACATTGAAGCTTGGCTCTTGGTTGGATTTGCATCCACAAGCCAAGAGTGTGTCGTTGTAGGCTTCTATCTCACAAGCTTGGAGTAGGTGATGAGCTCTCCATTAAAGCTTGGGAAGAGATAGTCTTCTTTTTCTTCACACATGAGATTGTGTGAGTGTGTGTGTGATAATGCCTTGCAAAAATCAGCCCCCTCTCTCTCTTGGGCGAGCCCTCTTGCTATTTGCTCTTCCTGAGCCCTCATTGGCTCTCCCCAAGTCAAGCCAATGATTATTAAGCAGCATAAGTGATGGCCTTCTGACATGTGTCCCCCTTTCCCCTTTTGTGAGAGCTTTAGGTTATTAAATAATTAAACTAAACTCTCATTGGACCCCTTTGCCTCCTGGCCAATAGGAATCAAGCAAGCCATTGGGCTCCTGAATGCTCATTGGACCCCTTGTGAGACTGCCCAATAGTCTTCTAGGAGACTTAATTCTCATTGGTTTCTTTTATTAAATGTTTTTAAATTAATTAAACTAGATTTCCTCTAGCTTAATTCTCATTGGTCCACCTCCAAGGCCATCCATTAGGAATTGGGCACACCTTGTGGGCATCTGGGCTAGGGAGCTGACATGTGTCCCTAATTCCCTTTGTGTAAAGGGAGCCTGTATGTGTGTGTGTGACTTTCTCTCTCATCCCCTACCTTTAGGGCTCGCCCCCTCATGTGTAGGGATGTGTGTTGACTTTGGAGAGCACACAAAGCATCCAATTCCCCCTAAGCTTTAACCCTTTGGACACAACCTTTCAATTTTGGAACCTTAGCATTTTGGAAGTCTTAATGGGCTGACTCTTCGGGTCTTTTTAGCCCATTGTTGCACATGGCTCTTTTTCAGATGGCCCCCCCTTTGGATCCCTATTTTCCCTCCTTTGGATCCCTACTGTGGCCGGTCTGCTAGCTTAACCAATATTCTAGCTTTTTCTCCCCTGGCACTTCCCCACATTAAATGATCATTTTAATATGAGAAAATCATTTAGGAGAATTAGATATTGATTATTATGACATTACCTCTCTCTTGAAATCATAGTCGTCCTCGACTATGGTGTAGAGAAGATAAAGCATATTCATGAGTCGTTTTCTTAGCGGGTAGAGGATCCCTATGTTACCCTATGGCATCATTCCACAATGGATGACTTGTCCATTTGGCGCTTGAGAGCCTGAGGCTGCCGCAAGCATGTCTGCACATTAGTCCTATCAATCTTCCATAGTAGAGTGACAAGCTCTACTTGGTGTTTGGGAGACGTCGTCTCCGCAAACTTGATCTAAGCATGCATACTACTTCATTTTTGTGCACAATAAAGAAAAAGAGAGTCTTATAAGACAAAAAAAACTTTGTTCATTTTTAACATTTTGTACATTTGCTTACTCTTGGGAAGCATTGTAAGCATTGACAAGGTTTAGGTTATCCTTTAATTGTATGCCTTGCATCCATCTAGCATCTTCAAACGGATAATTCTTAAACTTAATAAGATATCGTCGGATAGTCTTACCGCCTCTTAATACCTTGTCTTCATGTAGGAGAATGGACTCGGGCTGCAGCACCTCCTCTTGGTCCTCGATCTCCGGTGGGTCTTCAATAGTTAGTTCTTGAGGTGGCTCTCCTTTGTAAGGATTTAATAGGATCACACGGAAAGCATTGTGTATGATCCAATGATTGGGCAACTTGAGTTGATAGGCCATCTCATTGATTGGCCTAAGAATCTGGAAGGGACCATAGTACCTTTTTGCTAGTTTAGCATAGTACTTTTGGTGGCCCGTAGGATTCTTGCCCGTCGTGTGCCTTAATCGAGCCTTGGGAAACTTTAACAAGACCCAATCGTTTTCTTTAAAGGCTTGGGCTCTTTTGTGCTTGTCAGCAACAGCCTTTTGCCTTTGTTGTGAGATAGAGATAGCATCCTTAATCTTTTGAAAAGATTCTTGTAGGTCTCGGCTATACTCATCTGCAGCGAAGATCTTCCCATGTACCTTAAGTAGCAAGGGACTTTTTGATCTTCCCTCAATTACCTCGAAAGGTGCTTTTCCCATGGAAGTATGTACAGTGTTATTGTAAGCATACTCCACTAAGGGTAAGTACTTCTCCCATTGGGATCTTTGATCTACTTCCGTTACATAGGCTTTTAGTAGATCGAGAATTGTTAGGTTAGCTATTTCACTTTGGCCATCCGTTTGTGGATGATAGGCCGAAGAGAAGTTTAGCCTTGTTCCTAAATTCTCAAAGCAACCCTTCCAGAAATTACTGGTCATTCTAGGATCTCTATCCGACACTATGGACATTGGCAAGCATGCATACTACTTTTAGGGCTCGCCCCCTCATGTGTAGGGATGTGTGTTGACTTTGGAGAGCACACAAAGCATCCAATTCCCCCTAAGCTTTAACCCTTTGGACACAACCTTTGAATTTTGGAACCTTAGCATTTTGGAAGTCTTAATGGGCTGACCCTTAGGGTCTTTTTAGCCCATTGTTGCACATGGCTCTTTTACAGATGGCCCCCCCTTTGGATCCCTACTGTGGCCGGTCTGCTAGCTAAACCAATATTCTAGCTTTTTCTCCCCTGGCACTTCCCCACATTAAATGATCGGTTTAATATGAGAAAATCATTTAGGAGAATTAGATATTGATTATTATGACATCTTAAGTCTAACCTAATATAAATCTTAACCTAATCTTAAGTCTAACCTAATTTTAAATTTAGCATAAATTTTAAATATAAGTTAATTGTAATCTAACTTAATCTTAGATCTTAATCTAACCTAACCTTAAATGTAATTTAAATTTAAGCTAACCCTAAATCTTAATATAACATTTCATTAATTCATATTTTCTCTACTTTTTTTATCAATCTCTCTCTCTTTGTTTTTTCTCTCTTTTCATCTTCTCCTCCTCTCTCTCTCTCTTTGTTTTCTCTCTCTCTCTCTCTCAATGTGTGTGTTATGCATTCTTTGTTATGCATGTGTGTGTAATTTTTTGTACATTCAATGTGTGTGTATGTGTTTTGTATATACATGTGTATACATTCTCTCTCTCTCTCTCTCTCTCTCTCTCTCTCTCTCTCTCTCTCTCTCTCTCTCTCTCTCAAAAACAATGTGTGTGTGTGTGTGTGTGAGAGAGAGAGAGAGAGAGAGAGAGAGGGAGAGAGAGAGAGAGGGGAAGGGAACATGAGAGGGAGGAGAGGGAAGGAGCATACATGCCTCTCCTTCCTCTCCTCGTGTGTGTGTGTGTGTGTGTGTGTGTGTGTGTGTGTGTGTGTGTGTGTGTGTGTGTGAGGGGAGGGGGGGGGGGGGGGGGGGGGGGGGGGGGGAGGGGCGAAGAGAGAGAGAAGGAGGAAGAGGAACGAGTTTACCTGTTTTGCTAGAGCGCCGGAACTCAGATCTAAGATCTGAGTTTTTGGTGCTCTTGGCTTATTTTTTACCCTTGTCAGGCGTCACTATGCAACAAAGAGTATAGGGACGCTCATAGTAGTGATGAGCATAGCGATGCCGTGGATTTTAACATTTGAGCGTCGCACTGCTAGCGTCACTAATATGAAGAACCTCTTGTAGTGGTTTAGGTTGTACCACAACACGATAGGGGGGGTGACTACGATTTACAATTGACATGCCTCCATATCCTGGTGAAGCCTTTGCCTTTTAGTTTGCTTTGTTTTTCTTCTTCAGCTCCTTTTGAAGTTATTTTTCTTTGGCCAGCATTTTCTTATCCTCCTTCATGTCTGACATCATCTTCTGGGAGAGCTTCGCTTTTTGGTTCTTCTTGTCCTCCATACCTATGATTTGTAGATGTGGGTGAGTCCAACATTGTGCACTCAAGGTGCTTTATATAACCATGATTCACTCAACCCAAACATGTGTCATGGTGTGGTTGAGCTTGTCTCGTGCTATGTGCCACCTTTAATGCACTGGTATTAATGCAATCATTAGGGCAGCTAAAATGACATCATGGAATTCCTATAAATATGAGATTCTTCTTTCCTCTCTTTGTACTCCACACTCCTAGTTAGAGCCTTCTTACTCATGCCCTTACCTTTAAAGATTTGTTGCCTCCTTCCACAAATGGATCCCTTCTAGATCGAGATAGAGGAGGAGCTACCTTGCTCTAAGGAGGCACCTAAGCACAAGCTCTTCCAATTTCCCTACCAAATTTTCATTCAGCAATGAGAGAAGGAAATGAAGGCAAAATTTCATCTAGGCTTCTCATTGCAAGAGTGCCTTACTTCTACAAGAGATTTCCTTGCAGAGTTTCAACAGTAGACCTACAAGCGATAGACAGTTAGCGGCACATTTGAGTTCGAGGATTCTCGATATGTCCATATGAAAGACATAAGTTCTAATCTTTTAAGAAATATGTTTTCTACAGGAGAAGCCTCAAGCTTCCAGTGCATTTGCATAGGAATGACATCAAATGTCATATACATAATCGGAAGTGTCGTGTGACAGAATATTATGTTAGATTCATACTATTTTTGAATGTCATTCTAGATGACCATCGGGACACAACAGAGGCGATAAAGAGTAGTCGGCCCTCGGATCGCTAGTGATGAGTTAGTGCGACCACCAAGTGATGGTTTATGTGTATCAAAACGTGTCTTGCTGCCAGAGGGATCTTTGCCAACAAATGTGCTCCCTACCATCCCCATCAATGAGCATTACTATGTAATTCTTAATGACATGAAAATGTTTGACTTGAGAGAGGACTACTGCCTTGCTATAGTTGCTCATAATCTACTAGAGGATGGTAGTATAATTGACCCTGCCAATGATAAGTACTCTGCCATGGATGCGCATGTAACAGCGGGTGAGTTTGTTGAACCAACAGAGGCATTAGCAATGGTTTACCAGGATGTAGCCGCATGTGCCACAACGCTCCCAACAAAGTCAAAGTTCAAGGCGATACCGAAAAGGTTTAAAACCACAAGATTGGGGAGAAATGATCCATCAATGACATTTGCACCACCGTCATCCTCTGCAAACAAGAGCACACTTGACTTATGGAATCCTGCATTGGTTGAAGAAGATGAAAACAAAAATTATAATTCTATGAAAATAATTTTCATAGATGAAGAGTTTCATGTGTATGTACCAACACTTGGATTTAATTTTCATAGCTCGTAGTCTATGATGATGAGTTCAATCCTCGTCCTTGTGAACGAGGCAAGGGAGATTTGGAAAAGAATTCTTTCCTGGGATAGTACCTGGAGAATTTGAGCGCCCCAAATTTCCCTTGCTCTCATTCCAACTTCTCTGAGGACAAGGCTAAATTCTCTCTTTTTGTATTGAAGACACTCTCAAGATATCTAGTGAAGGTGCCACGAGAAGCGTGTGCGAGTGCAAGGGCAAGTGCGAGAGAGAGAGAGAGAGAGAGAGAGAGAGAGAGAGAGAGAGAGACCTACTATTGGGTGGAGCGCAGCTCCTTATTCCTTTGTGTTAAAGAATAAGTGTAGTTATGGTTAAGTTAGTAGTTGGGTTAGTAGTAAGTGGGATGTCCGGCCAGTTGGCCTGAATCCCAACAAACTCCCACTTGAAGGCCACCACGGCCCAAGTGACCTGGTATGTACAACCATGAAGCAATCTAGTGGCTTCAACCTATACCCATCAACTCACTGCAATGTATTAACCTCTCCAAAGCTAAGCCTTTTGTCAAAGCATCTGTTGGGTTGTCATCAGTGTGTACCTTGACCAGATCAATGAGCTTTTTGACCAAAAAATCTCTCACGAGATGATACCTAACTTCAATGTGTTTCAATTTGGAGTGAAACACAAGATTCCTTGCCAATGCAAGAGCACTATGACTATCAGAATATATCACTGGAGTCTCATCAATGCCAAGATTTCTGACCAAGCAAGATAACCATACAGCCTCTTTACTTGCATCCAACAACGCAACGTACTCTGCTTCCGTAGTGGAAGACAACGTACAATCTTGAAGACATGACCTCCAAGATACTGTTGCTCCAGTAAATATGAAGATATAGCCAGATGTCGATCTCCTATTGTCGACACAACTCACAAAGTCTGCATCAACATAACCCATGATGGATGCATCACAGTTCCCGAAGTGTAAACACATGTTGATCATACCTTTGAGGTACCTAAGAATGTGCTTCACTGCTTCCCAATGCTTGCTGCTAGGATTTGCCATATATCGACTCACCACTCCCACTGCAAAAGCAATGTCTGGCCTTGTGACCACCATAGCACTACCCACTGCCAAAGAATATGGTACCTTAGCCATTTCTGCTCGCTCAGCATCAGATTTGGGTGCATCTTCCTTGCTGAGTTTCAAGAATGCCTGCATTGGGGTACTCAATGCTTCCCCCCCCTGCATATTGAAATGTTGCAAAACTTTCTCAATGTATGTTTCTTGAGATGACTCAAGAATACGATGTTTGCAATCTCTTTTGATTCACATGCCAAGAAAGTGTGTAGCATCCCCCAAATATTTCATTGCAAATTTTTTTTGCTAAGTGTTTTCTTCAAGTTGACAATCTCAGCAATGGATTTCCTAGCTATAAGGATGTCATCAACATATAGAACTAGAATTATCATCGAGCCATCATCTAGCTTTCTCATGTACAAGCAGTGATCCTCTTCGCTCCTTTTATACCCTTGAGACCTCATACATGAATCAAATTTATGATACCATTGCCATGAACCCTACTTTAAGTCATAAAGTGTCTTTTTGAGCTTACATACTAGCTCCTCATGAGATGCGTTCTCCTGAACAAACCCGCTGCTGCATGTAAACATCCTCATATAGATCCCCGTGAAGAAATGTTGTCTTCACATCCATTTGGACAAGTTCCATGTCCTCAATCGCTACAAGACCAAGTACGGTTCTAAGCATTGTCATCTTGACCACAGGCGAGAAGATTTCATCAAAATCGACTCCCTTTTGCTGTTTGAACCCTTTGGCTACAAGTCTAGCCTTGTACTTTGGATTTGGATCACCTGAGGTAAACTTCTTCTTGTAGACCCATTTGCAAGGTAAATATTTTGCATCATTTGGCAGTTCTACCAAGTCCCAAGTGTCATTAGCTAGAATCAAGTTATACTCAAATTCCATAGCCTGCTCCCATTGCACCACATCATCTGTCAACATGGCTTCTTAGTAGCAGATTGGCTCACCACAATCGGTCAACATGATGTAATCAAGACCTGACTCAAAACACGCAAGTGGACGAGAGACTCTAGTAGACCGTCTCACTCCTTGACCATTGCTATCCCCTCCCTCTGGAGCATTGGTAGTGGAAGGTACAACACTAGCCCGCTGAGTTGATTTCACTGTCTCTGAGGCAACATCCTCAAAAGTGACTCTCCGAACCTCTATTTCCTTGATAGGTTGTTTATGCATCTTTGACTCATTGAAGATCACATCTAAAGTACGGATGACTCCACGAGATTTCGGGTGCCAGAGACGACATCCCATCTCTCCATCTGCACCATATCCAATGAAAATACATTTGTGACTTTAGCTCTAACTTATGTCGAAGTTGTTTAGGCACGTGAGCATAAGCTTCACAACCAAAAACACATAGATGTTCATGGTGGGGCTTATGTTTAGACCATAACTCTTCTGGAATCTCATAATTCAATGGCGTACTAGGCGAACGATTTATGATGTGCACTGCTATCAAGACGGCTTCTGCCCAAAAGCCTTGTGTGAGATTTTCCATAGAAAGCATGGTTGTGACTCTTTCCTGAAACGTACGATTAATGCGCTCAGCAACTCCATTCTGAGCTAGTGTGTATGGTGCAGTAAACTGCCTTTTAATCCTTCTTTTAGCACAAAAATTGTCAAACTCCTTGGAGACATACTCTCCACCGTTGTCAGTCTGCAGCCTCTTGAGTTTCTTGCTAGACTGATTCTCAACGAGTGCCAAGAATTTTTGGAACACAGAAAGAACTTGATCCTTATGTTTCAAGGATATACCCACGACTTTCGAGTAGAGTCATCTATGGATGTCACAAAATAGCTGGCCCGCCCTAGAGGTTTGGTTGACATAGGACCACAAACATCACTATGTACTAAATCTAGAGGTTCACCTCGCTTTTGACCCAATGGTAAGTGGACGGACCTAGTCTGTTTTTCATAGATACAGTGTTCACAAACAGGAAAGTCAACATAAAACAAGACAGGTAAGTAGACATGTAAGTAGCCAAAATGAGTCAGAGCTCTCATTCCTTTTTGGCAAGCCGGCAATGCCACAACTCAACAGACGGCAGCTCGGCTATAGATATGTAATCATGACCAACATCTGACATATGCATGGAATACAAGGTACCATGCTTCTGACCTCTAAGTATAACAATATTACCTTTGCGTACTATCCACGAACCATTTCCAAATGTGGTGTTGTAGCCCAAATCATCAAACTGACCAACAGAAAACAAGCTCTTAATCAACTTGGGAACATGTTTGACATTACATAAATTAAAGTGCGTGTCACTCCTTAGATGCAATTCGACGTTTGCGACACCCTCAATGTCTAGTCCATAAGCATCACCAAGTCTCACTTTGCCACAAGAGTGAGAATAAATAGAGAACCACTCTCTATGAGGTGTCACATGGAAACTTGCACTAGAATCTACTATCCAATTATGTGCATATTGCGCATCTTCCTAACAAGAGCCTCGACAGGTAGACCTACTATGGAGACCAATACGTTAAGGTAAGTGGCATGACAACCGCTGGAAGAGTCTCTACAATAGGAGCATTTGAAGACTCTATCACATTGATCTCCTCTAACTTTGCTTTGCCCTTGTTTGAATCATCAGACTTAGAAGTGTCACCGGATTGTTTATCCTTCTTGCTTTGCTGCCATTTCCTGCAATCCTTCTTTACATGCCCTTTTTTATGGCAGTGATAGCACTCGACATTACGCATAGAACCCCAAGACTTACAGTGTGAACCTCCACATTTCTTGCTTTTGGCACGACTTTGAGTGCGACCCCTCTATCTATCACTAGCACCATACGTATCACCATCCTTCTTGCCTTTGAGAGATTTCTTGCGAATCTCCTCGGTAAACAGACTCCCAAGGACGTCATTGTACACAAGACCAGTACCAGGTGCTGAGTTGCTAATCGCAGTATAGAATGTATCCCAAGACGAGGGTAAACTACATAGCAAGAAGATACATTTGATTTCCTCATCGAAGACCAAACCCTGAGTGGTCAACTGAGTGCAATTGATATTGAACTCTTTAATGTGAGTAGATATAGTTCCCTCTTCCTTCATACGGAGATCAAATAGCTTCTTCATCAAGAAAACCTTATTAGTGGCACTTTTGTTCTCATAACTGGAACACAATTTATCCCATATATCTCTAGTAGTCATTTCTCCAACTATAGTAAAGTACACAAATTCGGCCAAATGCAAACAGAGGGTAGATTTGGCCTTAACATCAAGTCTCTCCCACTCAACATCTGTATACTCGCCTTTTGGGCGCTCCATGAAAGGATCCAGCTAGCCTTTTTGTATGAGAACATTTTGAATCTGCTCTTTCCAGATAGCAAAATTCATCCCATCAAATTTTCGGATATTGTAAATATCCTTTTCACGGCTAGATGGCATGGCTGCAAGCTAAAGATAATATGGCAATAAACACTGGTAATTCTAGGGGAAAATTCAGCAGAGTTTCCCCAAAAAAACTGATAGAATCTCAATCCAAAACTATCACAAGAGATAAGTAACGCATCAAAACTAATGCTCTCACAGCATACGACAGGCGCATCAACCACTAACTGTGCATAAAAAGTCAAAAGCTGACCCAAGACTGCCAACACGGCGTCAAATGCACCTAGCCCTCTCTATACATGTCCTATGGCAAGGCTGAAGTGCACGAGTGGGAGCGTGTGTAAGTGTGTGCAACAATGGAGAAGAGAGGAGAAGAGGAGACCTTGTGTTTGCAGGGGCTAAAACTTAGTCTCTACATGTGAGCCCCCTTATTATGAAACTCACTCTCTACATGTGAGCCCCCTACATGTAGAGAGTGATTTTTAGCCCCTGGAAACACAAGGTCTCCTCTCTTGTCCATCGGTGCACACACACTCCTGCTTGCGCACTTCAACTGGTATCAGAGCTCAGGGATTGGGAGCACCATTGGAGCTCAACAAGCAAGCAGGCAAAAAAGTGGCAAAAACTACAACACGTTTTTGCAAATATGTTTTGACCTATCAAAAAGTCTTCATTCAAACAGATTCCCTCTATTTTTGATCGGCTTTTGTCCTCTTCAACTTTGCAGAAGAAAGTTTTCTCAAAATCATCACCAATTTTGAGATACATCACTCAGACTGCCTACACGTCTAGGGTACACAACTGTAGATTTTTACAGATTTGTTTCGACCTGTAAAAACAATACATTTCAGGTCCATTCTCGAAATTCCCAGCCTTTTTCGCGTGTTCTACAACTTTGCAGAAGGAAGTTTCTGCAAATCATGAATGGTTTGGGAGATATGGACTCACCGGCTACAGGATATTCAAAAAGTTGAAGATTATGTATGCCTATTGTGGTGATTTGCTACATTCAAAGAGCTCCGATTGAGCTTTGTCATTCTCTTGTTTTGCGCATTGATGTTTTGCTCTCAGTGAAGAGAGTGTGGGTTGATATTTTCAACAAATTTATGCACATACGTTGAGAACACTTTGTGGATGTATGCATTCTTGTGGACTCTCAGGATTTGAGAGTGGATTCATCACAGGTTATGTACATTGACTTGTGCGATTAAGCATATTTCAAGAGTATGGTGCAAGGATTTGCAGAGAGTTTTGCAACATTTTTAGCATGATTGAGAGCTGAATTTTGAGCTGATTCGGATGCTCATTTCGTATACATTTGGTACATGCTTGATGCTTGTTTATATTGGCATGTGGATGCACATGATGTGCGCTTTTCGGTGGATGTTATTCTTCACCTTGCAATGGCATATGTGGGCTGATTTTCAACTGTTTTAAGCATCATATTTTGGTTGATTTGTATCCAAGTTTATACTAGTATATGCCTCGCTTGTAGAGTGCGGTTGATGCACTTTGTGTTTCGGATTACAGGATTGTTTTCCAAGTTTACGGAGTTGAGACTTTGGGGCAGCTCATGTATACTTGAGTGCGGATTTTGTGCATGATTTGCTCATGGTTTTGAGCATGTTTATGGCATGTATGGTTATTATGGTTAGATAGCCAAATACTGCCAAAACTTTGGCGGATTTTTCTTGCAATTTTATTTGTTTATGTGCATGGTTTGCAATCGTGTTTTGATTGCATTTGGCATTCAATGGTTGCTTTTCCATAGTGTGTTGGCATCGCATTGTGAGAGTGTTTGCTTACCGGATTACGTCATTTGATATATATGTGGTAATCTCTTCAGGAGGGAGATTTTTGATGCTAGTTTCATTGATTATCACATAGTGCTCTTGGATTAGAGCGGGTTCTTGGGCATGGCTTTTGTCACTTGTTTGTTACATTGATCGCCATATTTGTTGACACTTCTCTTAGACAACTTATGTTGCATGTTGACAATGCTTGGGGTATGAGTTAGCCAGGATTTGGCTATTGTCAATTGATCAATTTGTGCTTGGTCTTCACAGGTTATCGGCATGGATTTGGCATGTACATCATTGTCAGGGTTTGTGCTTTTCTATACAAAGTTTGATGGTTCAAACTTTGAGCATTGGAAAGCAGGTATGCATGATGCATTGACTCAGTTGGTCCAAGTATTACCACTACAAGGCATGGATGCTAGGCTAGAGTCTATGACTGACAATGAGTGGGAGGACTTGGATGAGCTTGCACGTTCGATGATCATGTTACACCTTGGCTTGGATGCATGTACAGCTAGAGAGTTATGGAAAAGATTGTGCAATGATTTTGGCACATAATGAGCTCCCAATCCCTGAGCTCTAATACGAGTTGAAGTGCACGAGCGAGAGCATGTGTAAGTGTGTGCAACGATGGAGAAGAGAGGAGAAGAGAGGAGAAGAGGAGACCTTGTGTTTGCAGGGGCTAAAACTCACTCTCTACATGTGAGCCCCCTTATTCTATTATATAAATAATGAATAAGTATAGTGGGTGGGCACCTCTGGCCTAACTGGCCACATGGGGCTTTACCCAATAGAGGCCACAAAAAAGTGGTACTCCAACAACCTATATCACCAAAAGGATCTCAAAATTTGAGAATCCCCCAGCTCAAGAAAACCTCACGCTATTGACCCTCACAAAAGGTTATGCAGACAAGAAACTAGCCCAGTCTCAGAAAGGGCCTCCGAACCGAGTCTCAAAAACGGTAGAAACAAGCCAAATCGGCTCAACAGAAGGTACATTGGCAATTTTCGCAACTCAACGGAATCCACTATCAAGAATACTGCAAGGTGTAGTATACGCGCTCAAACAGGTGCCAAACAAAATGTGCAAGCAGTAAACAAATCCCTGCAGGAAGTAAAACCTCTCTCAAAAGAGCACAAGCACTATCAAAAGTGCCAAAACAATGCATATGCACAGCAAGTACTCCCACTGAAATCTGTGTTGATGCAAATCACTGCAACCTGTAAGAAACCTGGATGTCCTGTATGTATGCAAGAACCTGTGAGGAGATGGATGCCTGAAAAACCCAAGACAATGTCGATGCCGAAAAGTGCTCCTAATCAGCCCATAAACACCATCTCAATAGCACATAATAGCCATAAAATGGCTATATACAATCCCAAAATAGTCTCTGAACAACTTGCACCTATGTCCTATACTTGTAGTAAAAGTGGAATTGAAAAATACAACTCCTGAAGCGTAGCTCGGATAAAGCTTTCGACTACACGAACGGCCTCAAAAGGGGGGTAAAACTTCAGGACACCTACTAGAAATGCTCTCAGAACGCTGAATTTACCAATGCCAAAATCGAAAACCTGTTTGCACTTTTGAAAGTGCGTGCACGGACGTGAAAGTGCGTGCGCGGATGCGAAAACAGCAAGCACAAACCTTGCTCTGATACCAGTTAAAGGTGCCGCGGGAAGCGTGTGCAAGTGCAAGTGCGAGAGTAGAGAGAGAGAGAGACCTACTGTTGGGTGGAGTGCACAACAACGTTATCCCAATGGTGCATCTCCTTATTCCTTTGTATTAAAGAATAAGTGTATATATGGTTAAGTTAGTAGATGGGTTAGTAGTAATAGGACGTCCGGCCAGTTGGCCTGAATCCCAACATCTAGGAGGCATGACGATCAGATGGAACTCAAACAAGGTCATGCTACTAGAGAAGCAAGCATCAATTTCAATGTTTGGTGTTGTTAGGCTTATTGTTGAACCTCAATGTGTTCGTGACAAATGCTGATGACAAAACACGTTGTTCAAAAAGATCAAGGCACAAGG
Organism: Adiantum capillus-veneris; assembly: GCF_014529385.1. Lineage (NCBI taxonomy): Eukaryota > Viridiplantae > Streptophyta > Polypodiopsida > Polypodiales > Pteridaceae > Adiantum > Adiantum capillus-veneris. The sequence goes on from NC_140932.1 coordinate 156,307,157, forward strand.
AGGAGGGTCCTTTGGATAAGGGCAAGATTCTATAGGATTTTGTATCATTTTTGGATGACTAAAAACAGTCAAAATATATTTGTTTTATGCATCAAAGTTAGATTGATTTTGTACCAAAATCTTGCAAAGTATTTTATTTTGTTGCAACCATCATTCACGTTATGAAAGTTAAGATTACATAAAGTCTTCTAGACACATTAAGGTTTGTTATGAAGTTATGGCACAACTTGCAACGGTGCTTTCCAAACCCTTCCCCCGTGTTGCTTCTATAACAGCACGTCTTGTCGCAATGGTAACTGCCATATTTTCCTCATTCGTCTTTTTTTTTAGCTAATCTCAATGCATGGCCAATCTGACTGTCTTTGACTTGTTCCTTGCCATGTGACATGTGCGTAAGTTTTTGATACGCCCATTGATGTAGCTCCTCTAAGCTATTGGCTTGGTCTACACCACCTTTATGCTAAGTGTGCCTGAAATATCTAGTATGAACTTGGTAGTGGGTTTTTTGCATGCCCTTTATAGACCAGATACCCAAGCTGCCATATTCCCTTGCAAACCAAGGCATGTGATTATAGATAATTTTTTACACACATAACAAGCACAAACATTATAAGGATACATATTTGCAATTCAAAAGATTAGCATATAATCAAACCGATTACATTACCATGTAGTGAGTGATATGTTGATTTGACCATGCACCTATGAATGTCTTGTGTAATGTCTCAATACCTTTGCCTTGCTAGTCCTTGCGGCACCATTGTATGCATAATCAACTACAACATTGTGCAAATTTTTCCACATGTTGTATCTCACTGCTTGTCTTCCTTGTGCACTATGGCTTTTATGTTATCTTCCAGTTGTAGGCAGTGATACAAAGAGTTGGGCTTTCACACCACCAATAGACAACTTCTTTGAAACATCCCCTTTGGAACATCTTGACCATTCTTAGACCTCTTTCATCCTGCTCTATCTTAACATGTCCTCCATGAAAACCCATCTCTGAGAAGACTATCTCCAAAGTTAAGATTTCCCTTTGCTTTGCAAGGAGAGGTCAAGTGGTCCAAGCAAAACAGATATAGAGAAACATCAACTTTTCTATTATCTTACAAATTGCATGCATTGTGCGTATGTGCACTCTAGAAAGTGGGATATTCAAAATGGGTCGAAAGTTGTCTGACGCTCTTCTCCAATATGGTTTGTCAAAGATGTGAACCCCTCCCATGCAATATAAGCAAGGGCTTTTGCTTGTTGCTCCTTTGGAAATGTTGTACATGCATTTCAAGGTCCTTAGATCTCCTGCCATGTGCCACTCCACTGTGTAGGAGCCCATGCCCTCTACACCTAGCTTCTTTCCATTTCTTTGTTTGCTTATAATTTTTGGGATGCTAGTTTGATGGAAAAACCAATTCAATATATCAAAGTTCTCAACTTGCACCTGGAAAGATAATTTTAAGCTTTTTGGAATGCACATTCTGAAGCATATAAGTAAAACGTAATGTTAAATGAGCTTCAACTTAATGTTAGCTCACCTTGAAGGTTGCAAGAAGGAAAATGTTGTTCTTAGATTGCACACTAAAGTTTTTAGGATCATTTGGTCCAATGCTTGCATCCAGAGCTATGCTCATGAGTGTGATTATGACTCGCTCAACCTTCATCTCCTTTACAAGCTCACACTCATCTAGCTTGATGACAAACTTAAGGACACCTTGGCACTCGTCGGGAGTACCATCGAACAACTGCACAATGTATGTTCACAAAGCGATCAAAACATAAAAACTTTCTTGTCATATACCATTTCCTCCCCTTTTGGTGATCTGTATGTCAAATCAATGTGAAAAGGACTACCCAGAGTTTGAAGCACCTCTTTGTTAACTTCCCATCTTGTTTTCTAGAATAGAGAAAAGATTTGGAAGTAGGGTGTGCTTGATATGAATACTTTTAACATGTGTCTACACAGACCTAAGTACCAAGAGTTAGGATACTAAACCATTGCTTAGTAAAATGAAAATTCCAAATGACACCACATACTTGTAACTTGCAGTTTATCCCTTATTGGATATTTCAGCTTCATCCAAGATTAATTGAACATCCTGTGCATGGAGTTGGTTCTCCTTTAAAAGATTGACAAGCAAGTGCGTGGTGGGAGATGGTGTTATCCTCTCATGCTGAAATAATCATGGGAAGATACACCTTACTTTTTGTTAGTTGGGAATAAATCCTAGTGTGACCAACCAAGTTTGAGACTCTAGTGTTTGAAGTAAGTTTATGAAGGAATTTATACATGGAGGGGTACTCACCTATGATACTAGAAAGTCTTCTTTTGCAATTTGAACATCATGAAGGATGCATACTCCTTAGTCTAACCTTTAATATTGCAATGCAACCAAAAGATAAATCTAGATTGGAATATTATTTACATGATCACCAATCCCTATGAAAGAGAATTGTAGTTGAAATTTGTTTTATAGCAAGCAAGAGATTGTTGTGAACTACAAGGTCGAACAATATAGATTTTTTCATGAAAGCAATAGTGCAATAGTCTAAGTTTCTTTGTTAGCTTGCTTGGGCACTTGAGGGGTTCTCCATATGTAAGCCTTCCACATCACATGCCTAATTTAAAAACCATATATTTATTAATTCTTCATAAATATACCACATCCTTTTCTAGTTCAATTTGTGTATGTCCCCTTTGATTGATACCCTTTTTGTCTTTTAAAAATGTATAAAAATGGGGGCTAAATAACCCCTTCTATTCAACTCACCTGCTATGCGTGCATATCATTAGGAAAAGTTTGGACTCAAATTTGGGCCTTATAAGAAATGCCATGTCAGCATAGAGAGAGATAATGGAAAATTAATTCTCTTTTTAACATATTCTTAAAATTCAAATATCTTTTTCATTACAAGGTACGCTTATTAAAAATCTTAAAAGTAAAATAATCATGATAAGTCTTAACTATCTACGATCGCTAAGAATTCAATGCCGAATATTTCAATCTTTTGCATTTTTGAAAACTAAACTTTGCTTTCTCAGTTCTTTCTCCCCCCCATTCCCCGTGCATACGAATGTTGAAATTTTTTCCTTCCATTACCCTCTCCTCCTTCTGTAGAGACAATTTCAATTATCCATGTCTCAATCCACTCTTATAGCTTCTCCATGAAGAACTTCTACAAGGAATCGAAGAAATGTATATCATATGCACATAGAGCTCTCATGAGAGTATGAGCCCCTTTGCAAGAACAAAAAACAGAACACCATTTCAAAAGCTTCGAAGGAGAACTTCATATCACAAGGCATGAAAAATGTGGACCTTTGGTTGGATAACAGAATGTATCCCAAGCATCCTGTCACAAACTCCGCTCCACCTTTCAAGGATATAATTTTCTTGGTGAACTATGTTGGAGATGGACCCAATGGCTTGTATGGCTACAACAAGCAGTTGGCCACAAGAAATGATGTTCCACAACGAGAGCGAGACATTACATGCAAGGAAAATGTGCGTTTACACCAGGTTGTCGTGCAATGTGTTCACTTGCTCGGAGGCAGCAAGGAAACCATGAAGGAGATTACTCAATAATTAAGAGAAAAAAAACAGCACTAGGTCTTCTCCAAAGAGAAAGAAGACGACGAGACGTTGAGGACTTGAAGGTTGGCTCAAGAGGAATCAAGAAAGGAGTGCAAGCCATCAAGTAAGTGCATCTGTGCATCTATCCTTGCCAAGTTTATATTCCTAAACTCTCAATCATATCTCTTTTGTTTGATATGCATGCCCATATCTTTGCTTCACCCCGACAAGGAAGTGGAGCACAAAACAACAACCTCCTTGTCACTTTACAACCTCATACTGAATCGCAAAAAAGTTGTTGGCCTCTTTGATGACAAGCGCTATGGTAAGCTTTCGTAGGACACCTGTTAAGTACATAAGTGGCACACATGATGGCCTCAAGCCAAAAAGAATGCGGCAAAGCTTGACTTTTGACCATACATCATGCCATTTTCATCGATCACCTGTTTTTCCTCTCAACAACACCATTTTGCTGAGGTGTATAAGGCACTGTACATTGGTATTATTTATCCCACGACTAGCCAGAAATGCATTAAATTCATGAGACATATACTCCCCCCCTCGATCTGAATGGAGGGTGCCCATAGTACATTTCGAGACATTTTCAGCCATAGCCAGAAATTGTTTGAAGCACATAAAAACTTCGGACTTCGATTTAAGCGGAAATACCCATGCATGCCTGGAGTAATCATCAATGAAAGTCACGAAGTAAAGGTAATTGCCAAGGATGGAGTTTGCATGGGCCCACAAACATCACTATGCACAAGCTGCAACCTGCATGTGGCCCGAACTGAACCATCCTTTGGAAACTTAGAACGCTGCATCTTACCCAAAATACAACCTTCACAAATATGTTTGACAGGTGCTTCAAGAGGCGGCAAAGAAGCAACCATATCAGATTTTTGCAAACGCAGCAAACTAGCAAAATTCAGATGACCAAAAAGTGCATGCCAAAGTTTTGCATCTAAAATAGCCCTTGAATCTGCAATAGCATTTGCAAAAAAAATTCCACACTTGTCATACAAAGTGAGCTTATATAGCCCATGGCACAAAAGGCCAGATGCAAAATTTCATCACCAAAATTGAGATCATGAACTATCCATCTGTCATCCACAAATTTGACTACAAGTCCAAGTCTAGCAAGTGCGGATACAGACAAGAGATTCTTCTTGATCCCAGGTACATAAAGTGCCTCAACAAGTGTGAAGGAACTGCCATTTGCAGCAGTAAGCACAATCTTTCCAACTCTTTGAACCGGATAAGAGGCATTGTTGGCACAAGTGACTGAATTCCCATGAGGGACAGACTCGAGAGAGATAAACAATTCACGATGTGAGGTAATGTGCTTTGTAGCACCACTATCGAAATACTACACATGTGAATCTGCAGCAACTGACAAGCATGCATCATGGACATCAGGATTGTAAGTGCACTCTGCGCTAAAAGCCCATTCTGCATCAACATCAGCAACAGAATCTCCTTTCACAGAAGACTCAACAATGGTTGCATTTGTAGTGGAACCAGCATTTGCAGTGGAACCACCCTCTTTCTTCTTAGCCTCTTTGGCCTTCAACTTAGGACACGACTTGATCAAGTGATCATTAGCTTTACAATAATGGCAACGCATCTTCTTTTTGCCCTTACCACCAGAATTTCTAGACGAATTGCTGCCAACATAAGCATTAGGAACATAAGTTTTGCCACTCGCATCAGAACCATAAGAAGTGGTCGCATTGCTGTTACCACCCTTTCTTTGAGAAGCAATAAAAGCATGTTCAACTCCACGCTGCCTAGTTCTTTTTTTTTTGGAAAGTGACTCTTGCAATAGCAATGTGCATAATGCATCAAACTTGACAACTTCACGATTTCCTTGGGTCATCAGTCTCCAAGTACTAGCAAAAGTCTAGTAGGAATCTGGTAAGGTATCAAGAACAGTCTACACAAGGGAACTGTCTGAAATGACTTCACCTGCATAAATAAGTTGCTCATTGATATCCTTGACACCAGCAAGGAAAGTGTCCATATCATCTTCCTCATGCATAATCTTCGACTCCAGCTCTTTACGCAGCAAAGAAATTTTAGCCTCATTGCGGCTTGCATAAAGACCTGCTAGAATATCCCAAGCCTCGTTTGCAGATTTTGTTGAACGAATGTGAGGAACAATGGTGCGCTTCACAGACAACACAATCAATGCATGAGCCTGTGCATCCTTTACATCCCAACGAGCTTGTTCTGTCGTAGGCAAAACAACTCTAATAGCAGAAATCCTTGCAGCAAGACCTGCAACATCCTCAACGTCGCCTACATCCTCAGAACCAGGACGTACATCAATGCCCTGCACAATGTTCCAGACGCCCTTTGACAAAAGAACATGTTGCATCATATAAGCCCACATAGGGTAGTTGTCCCCATCCAACCTGTCCTCAACAGCAAACATCTTGAACACATCTGTGTTGTTGTCAGCCATGGTAAATGTTGTACCTGATGTGAAAACTGCCCGAAAATAGGAGAAACGGAGCGGGAACAACACGTGCTATATAGCACAAACCGTAGAAGACTATGAGACACCTGTTATGTAGAAAACAGCACTGACAGAAATTTTGCACAAAATGACAAAATAGCCAGTGCAGTACTACCTGTAGTGGAAACGGAGGCCGAAATGATCCCCTATCTAAAATCTGAGCAGGATGAGCTCTACGAGTAGTCCCGAAATTTTTGTCGACCTGCGAACACTTGCCAAAGCTCACTGAAATCGGAGAAAGTGCGCAGGCATGTGATGGAGCAGCTGGCGACTAAGCCCCAGAGGACGCACCTGCTCTAATACCGATTGTTGGAATTAGGGTTGCAGAGAAACGCACACAGCTTGGAGAAGATGAAGGAAGCTCAAGGCACACAATAGAGAGTGTGTTACTTAGTATGCAATGGAAAGATAGATAGCCCTAGAGTGATGGGCGTATATACAATGCTCGGAGGAAAAAACCTCGTAAAGAGGGAAAAAATGCCCCGACGGTCCTAGTGTGTTCACACACATCACTACCACATGTATATGGTAACATTTAACCTATGTCTGCACATACCTGAGTACGAGGAGTTAGGATACTAAATCCTTTCTTAATAAAATGTAAATTGCAAATGACACTACTTGTAAATTGCAATGTATTCCTTATTGGTTATTCCAAATTCATCCAAAATTGACTAAACATCCCGTGCATGAAGTTGGTTCTCCTTTAAAAAAATTCCAAGATCCTTGGCAATGGTCTTACCATAGCGCTTGTCATACGAGAGGCCAACCGATGTTTTTATGATTCGGTATGAGACCGTAAGGTACCAACAATTTGGTGAAAGTGCACATTTTCCTTGCATGCAATGTCTCTCTCTCATTGCAAAACATTATGAATCGTTGCCAATTGCTTGGTGTAGCCATACAAGCCATGGGGTCCATCTCCAACATAGTTCACCAAGGAAGTTATATCCTTGAAAGGTGGAGTGGAGTTTGTGACAAGATGCTTAGGATACATTCTATCATCCAACCAAAAGTCCACATTTTTCATGCCCTGTGATGTGAGGTTCTCCTTTGGAGCTTTTGAAATGGTGTTTTTTTTCTTCCAAAGGGGCTCATACTCTCGTGAGAGCTCTCTTTGCATATGATATACATCTCTCCAGTTGTTTGGAGAAGTTCTTCATGGAGAAGCTATAAGAGTGGACTGAGACATGACTAATTGAAATTGTCTCTACAGAAGAAGGTGAGGGCAATGGAGGGAAGAAATTTAATATTCGCGTGCGAGAGCACGCACGGGGAATGGGGAGGAGAAAGAGCTGAGAAAGCAGAGTTTAGTTTTCAAAAATGCTAAAGATTGAGATATTTGGCCTTGTAATGAAAAAGATATTGAATTTTTAGAAATTTTGTTTACAAAAAGGAAAATGAATTTCCCATTATCTCTCTCTAAGCTGACATGGCATTTCATACAAGGCCCAAATTTGAGTCTAAACTTTTTCTAATGATATGCACGCATAGCAGGTGAGTTGAATAGAAGGGGTTATTTAGCCCCATTTTTTATACATTTTTAAAAGACAAAAAGAATATCAATCAAAGGGGACGTACAAAGATTGGACTAGAAAAGGATGTGGTATATTTATGAAAAATCAATAAATATATGGTTTTTAAATTAGGCATGTGATGTGGAGGGCTTACATATGGAGAACCCCTTAAGTGCCCAAGCAAGCTAACAAAGAAACTTAGGCTATTGCACTATTGATTTCATGAAAAAATCTATATGGTTCGACCTTGTAGTTCACAACAATCTCTTGCTTGCTTCTTGCAAATAAAACAAATTTCAACTACAATTCTCTTTCGTAGGGATTGGTGATCATGTAAGTAATATTCCAATCTAAATTTTTCTTTTGGTTGCATTGCAATATCAAAGGTTCAACTAAGGAGTATGCATCCTTCATGATGTTCAAATTGCAAAAGAAGACTTTCTAATATCATAGGTGAGTACCCCTCCATGTGCAAACTCCTTCATAAACTTACTTTAAACACTAGAGACTCAAACCTGGTTGGTTACGCTAGGATTTTTTCCCAACTAACGAAAAGTAAGGTGTATCTTTCCATGATTATTTTAGCATAAAAGAATAACACCACCTCCCACCACACAATCGTCTCATGATTGTGTGTGTGGTATGACTGGTTTCTAGACTATAACATGCACAAATGGGAGTAATAATAAATACTCACAACAAGCAGTCCTATGAAGTATACACTAGATTTTGTTTTCATCTGTGTTTAAAAGGAGAGGAATACTGCAAAAGAGGAATAGCGTGAAGTGGCAGGGGGTATTTTTCAACCCTTGCACACTTTCCTTGAACCCAAAGAAATATAATTCTTTGATTCTTTAGCTCTTTAAAGCTTGCATTGATAATATAGTCCTCGGAAATCCTACTATAAGTTCAAACACAACGTCATTGTTTGTTGCACAAAAACACTGAACGTAGCATTTTTTAAATTTTTTCAAATCACACAATCACTTATTTGCTTACTTCTAAAATAGTAATACAAATCCAAGCAAAACCGATGTAGAGAAACATTAGTTTTTTTGTTATCTTATAAAATGCATGCATTGTGCATAAGTGCAGTCTAGAAAGTGGGATATTCAAAATGGGTCGAAAGTTAGGGTCGCAAAGATGCATGTCTGACTGTCCTGGATGTGAACCCCTCCCCATGCAATATAAGCAAGGGAGTTTGCTTGTTGCTCCTTTGGAAACGTTGTACATGCATTTCAAGGTCTTAGGTCTCCCGCTATGTGCCACTCCATTGTGTAGGATCCCATGCCCTCCTCATCTAGCTTCTTTCCACTTCTTTGTTTGCTTATAATATTTGGGATACTAGTTTGATGGAATACCCAACTCAATATATCAAAGTTCTCAGTTGGCACCTGGTAAGATAATTTTAAGCTTTTTGGAATGTGCATTCTCAAGTAAATTGTGATGTTAATCGAGCTTCAACATTATGTTTTTTTCCCTGTGAGTTGTTTAGTAAGCTCCTTCATGGTTTCCTTGTTGTCTTCAACCTGCTAAACACATTGCATGGTAATTTGGTGCAAGGGCACATTTTCCTTGCATGCAATGTCTCTCTCTCATTGCAAAACATCATTTCTTGCAGCCAAACGCTTGGTGTGCCATACAAGCCATGGGGTCCATCTCCAACATAGTTCACCAAGGAAGTTATATCCTTGAAAGGTGGAGTGGAGTTTGTGACGAGATGCTTGGGATACATTCTGTCGTCCAACCAAAGGTCCACATTTTTCATGCCCTCTGATCTAGAATTCTCCTTCGAAGCTTTTGAAATGTTGTTTAGCTTCAACATAATGTTCGCTCACCTTGAATGTTGCAAGAAGGAAAATGTTGTTCTCATATTTCACACTAAAGTTTCTTGGATCATCTGGTCCAATGCTTGCATCCAAAGCTATGCTCATGAGTGTAATTGTGACTCGCTTAGCGTTCATCTCCTTTACAAGCTCGCACTCATCTAGCTTGATGACAAACTTAAGGACATCGTTGTACTCTTCGGGAGTAACATCAAACAACTGCACAATGTATGCTTGCAAACAGATCAAATCCTAAAAAATATTGTTATACTTGTCAATACCATTTCCTCCCCTTTCGGTGATATGTACATCGAATCAACGTAAAAAGGACTACCCAAATTTTGAAGCACCTCTTCGTTAACTTCCTGTCTTGTTTTCTAAATAGATAAAGTGTTTGGAAGTAGGGTGTGCTTGATATGAATATTTTTGACCTATGTTTGCACAGATCTGAGTACAAGGCGTTAGGATACTAAGCCATTTCTTAATAAAATGAAATTTGCAAATGACACCATATATTTGTCAATCGTAGTGTATCCCTTATTCGATATTCCAACTTCATTCAAAATTGATTGGACATCCCGTGCATGGAATTGGTTCTCCTTTAAAAGACTACCAAACTTTGTGGCAACGATCTTACCATAGCTCTTGTCATCCAAGAGACCAACAACATTTTTGTGATTCAATATGAGGCTGTAAGGTGCCAAGGAGGTTGTTGTTTTGCGGTCCACTTCCTTGTCGGAGCAAAGCAAAGCAAGGATAGATGCATAGATGCACTTATTTGATGGTTTGCAGTCTTCTCTTGATTCCTCCCAAGACAACCTTCACGTCCTTGTCCCATAGCCTTCTTTCTCTTTGGCAAAGACCTAGCGTTGTTTTTTTCTCTGTGAGTTGTTGAGTAAGCTCCTTCATGGTTTCCTTGCTACCTTAAACCTGCTAAACACATTGCACAATAATCTAGTGCAAGGGCACATTTTCCTTGCATGCAATGTCTCTCTCTCTCTCATTGCAAAACATAATTTCTTGCAGCCAACCGCTTGGTGTAGCCATACAAGCCATGGGGTCCATCTCCAACATAGTTCACCAAGGAAGTTATATCCTTGAAAGGTGGAGTGAAGTTTGTGACAAGATGCTTGGGATACATTTTTCCGTCCAACCAAAGGTCCACATTTTTCATGCCCTGTGATTTGAAATTCTCCTTCAAAGCTTTTGAAATGGTGTTTAGCTTCAACATAATGTTTGATCGCCTTGAAGGTTACAAGAAGAAAAATGTTGTTCTTAGATTGCACACTAAATTTTCTAGGATCATCTGGTCCAATGCTTTCTTTCATGAGTGTGATTGTGACTCGTTCAACCTTCGCCTCCTTTACAAGCTCGCACTCATCTAGCTTGATGACAAACTTAAGGGCATAGTTGCACTCTTCGGGAGTAACTTCAAACAACTGCTCAATGTATGTTTGTAATGTGATCAAATCATAAAAAATATTCTTATACTTGTCATATACCGTTTCCTCCCCTTTTGGTGATTGGTATGTCGAATCAATGTGGAAAGGACTACCCAGAGTTTGAAGCACCTCTTTGTTAACTTCCCATCTTGTTTTCTAGAATAGAGAAAATGTTTGGAAGTAGGGTGTGCTTGATGTAAATACTTTTAACCTGTGTCTGCACAGACCTAAGTACCAAGAGTTAGGATACTAAACCATTTTTTAGTAAAATGAAAACTGCAAATGACACCACACACTTGTAAATTGCAGCGTATTCCTTATTGAATTTTCCAGCTTCATCCAAGATTGATTGAACATCCTGTGCATGGAGTTGGTTCTCCTTTAAAAGACTTCCAAGCTGCTTAGCAATGATCTTACCAAAGTGTTTGTCATCCGCGAGGCCAAAAACTTTTTTGTGATTCAATATGAGGCCGTAAGGTGACACGGAGGTTGTTGTTTTGCGCTCCACTTCCTTGTCGGGGTGAAGCAAATGTCTGGGCATGTATATCAAACAAAAGAGATATTTTTGAGAGGAATATAAACCTAGCAAGGATAGATGCATAGGTGACTTACTTGATGGCTTGCACTCGTTTCTTGATTCCTCTTGAACCAACCTTCAAGTGCTCGATGTCCCGCAGTCTTCTTTCTCTTTGGCAAAGATCCAACGTTGTTTTTTCTCTCTAAGTTGTTGAGTAATCTCCTTCATTGTTTCCTTGCTGCCTTCAACCTGTTGAACACATTGCACGACAATCTGGTGTAAGCGCACATTTTCCTTACATGCAATGTCTCTCTCATTGCAAAACATTACTTTTTACTTTCAATTGCTTGTTGTAGCCATACAAGCCATGGGCTCCATCTCCCACCAAGGAAGTTGTATCCTTGAAAGGTGGAGTGGAGTTTGTTACAAGATACTTGGGATACATTCTACCGTCCAGCCAAAGGTCCACATTTTTCATGCTCTGTGATTTGAAATTCTCCTTCGAAGCTTTTGAAATCGTGTTTTTTTTTCTTGCGGGGCTCATACTCTCGTGAGAGCTCTGTGTGCATATGATATGCATCTCTCTAATTCTTTGTAGAAGTTCTTCATGGAGAAGCTATAAGAATGAACTGAGGCATGACTGATTGAAAATGTCTCTACAGAAGAAGGTGAGGGCAATGGAGGGAAGAAATTCAATGTTTGCGTGCAAGAGCATGCACGGGGAATGGAGGGAGGAGGAAGAGCTGAGAAAGCAAAGTTTAGTTTTCAAAAGTGCAAAAGATTGAGATATTCATCATTGAATTCTTAGAGACTGTAGATAGGTAAGTGTTATTGTGACTAGTTTAGATTTTGAGTTTTCAATTAAACGTTCCTTGTAATGAAAAAGATATTTGAATTTTTGAAAATTTTGTATGAAAAAACAGAAAATGAATTTTCCATTATCTCTCTCTAAGCTGACATGGCATTTCTTACAAGGCCCAAATTTGAGTCCAAACTTTTCCTAATGATATGCACACATAGCAAGTGAGTTGAATAGAAGGGATTATCTAGCCCCATTTTTTATAAATTTTTAAAAGACAAAAAGGGTATCAATCAAAGGGGACATAAACAAATTGAACTAGAAAAGGATTTGGTATATTTATGAAAAATCAATAAATACAAGGTTTTTTAATTAGGCCTATGATGTGGAGGGGTTACTTATGGTGAACCCCTCAATTGCCCAGGCAAGCTAACAAAGAAACCTAGGCTATTGAACTATTGCTTTCATGGAAAAAATCTATATGGTTCAACCTTGCAAGTCACAACAATCTCTTGCTTGCTTCTTGCAAATAAAACAAATTCAATTGTAATTCTCTTTGAGGCTTTCCAATCAACGAGCAAAGAAAACCGAGTGAAGCCAATTTTTGAGCCAATTTCCAAGGTATATTGAAGAAAATAATCATGGCATGTTGGATTTGACCAGCACATCAACACAAAAGGGTCATAAATCTAAAATTAACACAAAGCAGCAGAAGCTTCAAAATCTCAAATCTCCTTACATGTTGAGGCCTTGAAAAAATCCCAATTCAACGAAGTACATATAAAGCAGTTAATTATGGATGCGTCAAATACTATTTTGTTAGTGAGCATGTCTAATCTCCACTGTAAAATCACACATAGCCAAAGTTAGAAGCCCTCGAATGCAAGGATCATAAACATGGGCTGACATAGTCGGCCATCCTTCCACTCAATGTACACGATCAAAATGCACCCACATATCTTGCATGTTTCCTCCACGATGCATACAGTTAACCAAGTGCACCCCACTTCTAGGGCCCATCGTAGAGATTTTGAAAACATGAGGCTCTTGTTCAACACCCATTGACCAGGAAAAATAACGCTATGCAAGTAGGGATATCAACTCTTACGCTCGATGTTGCACTCGATGCTTGTTAGATAATGGAGTAGCGATATCAAGAAATCCAAAAAAACTCTTCTTTTCCCAAGGGAGTGTTTGGAGAAGAGCAAAGATCCATAAGCTTATCCATCACTATATCTTCAGATGTTGACCTCTCCAATTGCTTAGCTGTTGTCAAAGGTTGAAGAGTTTCCCGTTCAATCAAAGCATCAAAAGATTACCTTGTCATTAATTCTACTTTTACCCACATCTACAGGATGTTTGTGATAACCTAGATGAATTGTACACTAGTGACAATGTTTTTCTCTAATAGGATGCAGTAATATATGAATGCAGCACATGCACTGATGCATTCTAGCATTTGATGACAATGGACACGAACCAATTTTCCAAACTATAGACCAATCAATCCTTCTTGAGGGGCTCATGCCAATTGACCCCTTCATTGAGTTTCATTGGGAAGCTTTGTCCTCAGGATATTGCTACAATCTACATTAATGTATCACAAGTGGTTGCACCTACTGAAGCATGCCACACATGTAAATAATTCACTACTACAAGTCACAATTTCTATCCAAGAATGCCCATCAAATCGTTGTTCCATACCATTCATACTTGAGTTATCCAATTGTAATGGCATCTCAAAAGCAATGCTCCCCCATCTCTCAATGCTTCTCTCCCATTTCGCTTCGTGAAAAGCCCCGTCCACAACTAGAAGGTTTGCTAGAAAAATAAAGCCCGGCCCAACTGAATGGACGTATTCACATACATGAGCCTCTAGGTAGCTGGCCATGCAATGGAATTTGGTCCTAGCGAGATTGAGCTCAAGTCCATGCCATCAAAAAGCATGACCCCTCCGTTGAGGCTGTACTATAGGGGTGACCACATGCACGACACATTGGTAGAGATCATAAACTTATTCTATGCATCTTGTTGGGTATCCACAACCTCCCTTGCATTGTTGGAATCTGGGCCAGATCATGGGTGTTGACCGCTGGGTCAACAACACAACATAACTCAAGTTTTGTACCAAAGTCTTATCTTTTGCGAGTTATGAAATACTGCGGATTATGGCTATAAACGTCATTTGTAATGAGTAGTTATTCTAGTTTCAGAAGCCGGGGTGCAATGGCACTTCCAGATTGTAAATACAAAGCTATTTGACCCTTTCAACCCCATTTTTGGTTAAACCTAAGGTAGCCTTAGTATATAAGGTACCTAGGTCATTTTGTAAAGAGACTTTTATCATAATCAAGTTTTAGCGCTACCGTCTACTGTGTGTGAGAGAAAAAGAGAGTGAGCGTGAGCTTCATCCTCTCGCTACGCCCGGCTCGCTCAACGCATTGGAGATCCGACTGCACCATTGCTGTAGGCTCGAGGAGAGCTACACGACAACACCAAGCATTCCACGCGAGACGAAGCGCACACGCCGACGCATCTACGAGCTATTTGTGGTCGTAAGTGTATCAAACGATGTTTGTTTTCTGCGTGCTAGTAGTCTATAGAATCGTGGAGACATAAGCTACGCATAGGTACTCATAAATTTCAGTTTCGGGCACTTTCAAAATTCTGCTCTGTCATCCTACGCGTTTTCCGCAGATGGGTTTTGAGTGAGGGTTTTGAGTGTAGAAGCTTAGGGACAGGTGTATCCTAGTGAGGGGATGGTGTTCCTTAAGTTTTGTACGAATCTGGCATGATTAGGTGAGTTACCTTCCGTATGTGTGTATGTGGCTAGGTGGTGTAGTTGAGAGCAGTGAGGTTCTTGATTGTGGTTTAGTTGACCTTCCAGAGTGTTGTATGTGTAAGATGGTCTCAGCCTGACAAGCTAAAAAGATTTCCTCCGTGTGCCTATCGTGTCATCTGTGTCCTCGATTGACATTATGTTGATCTAGGTAGTGTTTGCATGCACTTCATGGGTGTGTGAGTAGCTCCCCGTCCAACATTGGCGCCGTTGTCGGCAACCATTTAGTTCAATTTTGAAAAAAACATCGTTTGAGGCCTCAAAATTCATCCGCAAGTTAGGGGTGTCTAAAAGCGACAATTCGCGAGAATTGTGACGAAACGGTTGCGGTTTTGGACATAGTTTCGACTTTTCCCTAACCAAAGCACTTGAACACAGTGGACTAAGTCTACTTGAACCAAGCAAAAGCTCTTGAGCCCACAAATCATGTCTACCCTAGATTCCGCAGCTTACACAAGCTTGGAGATCCCGACGATAGAGGAATATCCTCCCACAATGGATCTTCCAAACTTGCAATTGATAAAGACCCATCTTGTTGAGAGAGTTTGGATGATTGGTCATGAGAGTGAAGGACTATATAGATACATTGACGACAATGAGGTCAATCTTTATAGGTGCTCAGTTCCATACCTAGAAGAGATAACGGATTACAAGCTCTTATATGTCTACACATACGGAGTCGACTGTCAATGGAGATCTATAGTTGTCGACAAGTATGGACGAGAATTCAAGACTGGTGATGAACGAGGAGTGTTTCTACCACCAATACAGGAATTTGAGACTGGATCTCAAATGAATCTAGACGTGCAATCGTATTGGGGCGAGAAAGGATCTGTACAATCTATGGATAGTCAACCCCATTCGTTAAGAACACTACCGTCCTACATGGGAGAGTATGAGACCAAGTCAGATGTAGTTGCAGTCCCATCAAAGAGACTGTCTCCCAACAAGGCCATCGATTCAAAGGGGCTAGTAGATATTCTATCTACCCCAGTCACCTGTACAATAATGTTAGCCGAGTTCCTCAGAATTAGACCAAACATGTGGGCTAATGTTGATAAACGTCTAGAGAAATTTGGTGTAAAAACCCCAATGACTCAAATCGAGGAGAGAATCAAAGAGCTTGAAATGCCTCAACTAAATACTAGGCCAGTGCCATTAAACAAGGTAGGCGAGTAATACGAGGGAGAAGATGGAAACGCCACCCTTCCTGTGGAATTCAATGGTGTAAAAACCATGGCAATCCTTGACAGTGGAGCTGGTGTGGCCATTGCAACCAAAGAGGTTTGGAAAAAATGGAGACAACCTGCCTTGATATCCACACGAATGACCCTGCAGCTTGCAGACGGACACAAGGAAAAGCCCCTAGGACTGCTAGAAAAAGTACTTGTTACTTCTTGTGGCATTGAATATGAACACACTTTTGCTGTTGTCGACTTTGGCAAGAAGAACAACTATGAAATCATTCTGGGAAGACCATTCATGCGACAATTGAAAATGGTCCAAGATTGGGGTTATGACCATATATACCTGAGACATATGGAAACCATAACAAAGATAAACTTGAGGGACCATAGCTATAGGGATGTGACGAGAACACCGGTTGAGGAGTTTGATTCCGCCACAGTAGCAGGATCAGAACCTCCAGCTTGGTTAGGTAAGCCTAAAGAACTGTGGATGTGTGGAGCTTCACAATGTGGTAGCTTGAAACGTGAGGAATGTATCCTAGAGCGGGTTATAGAGGATATGGACTATATCCCAGAACCATTTCCTGAAGAAGAGTTAAAGCCTTTTGGATGGGAACACATCTTGGCTACTCTAGACGTGTGCGCCGTGGAGGATGCTCCCACAACAAATTTTTGTGATGAAAATGGCTATGATGTCATTCCTTATTTTGCAATGAGTGTAATCCAGGAAAATGAAGAGAACAAGACATCAACAAGCTCTCGAAATAAGGAGGAAACAAAGAAATGTGGAGAATCAAAAGATGAAGAAGACGACGAGTTCTATGACTCTGTAGAACACTTCGAGCTTCCAGAAGATCAACGACCCTGGAATCAATGTCATCGCTACACGAATAAAGTGCATCAAAAGTGGATTCCAAAGTCCTCGGTGAAGACACAGCCACCACAAGCATCCTCATACATGGCTCCTAATAAGGAGGCAAAGACTGAGCTGGGAGGAAGACGACCAGAGCAACAAGCTAACAATGCTCTAATCAATGGGCTAGAAAAGTCCTCCAAGAAACTACCACCCACGAGAAAACAAACAGTAACTTTCCACTACCAGCCAAAAAATCAAGGGAAAGTACAAGAAGTCAACCTTGCTGCACATAGTAGCGATAGTGATGAATCTTTCGACATCCCCTATCATCAACTCAGGCCATCACTATCACCAACCCCTTCAACAACAACCATGACAGGTCAAAAGAGCAGGACAACAAGTCAAAGCCAAAAAGCTCGACAAATCTGGATACCAAAAAGCCAGATCGGACAAAAACAGATATGGATCAAGAAGACAAAGATCTCTAATGAAAAATCACAAGATCCAACACCAAAACAAAAGCAAGGAAAGCGTGCACGAACGGGTAAGAATATCACAAAATTGCAAGCTTTCACAACTCAGGTTTGGGCTCCAAAAAAGTTGATTCAAGCACAAAAAAGTCAAAAATTCATTTGGATTACAAAACAACCACAGTATCAACTTTCAAAGCCTGAATCCCGTCACCAACCAAGCGTACAAGGGCCGAAGCAAAGACCACTGTCAACTCACACAACAAAAAGGTGGATCCCAAAGAAGTCTCTTCAAACACAAACAAAACACGGGCAAGTATGGGTTCCCAAACGAGCGTCAGCAACAAAATAGCCAATAATCGCAAAGAAATGGGTCCCAAAGAAGAACAACAAAACTGCTGTCAGTGCATCGCCGCTTGAATTCTTACAATTCTTCCTACGATTACAGTACAGTTAGAAGAGATCAAGTCACTTCAATCAAGCAACGATACAGGAGCTTCAAAGACCATTACATTGCTTAGAATAGGAAGTCTCGCCAACAAATGCCAATAAGCAAATTGCTTATACCCACAGCTTGCACAACATAAATCTTTTCCATGCATTGGCTGTGTATGCATAATAGGGCTACATTACAAGGCCTGCATAGGTACAACTTTTAATTGCCCAAGCACAACACATACCCTTTGCGATACCCTGTCGTAAAGGATGACTCCAAATAGGAAGGGGGGAGGCATTCTGAATGCGGACTTAACATTATGACTATTAGAGGGCAATGTTTTGTGAGATGCATTGAATTATTGCGTTTTATTGTGATAATTTTTTGATGAAATTTAGAGTATATGCTCTCATAGTAGTGTCGCGGAGGAGTATGGGGACAAAATCCATATATGAGCCCCTAGGGACATGTGTATAGTGTACATAGCATTTAGATTTCTATTTGAATGATTTTTCTTTTGTTGAGTTGTTTTAAGATTTTTTTTGTTTATTATTAAGAAAAAAATAAAAAAATCCATAATCCACATGAAGAAAAGACTGACGAGAGGCCTGAGCACTACAAAGAAATGAAGGTACAGGAAAACGATGAAACTTCACGAAGTATGTCTCAGCAGCCACTACAACAATCGAAGAACTTGTCACAAAGCAGTGTCAACATGCAACCGACAAGTCATACAAGTCAGAGTCGAGTAGCTACGCCACAAAATGAGTGAGGTGTTAGTCCCAAAGCTTCAAGTAATATTCTCTGTGGTCTAAGCGTCTTAGCTATTCTAGGTACTGCTCAAGCTGGAAGAGTTGAGCATATTTACGTTGTGTCGCTCATGCTGGTATAGGTGAGCAAAAGAGTCGAAGTCTAAGTACTTAAGTCTAGTGAAGTGAAGGAGAAGGTCCAAAAGACACTCACGTACTAAGCACATTGAGATACGAGTGGAGAAACTTCTACATCGAAAACCCTTCTTGGAAAGGTGGAAGCTATTGAGACATCTTTTGATGTCACATGTGCTACGTTTATTCCTCGAAACACCCATCATCTCCTTCTTTCACATTGCATGCTTTTATTGACAAATTTCTCATATGCATATAGAGTGTCCCATAATTGGCACTTGCATCAGGCACTCTTTCCGTGTTTCACCCAAGCACTCACCTTTCATGAACATGTACTTCAAGTTCAACTGCTCAACTCCAATAAGAGCGTATACCAAAGGCATTTTTTTCCCACCGGGTTTTTTCCCTTTGGTCATCCAGGTTTTAGACCCTAATCTAAAGACACCTATCACCACCCTCTTGTACATATTCCTTCTACATCAACAATAAGGAAATGCTACTCAAATTAATTGACAAATGAATTGGAGCACCAATTTCAGATCATAGCATACTTCTCCTCAATGGCGAGTCGAAGAATGGCCTACAATTACAAAGCTGCAGACAACACTAACAACATGATTGCACAGGAACAAAGAAGTCCCCAATGAAGAAGAGCACACATAAAAGTAATCAGAGGATCTCAAAAGATGAATGGTTATGTTGATAGATGTCCGCTCTAATGGATCATAGTTCTTGTTGTGGTTCGACAAAGATACAAGCAGTGCAACAGATGAAGCCAAAACAACAGCAAAGTGTTGACCGCTCGGTCAACAACACAACATAACTCCTTACAAAGTTGTCATTGGCTCCAAGATCAGAAAGCCAATCACTCAATTCTACAGATTGTAGAAGTTGTTTCTGAGAATCACAAATACTCTGAATTGACAGATTTGCTGGAGCAAGTGATGGATGGAGCTTTCTCTATCCATGATGATAAGAGTCAAGTTAAACGACATTGGGTTCTTTTGAATTTAGATCTGGCAATAGATCTATAATGACAGAAACAGATGCTGCAGCTCGGAGAGTGGATGTGAAAGACATAAAGTTCGTCATCAATTATGATTTTCCTGAATCATGTGAAGACTATGTACATCGGATTGGACGAACAAGACAAGCTATTGCAAAGGCTATAGTCTAGACTTTCTTTCCAACAACAAAACGACAGCAAAGACCACATCGCCATCAACAATCACGTCATGTCTGACGACATGAACGCGGAAGGGGGGAATGTTGACCGCTGGGTCAACAACACAACATAACTCAAGTTTTGTACCAAAGTCTTATCTTTTGCGAGTTATGAAATACTGCGGATTATGGCTATAAACGTCATTTGTAATGAGTAGTTATTCTAGTTTCAGAAGCCGGGGTGCAATGGCACTTCCAGATTGTAAATACAAAGCTATCTGACCCTTTCAACCCCATTTTTGGTTAAACCTAAGGTAGCCTTAGTATATAAGGTACCTAGGTCATTTTGTAAAGAGACTTTTATCATAATCAAGTTTTAGCGCTGCCGTCTACTGTGTGTGAGAGAAAAAGAGAGTGAGCGTGAGCTTCATCCTCTCGCTACGCCCGGCTCGCTCAACGCATTGGAGATCCGACTGCACCATTGCTGTAGGCTCGAGGAGAGCTACGCGACAACGCCAAGCATTCCACGCGAGACGAAGCGCACACGCCGACACATCTACGAGCTATTTGTGGCCGTAAGTGTATCAAACGATGTTTGTTTTCTGCGTGCTAGTAGTCTATAGAATCGTGGCGACATAAGCTACGCATAGGTACTCATAAATTTCAGTTTCGGGCACTTTCAAAATTCTGCTCTGTCATCCTACGCGTTTTTCGCAGATGGGTTTTGAGTGTAGAAGCTTAGGGACAGGTGTATCCTAGTGAGGGGATGGTGTTCCTTAAGTTTCGTACGAATCTTGCATGATTAGGTGAGTTACCTTCCGTATGTGTGTATGTGGCTAGGTGGTGTAGTTGAGAGCAGTGAGGTTCTTGATTGTGGTTTAGTTGACCTTCCATAGTGTTGTATGTGTAGGATGGTCTCAGCCTGACAAGCTAAAGAGATTTCCTCCGTGTGCCTATCGTGTCATCCGTGTCCTCGATTGACATTATGTTGATCTAGGTAGTGTTTGCATGCACTTCATGGGTGTGTGAGTAGCTCCCCGTCCAACAATGGGGCATAAGTCATCATTGGGTTTGAATAATATCATGTTGTTGGTGGCAACCACTTTCATCCTCCAATCCAGCATAATGCCGATCGTGTCGAGGGTCGAATATCTCTCTTAGTTCTTCTTCTTTGCATCTTGTTGGGCATGCCGCGTCCACAATCTCCCTCGCATCTTCTTGAGTGTGGGCCAAAGCTGGAGCGTGCAAACTCCTCCGGGTGTGGGCCAGAGCTCCTAGAGCTGGAGCGTGCAAACACGGGGCACACGTCATCAATGGGTTGTGAATTCCCTGGGGCGTCCACTAGGAAATATATACGATAGCACATGCGAACAAAATAAGGGATTTATAATTAGGTATATTTATAGTAAAATGTATTTACATAAAGGGTCTTTTAATTGAGAAAGTGAAAATTTTCATGCATAAGGTAGTGTTTTTGCAAAAATACATACATAAGGGTACATATAATACTTGAAAATATACAGGTAAGCAATTATTTAAATACCTTTTGTTCGCATGTGCTATGTGAAATTTTTACATAGTGGACTCCTCGGAGTGAATTCTTGAGATTGAACAAGCTGATCTTTTTTGGGATGTTGTCGCTTGACATCTTACCAGAGATTATAGTATGTGTGGGATGCGTGCAGGCCAACCAAGCCATGGAGACAGAAGAGAGTAAGAGCATGTCTACTCTTTCATTGTATAGTTAATTATATACAGCTCTGCTCGGCAGTCCCTTCTCTCTTCTGCGAAGCTCTCTTGACAATCCCACTGTGTTGTCGACCCCCAGCCAAGTATATTAGGTGTGCAGAATACAAGGCTGCTCTCCAACATTTCGCCGTCGCTTTCCAAGCTTTTGAAACCTATTGAAACCTTTCCTCACCGGTACGGACCACTTCGAGCAGGTTTCATATGGGTCCTCAGTCTAGATAACATGGTACCAAAAGCACATGCTCCCAAAAGCTTCACACAAAATCAACTCGAGTTTAATGTTGCTTTTGACCTTTCCATGGAGGGGCCGAAATGGCACAGGAGAGAGAGAGAGAGAGAGAGAAATAAATTAAATTTTTTTTGGCTTCAGCAACTTTCGTGAAACTAGTCCGCGTCAGCGCGAACTGGTTGCAACATAGAGCGTCGCTGGACAGATCCGAGCACGGTGCTACTCTATATTTTTTGTCTTTTTGCATAAATTGGCAAATTGTTAAAACTTTATCACATTTTATTTTTAAAAACGGCTCCAGGGCATGTTGGAGAAGCCAAACAGCTACCAGAAAGGGTCGCGTACCCTTTTTGTGGCTATCCGGCTTCTCCAACATGCTCGGGAGACTTTTTTATTTATGTAATTGTGATGAATACGATTTTGAAAAAATGTTCTCATCAGTGGAATCAGGATAGATCCTCTCTCTCTCTCTCTCTCTCTCTCTCTCTCTCTCTCTCTCTCTCAAATCCTTGGGGGGGTGGGGGGCGGACTAGCTTCAAGCCTTGTGCCGAGAGCCCTAGACAGCTCTTTTGGCAAGACCATGCAACTCTCTTAGTCTAGATGCAATGACCTCCACATATTACCTCACGGCCTACATGAGACAAAGATTGAGGGTCATGTGGTATTACTGAACGATGAGCACATTGAGGGTCGACCTGAATAGGGGAAGGCCAAACATTGAGGGTGTCGAAGGACTTGACGACAGAACATAGTTGTGACCAGAGAGAGAACAATACCAGGAAATTTTCCATTTAACCTTCTGTGCAGGCACAAAGGAGCCGCAACCTTCAGTAGAAATCAATATTAAATTGAAGGACTTGGTGACATAATTAGATCCTTTTATCCTCGAGTGTAGGAGGGGATATGAGCGCTTGTGGATGATGCCTAGAAACAAACAAGAAAGACACATGCAGTAAGGCACAGGGGCTAGAAGAAGAAGAAAGAAGGGGTCTGGGGGGGGCATATTCGTTACAAATGATTTGTTGAGCTAGTCTGATAGATAGTACAAGCCACATGATGTGCCAGACTCATATCGAGCACGTATGATGGAGTGGCATGGAGAGGTATTGCGCAAAGGATTTGTACCCTTGTGACTTGTTTTCTTAAGTTCTTGTGTTGTCCCAACTTCCAAGGGGTTGTGTCTTGAGTTTGGAAGTGGAAAAACTCCCATTTTGTCGGGATGTTTGGCCACTGGCTGTGTCTGCTTCTCTGTATTCCAATGATGCACTTGTTTCTACTTATGTGCAGCCCTTGCCTCATCCCAGGAAGTGAGACAGAGTGGTAGGATGAGCAAGACAGACCTATGAGCAGAAACCCTTTTGATAATTGTTACTTATTATGCGCCGATTTGTGTGTGAGACTCTTTTAATTTGTATTTGTGGTGTGCAATATATTTTGAATTATTTCTTTGTCATACTCTACGATATCTCTTTTCCCTTATCACTTTTGAAAATATTTGTAGTTCACAAATAACTTTATTGAGGGACTCGCTCATTTTTATCGTCGCTCAAAAAAACTCGCTCCCCATATTGTAAGACTCTTCTCTTTCATAGGGATTGGTGATCATGTAAATAATATTCCAATCTAAATTTTTCTTTTGGTTGCATTGCAATATCAAAGGTTCAACTAAAGAGTATACATCCTTCATGATGTTCAAATTACAAAAGAAGACTTTCTAGTATCATAAGTGAGTACCTCTCCATGTACAAATTCCTTCATAAACTTACTTCCAACACTAGAGACTCAAGCTTGGTTGGTCATGCTAGGATTTTTTCCCAACTAACAAAAAGTAAGGTGTATCTTCCCATGATTATTTCTAAGAGAATAACACCACCTCCCACCACACACTTGTCTCATGATTGTGTGTGTGGTATCAGTAGTTTCTAGACTATAACATGCATAAATGGGAGTAATAATAACTACTCACAAACAAATAGTCCTATGAAGTACACACTAAATTTTGTTTTTGTCTATGTTTAAAAGGAGAGGAATACTGCAAAAGAGGAATAACGTGAAATAGAGAGGGGTATTTTGCAACCCTTGCACACTTATCTTGAACCCCTGTAAAAATGAAACTCTTTGATTCCTTAGCTCTTTGAAGCTTGCATTGACAATATAGTCCTTGTAAATCCTACTAATATAAGTTTAAACATGACGTCATTCTTTGTTGCACAAAATCACTTAACATAGCATTTTTCAAAATTTTAAGATCACACAACCACTTATTTGATTACTTCTAAAATAGTAATATGAATTCTTGGTACTAGATGATTGTTTAACAATACAAAAAATGCACCTTGCATGCTAAAACACCCAAGTGTAAGGACTAGATGGTTCTTATCATGTTTGAATTTTGCATTAATTAGCAAGTGCAAGGATTTGAACCCATTTTTTAGATTCATAATCAACGACCTTCAGGATCTTACCTACTACATGGGAATCATTTTTTGTATGATTGCAAACTAAATCAAAGAAGCCAGGCTTTGGAATATTCATCAACAATAACCTTTGCATCTACAAAAGGTTGAGAGCCATAAACATCTAGACATAGGGTTTCTGGACGTTGTTGCACTACAATTGTTCTTGACAAATCATCACTAATATATATAAAATAAAGACTCATTCATACATGATCTTAGTCATACATCGGTAGACCAAAATCTCAATAATCGACATTTGGATTGAACTTAAAACTGCTTCATGAGGCATCTGGTAAATAGAGTCAGATAATCTATTACTTTGATAAGTGGCATACAACTTCTTTATGTTATATTTATCTGGGTTATGCTTGTTGACTTGTCAAAGAATGATGTTTGACTTGGTTATGACCAAATAAAATAGAGACATATCTAAGAGTTGGATACTCCTTCATATGACTTCAAACTTCAAAACAATGCACAAGCTCACATATGCTTACAAGCTAGCAAGGAATGCACTCATGTTGTCGAGGACAACTTGTATTTCACCCATGAATAAATATCTTAGGTTGAGTCGTGCCCGAGTGAGCTAACCAAAAAACTTATAGGCTATCACTCAATTACTTCCGTTGGAAGGCTTATCGATAGCACACTAAAAATTCGCAATGATTGAATGAAGAGTGACATAGTATCCTTGGCAAAGTTTACCTTAGTGGTTCACATGCACTACCAAAGGGAGGGATTTGAATTGTAAGATGCCTTCCTCTTTAACGTGTATGTTTTTGGTGGAAAATAAAGGGATTTCATGTAGGTGCCCTCCTCTCTAGATTGTATTATCTCTCTAGGACCTCTATCTCTCTCAGGTTTTGGCTATGGGCTCATTCGGTAATTGCATGCTTTGTCTTCCTCCTTGCCTCTAGGCTTGCCTACCTCACCTATGGCATCAACCTCTTTGTGCTTGCATAATCATGCAAACTATCCATGTCATTGTCCTTGCTTCCTCTTGCATCATCATGCCCACTAGCCATGTCATTGTCCTTGCTTCCTCTTGCTTGCTATCCACAACCTCCGTTCATGTTGGTCTCCTACTACTTTGGTATTATTTAGCATCTCATGTTGCTTCAACTTCATCGTCATCTATGTCTTGTTTGCAACGCCGTTATAGTACAAGTGCTTCAATGGTTCTTGATCAAAGTAATTACCATTAAATAAATCTGGTCAGGGGTTTGAGTAGAGGGGGCGGAGTATCATGAAGCAAGTCACACGAGAGGGAAAGAACCAGAGGTGTAGAGGTCAACAAAACAGAGAGGAGCCATCATTTGCAAGGAAAGGGATAGAAGTTGTTGGGGTTTGATTCAAATAGCCACGTCAATGCCTTTTTTCAAATCAAACCTTTCACGACTGGGTGAATATCACATTGTTATGACTAGGGAACTTAAGGAACATAAACAAGCAAGCTTGAATGAGGAAATTGCACAAAAAAGATCACCTAAGACAGTTCTTTTGCTTCAGAGCAGCCAAATGGAAAGATTAACTTGCAACATCCTCGTCAAGAAAGTTTCCATGGAGTACTCTCAACTAAAATGAAAATAAAAGAGCAAAATGCTACAACAATGGCAAAAGTCTTGCTCAACCATGCTGCTCTCACTTGTCTTAAGAAGTTCACACAGTTAATCTTCACACGGTGTGATTAACATATCAACTATAGCACACATGCCACGGGTCATACAAATGAACCAATTTGTCCCACAAGCCTACAAAAACAAAACGTCATGCCTATATTTCTTGAGTATATTGATGAATTTTGAAGATAAGTCCTCTACATACAAAAATGCTTGGAATTATTGACATTTCTGTCTTAGTATGAAGAACTACAAATCCAATAGCACGTGGCATATTCAACCAACACTCCTTGCTAGATAACCCTATGTTCATATGGACAAAATGGGCTGGCACCAAAGGATCTTGAGAATGAAGCCACAACTTGAAAGATTGCAGATGTGCTAGGGCTCAACTTGTAGCACAAACCATTAACTTAAACAAACTAGAAAACATTTAAGCAACCGTACAAGTTTTGTCCACCGTATATTTTGAGCTGATAGTGGAACATATAATCCCCATATAATGAGAACCCATCATGAGAGTTCACCTTTCGTGATTATGAAGAATATGAACCATTTATTTAGAACAAGGCTATCGTGCCTCAAATCTTGCTTGCCGTAGTGTCTATTGCAACATGCCTCAGAGCTCGCTTGCTGCTGTAGACTTTATAAGACCGATTGTAAATCCCACCTTTGACTCAAAAATTGGTTTTGCTAAAAAATTATCACTCAGACCACAAAAATACTCCATTACCACATGTAGTGATATCACTTAGAGTAAGAGAACCTAATCCCCTACTTGTGATCTTTATTTTGGCCTTTTCAAAAGCATGCTAGAGGATAATCCCCTTTCTTGAACTCTTGTGTCCTCAATTTTTTGACTTGCAAGTGCGTTTTCCAACATATATCCCCTATACTGCTTGAAGTCTAGTCTCAGCGAGATTTTCGAGCTTACCAAGTTGGCTTGTCAAAGCATGTCGATCTCACTCGTACATCATTGCTACTTGTATGTTGGAATTATAAACTCAATTAAGAGAACTATGTTAAGGCCACAAGTACTCACTCGAATATTGTTATTCCTACACTTGTTTTAAATGATGTCCTATCCACCCACACCACGCTAGGTAGCATTTGCTCCCAAGTCCTTTGGCTCCTCTGAATTGTTTTCATTGAAGCAAAGCATAGAGTCTTGTTAGTGCTCTCGGCTTGTATTTTTGCTTGTGGCCGGGTGATATGGTGTTGATTTCCCATGACCAAGCATGAGCTACAAATTCTTTTGATTCTTATGAAAATTCCCTCAACCTAAGACACTTCAAGTTAGAGGGTTACCTTGGCTCCACATGTCATCTATACCGTGACTGTGCTCTTTGTAGCATGTTAATCACTCACCTCACCTGTTGAGATCGAACATAGAGTACTTTTGGGATGGTAAGGTTTATCCTCATGTCTAGGTGTCATCTTAGAGGAGTTGATTCACACCTCATAATGGGGGAGTGGTGAAGGAGTTTGCCAAGCATACACAAATCCACATTTTGCTAGAAACGACGCTGTAATTCTACCAACACTGGGAGAAAGTGAGGGGGTATGCTATATTTCTGCAGAATCTACTTTTTTCTTGCGTGCGGACTCAGCTCAATACTCTCTGAAGATATGTCCTACCCCGAGGGGCAACCTAAATGCCTCCCTTCCCCACATGCACTCTCAGCTACGCCTAACCATCGTCTTTGTCACGTATGAGTCCATCCGACTCCAGCCCAGCATAGCCTACTTGCCTGACATGGCATCACGTGAGGCGAGAGCCTGTTAGCCAGATGAAAGTTTGACAACATTTAAAATTGAAGACCAGATGCATGAAAGAGAAATTCAGTGGTGGCTATGTTCTGCGCTGGTCTGTGACTTCGACTTCTACCGAGGCAGCGATGCGCTCTCCTCCCTTATGTTCTTCACACACAGGACGAGATTGATGCTTCCCAAGGATGCATGCCGCGAGGGGGAGCTTGGTGGGCCATGTGGTGGCCGACCCTCGCCAGGCCCTCCCCACCTCCATCGCGGCTTCTGCTCCCCCCTTCTTATCCTCATCCCTTGTCAGTAGAAATTCTCTCCTTTGCAGAAATGCACCCTTCTTGGGTGCAACCTTTACGAATCACAGGAAGAAGAAAAGGAGGAAAAAGAAAGAAACCCAGTACTCAACCCCTTTCCTGGACAATGACTACATGCTCTCGCCTTGTTGCTACTCTGGTCCACATCCTAGTGAAGATGGCACTGTTCCTCCCACCCAGCAGTTCACAAGCAGATGGCTGCCTACACAACCGAATTCATCAAACTCGCAGTCTACGTTAAATTTCAGGAACGATCTGCTTTTGCATCCTGCCCATCTGAGTAGAATAGTGGGCTGCTGGTGCCGAAGCAAGATGCGCAATGGTGGTCGGGCCGTGTTTGGTGCTACGCACAATTTTCTATATGAGAACAGCGTACTTCTTCTTAGGGGAGCAGCCTTTGTTGGGAGTGTCGTTCTCCTGGGAGTTCTCTCTTTGTACGCACAAGCCAAAGCTCAAACTCACATTCAAAAATATGTTCTTCCGCCCGTTGCGAACATTGTAAGTACCTATCTTGGGAGGAAAGTCGAACTTGGAAAGGTGCACAGTGTCTCTCCCCTAGGTCTTACCTTGGAGTCATGCTCTTTGGGCCCTCATGAAAAAGAATTTTCTTGTGGAGAGCTGCCACTTGTTGAGATTCGCATGCGCCCTTTTACCAGCATTCAAAGGCGGCAAATTGTACTTGATGCGGTTCTTCTGCAGCCCAACTTACTGGTTTGCCAGAAAAAGGATTGGTCTTGGCTGGGAATACCCACCCCAACCGAGAAGTCTTTTCATCGCAAAAACGATGAGGAAGGCCTGGATGGTCGTACTAAAGCTAGACGGTTGTTCAGAGAACAAATGGGTTTAAGATTGGCAAAAGAACGGGATGCTGCTGCACGGAAAGCAGCTGAAACTGGTTATGTTCTTTGTAGTGATGTGCATTTTGAAGAGTTTCTAGCAAAAGCTAGACCACATGATGAGACTGGGAATGGAGTTGAAAAGTTTTCACCTGATTTGAATATGGGCGAGGGCGTTCATCAAGGGATAGGGGAAAGCTGGCCTCATGCGGTTCACAATGGGGATATTGTATATGAAAGCTTTCAAGAAGAGATCACATCTAATAATAGAAAGGTTCTAAGCAAATCCCTAACAGACTGCAAATCCTGGGTAGACAAGCACTTGGTCAGTCCTGTGCCATTGTTCAAGCATTGGAGTTCAAAGAGCACAACAAGGAAAGCAGAGGGTCAGCAAAGAAACCTTGAAGCTAGTGCTGCTGCAGCAAGGGCTTATTTTGAACAATTAGGTCATACACAAGGCATTGGATTAAACGGTGGCGCCAAAAAGCAGCCTATGCCAGAGCAACAAAAACCAGCTAGAACTGCTGGAGCACTGTCAAACAATAGTGAAGACATGGAATTTCAATCAGCTCTAAACCTTGATGATCAAGGTGCATTGAATGATATGTTGAAAAGTGAGAGCTCTAACGAAAAAGTAACGGCAGATTTATCCTCTGTCAATGCAGTTCAGACAGATGCAAACACACGTGAGCTGGATTTGAAATTCTGGGACACAAAAGTTCCTATGCACAAGCCTAGAGAATTTTTTTTTACTGAAAAATCAACTGGGACTGCAGGAGAGCTGGCAAACATGAGTTTTCCTGAATCTACTCAACTTAGGACAATGCTACAGGAAGAATCATGGTGGAAAAGACTTTTCAGGGGCAAAAACGCAAGGATTGTCATTGAAAAGCCAAAATTTGAATTTAAAGGTGGAGCAAAAGGTTTTGCTGACAGCCTTGTTGCACAAGCTAAAAGCAATCTTAATGCAGCTCCGTTGCAAAAGTGGTTACCGGTCAACCTTGATACTGTCTACGTGAGAGAAGGAACACTCATGCTTCTTGCATATGGGGATGCTGAGCCCAGGTAATCTTTTAATTATAAAGTTGTATTGTAGTTTGATAAGGCAACCCAGCTTTAGGTAACAGTTTTCTGAACCAGTGGAAATGTTAGCTCATCTTTTGGCAAAAGGAGTAAGTGTTTGAAACGTGGGCCAGAATCATTTAGTGTCCTCGAGAAATTTCAGATAAAAAAGTGGGCTTTGTTTTGTTAATTGAAAATTAATCTATTCTAATCAACACAATTGTCACGTACAACGCTTTCTCAAATATGCTTCTAGATGCTTGATTTGCATCCTATAGTGAGGCTGGCCTGCTCTTTGTTAAAATTTTCTACATGGACACTTTTTGAAATTTGAAGATGCATAGTGATTTGAAAGTTGAGTATATGTTTGGTTTATACTTCTCTTAGTTCGGGTATGAACATGCCAGTGGCTACAAGAAAAGGAGCTGGGTGCTAAGTCCAAGCAATGTGGTAGCTCTGATGTCATGGTGGCCTTCACTATTGTTGGCTATAGTAATGGGAATGGCTAATAGTGTCACTCAGCATATGTGTGCCAATCCAGGGATTGTTGAGTCAAAGAGAATACGAGACTTT
Source organism: Adiantum capillus-veneris (assembly GCF_014529385.1). Lineage (NCBI taxonomy): Eukaryota > Viridiplantae > Streptophyta > Polypodiopsida > Polypodiales > Pteridaceae > Adiantum > Adiantum capillus-veneris. The sequence continues at coordinate 156,337,789 of NC_140932.1, forward strand.
TATAAAGCATCTCACTTTGGATAAAAGTAATGAAAACCATTTTCTGCATAGGAGGCAGCTATATTTACGATTATTTACATGGTAGCTCTGAGGTTGTCTCCTCATGGCTGCCTCCACTGTGGTCGTGCGGGACAAGGTAGTGCTGCTCAGTTTATTTATGCCAAGTTTAAACTTAAGGTCAAAGATCATGAAGGCACTCATCTTTTGTTGCTTAAGTAACCATTAATGCTGACTGAATACATGCAGAAGATGTGCTTGTGTACGTACAACTTTTGTGTTGTAAATATTCTCGAAACTTTTTATTTCCTTCCTTGTACTTGTGCGCTCAGATTTTTCTGATTTGATGAAAAATGATCCATGCTTCCTTAGAACAACAATAAAGCATTCATTTATTGGTCATTGTTTGTTAATGGGTACATATATTTATGAGACGAATCCATTGTTAGAGCTGATTTACTCATGGAGATTATAGCATGGTTATAGGGAGCGCTAGGGTTTCTTATATACTCACTTGCAAAGTTTGCCCTACCTAGTTCCCAACAAAAGTCACTTAAAAATAATAAGTGAAAAATGGCTAAAATGGAGAAAAAGGTCTGTGCACTGTAAAAATGCTCCTAATGGGTTCTGATGGTAATCTGATGATCATGCTGTGTGCAACCAAAGGATATGCATCTACTCTTAAGTGCCTGGACATGCATGATCTGCGAACAGACTCACAAAAGTGCCAGAACACTTCCTAAGCTAACTGAACCCATGTCATGAAGTAGCTTGTCCACGTAACATAGGGTTAGATGTGCACGTGACATCCAAGCAGTATTTCTTTCCAATCAAATGGCTTAGCATGACTATTCTACACGCAGATTGAAGATAAGCAATCATCTGAGAGTTAGCATGGCATATAAGAAAACGATGGATGAATGTCTCTTATCTCTGCATGACATCTGGAGCATTTTCTTGAACTTCCTTAAATTTAAAGTCCTCTTTGAGATCGAGCCAAGCTTCCTAGAATCTGACAATGAGAGTGGATCCTACTCATTTGAAATTGATAGTAGATACCACAGTACCTCTATTTGATCATCCTTTCCATTATTTGGCTTGTAATGCCTCAGCTTCATTCATGCCTCTTGCACTTTGGACTTCTTTTTTTTGTCAATGCTTGCTGAAGCCTGAGGATCTCTTTTCTTCAATTGCTCAGGTGCATACTTCTCACCTTTATTGTGCTTTATTCCTGGGATGGAAATCAAAGGTCTTTGTAACATCTGTGGCTGCTCTAGAACTTCTCGACTGTTTGTAAGTGTGCCAGGGTTTGCGAGAACAAAATTGTTATGTAATTGAGCACGCTGTTGGGCTTGTAAATAGTTCTCTGGTGTCAAATGTAATTGTATCTGAAGTAAGCATTTGATTTGAATATTTGACACAAGGTAAGAAGACAACTTTTCCTGGAGCTATCCATTCTTAACACGTGCGCTGATGGCTAATTTTATAAAAAACTGCCAGTGTTATTTCAATGTACTCTAAAGGGGCTAAATGTACATGCGTGGATGTGATGACTGAAAATGTGAGGATCTTTGGAGAATTCTTTGGATTTACAATGGCTTGTTTCGAAGATTCTAGCTGTTTTCATTATTGTTAGTGAAGTTAAACCTAGTCTTCAGTTCAATATTTTTTGGTGCATTAAGGTGTTCTTCTGACTCAGAGTAATGGAGAATATAAATGGACGTGTGAAGCTTGGGAGCAGATATGAGCAGGTAGATGTCCATGTTATTGGGAAGCTACAGCAGTGGCGGACTCCTAAAGCAGAGAGTAGTGGTGGCAGACTTCTTGTCAAAGTGGTTGCTGACATTAGGCAACAAAAATGGCATGTAAAATTGAGAGGAAAAAATTTGTTTGCTCCGGTATGTTTGAACAACTGAACTGATTGGTATGATCTTTGTCTGAATGAAGTTCTTAGTTTCATGGCAACCTTGTTTGTGTCCCGTGGCAGCTTTTGGAGAGGCTGTTGGAAATTCCCCTAGATTGGTTGGATGGCAGAGCTTCTGGTGAGGTATATGTTTTGAAACATGGCGGACAATGTTTTATGCTACTGTTACTTTTCTACGAAGTAAGAGTTTAGGAGCTGTTATAGTATCTTTTCACAGTTGAGCATATGGGCGTCCAAAGGAGACTCATTTCCCAACTTAGCAGGACGGCTAGCAGTTTCCAAGTTAGGTTTCAAGATCTGGGAGGCTCCCTCAGCATTTAAGGTTTCGATCAACTCTTTCTCTGGTTTGTTACAATCCATGTCACGCATTGCACTCTTAATTGTTATCAAATCAACTCATTCAATTGTACAAGGAAGGAACTGACAAGTTTGTGCTAGAAAACAAATATTAGAAGCTTAGAACCTGAATAGCCATTTGATTTTATTGCTAGGGCAGTACAGTAGAATTCAAGGAGTGGGGGGAGAAAAACCTGTTTTGATATGTCGGACACCTGCTTTGCCTATCCAGTTTTTCCTTTGAGAGAACCGATGAGAAAAATTTTAGCGTGATAAGGTAGACATTATGGCGTAGACTATGAAGCATTTTTTGTTCATATTTTTGTCTATCTATCTGTGCAAATTTTGGTTCTCTGTTTCAAGCTCAAGGGGTTATGGCTCTAGCACCGTTTTCGTTTCCTTCTTGATGTGTAAGGGTTGTAATTCTGCAAATACAGGATTAATTCACCCAAGCAGTTGTAAATTTGTGGAGGTGTTGCAAAATCTGTCTTATTTTTTTCCCTGTAAGAGTTGCTAATTTTTTGTGTCTCAGTGTTGCCCATGCTCTCCTTTTGAAAATGAGGCAAACGTTTCAAATCCTCATGAGCCGCCTTTTTCCACTCTCTTTACTCGGTCCATCACCTGAATCTTGCTATGCTCCTCGGCATTTATTAACTTGATTGGACTCTCCTTAAAAGTATGAAACTTGAACTGTCTGCCTATGCTCCTGATCATTTGTTACTAATTATAGATCCATCTTGACTCGAAATATGGAATTAATGAAGTGAACATTGTTGTGACCCTTCAAGATTTTTCTTCAGTTATGCATGTATAATTCTCTCTTTTACCTTGGATCTGACAATAGTGTGTTTGCTAGCATATAACAAGGTATGTTTTGTAAATAAATGAACTCTTCAAGCTTCAATTGATCACTGGATCCTGCATTTTTATGTGACTTATTGTACCTCTTGTTTCTGGCTTATACAGGATGTTAGTGGCACTCTATTTATACAAGGACAACGGTTATTCTTGCACAATACGCACGGATTTTTTGGTGTGGTTCCGTTACATGTATCTGGGGACATGGACCTGAATCCTGATGGTGGGGAGTATCGCCTTGTTTGTCAGGTGCCCAAGAGGCGGTTGTTTTTGACAGGCTTTGTTGCTTAAACAGTCACTCTATTATTAACACGCTCCATTTTGCATTATTTGAAGGTTCCAAATGTGGAGATCAATGCTTTAATGAAGACCCTTAAAGCCCGACCGCCACTCTTTTCAGTAAGTCCTCGCAATCTAAAGTAGACTGTTGAATTTTAGTTTTCATTGTTTTGATGCCTTGAATTTTCTCGGTCGGTGTTTCACTTTGTAATTTGCAAACCACCATTAGTTTTGTTCCTTTCCTGTTTGATCCCAAGTTGACTTTCTTTTTCCTTTTTGAAGTTCGCTTGCTGCCCTTTTGATTTGTTGGAGTTTTACAGTTGGCAGGTGCAATCAAAGCAGCTGTTTATTGTCGGGGCCCTTTAGAGGTACCAGTATTTGCTGGAAGTGCTGAAATTTCGAAGAAAAACATGACAGTTGCTCTGAATGGACCTACTACTGCTGCATCAGAAGCTGTGAAACAGCATGAAAGTAGAGGGGCTGTGGCAGCATTTGACAGAATACCTTTTTCTTATGCATCAGCAAACTTCACTTTTGATACTGATAACTGTGTAGGTGGTATACTAAGGACAAACAGTATGTAGATCTATATTGAAAGGTTCTTACGTATCTTTCTTTTACTTGAAACCAGATGGCGGATGTTTACGGGATTCGAGCAACGCTTGTGGATGGCGGAGAACTACGGGGAGCAGGCAACTTATGGATATGTCCTGAGGTTAGGGCCATTGCTGTTTTTCTTTACTGGAGAAAAGGAATTTGTCAGCTTTAATCATTGGCTTCTCTGAAATCAATAGTCATGCCTGTTTTGTAGGGCAGCCGAAAATGAATCTTTCAATGGTGTACGCAACTATAATCTCTGTAAAACCTTTTGGGCATGGAGATAGTTGAAAGTGAGTGGGCTTGGTTCTTTCTAGGTGATTGAAAGCCATATGAATAGGCATTGTTTTAGTAGTCATCAGCTCCAAAGATAGTTGTGGTCACTGTGGATTACCTTAGTTCCATCCCCAAACATTCCAAGAGGCTTTGGAAAACTGTGTTTGAAGGATACTTTATTTTGAGACTGTTGACTACTCCACACACATACACTACAAAAATCCCACAGATGTTGAGGTCTTTTTCTTGACCTTCAACAAGGAATTGGCTTGAATGAGACTCCATGCTATCCTGTATGCTGTTCTCAGATATCCTTTCTGCTCATATCCAAACCATTGTTGAACTCTAAGGCATCCTATTTCACCAAAGGAGGGTCCTTGACCTGGACTCCTGACTGGGGTCCTGTGGTTCAAAGATGAGGTTTAGCTGTAAAAGTCTTTTTATCTGTGTATGGAGGCATGTGTATCCATTGTCAGATGGAAACATCTCAAGTAGCACCATAAGATCCTCAAATGCAGAAAACACGAAATGCATACTATCTAAACCTTCTAGAAATTGCAGCTAGGTAGGGGATGCTATCCGATGCGAAAATTTTGTGACTGTCTATCTTCAGAAAGAAGGCATGAACAGGTAGGTGTATGCTAAGGTAGCTGCTGCCTAATGCTCTCATAAGTCTTGTATCGACCATTAGCCAAGGATCTCTTTGTACAATGCTCTTATGCTCGTCTTGTCTTGTTTTTTTCTTGTCCTGTCTGCGCAGCTTGTATTTGAATATCTGAAACTTGATCATGAGCCTAATTATTTCATGGAATACCCTGCAAGCTGGTATTTTGAAGATTTTAAGCATGATATATGCGACTCTTGTGGCAGGGTGAGGTGGACACTACAGCTGTTAATATGGATCTTTCAGGGCTAGCATTATTTGATTCAGTCGTGCAAAACTACTTGCCTGCAAGTTTCAAAGTATCCCCTATAAAGCTGAATTATATTCACGGTGAAGCGAAAATTCAAGGCTCTTTACTGCAACCGTAAGTGTTTTAGGATGTTTCCTGTGAGTATGGAACATTAATCGACCTTGCTAGTCTTCATGTGGTTGTCGTGTCACATTTCAGGGTGTTTGATATAAAGTGGAATGCCCCTGAGGCCAAGGGCGCATTTAATGGTGTTCGAGGCGACATAAATATCTCACATGATGCCATTGCAATCAACTCCTCTGCTTATACGTTTGATCTGTCTGCGAAGATCCACACTGCATATCCGACTGCTACTTTTGAAAGGAGAGTCAAGTCCCTTGACCTTGGACCCTCTCCACCTGATATTGAAGGTTTGGATGTTGACCTTCGAATGCGGGGGTTTGACTGCTTGGGCTTGGTTTCTCCGAACTTATCTGGAATTGCAATACCCTCTGCAACGGAAGGAATACATACTAAGCTTACAGGCCGTGCTAAATTTCAAGGTCGAGTGGTAAAATTATCGGAAAATGTTGAAATCATGGAGTCAAGTAGGAATCAAAAAATAGAGGCAGCAAACCAGCAGGGATCAGGTGTTACAGGAGAAATATTACTGTCTGGCATGAAGCTCAACCAGTTCTTGGTAGCACCCCACCTGTCAGGTAGCATGGATATATTCCCCACAAAGTTCCGGGTTAGTTACAAACTCTCTCAGCTGTTTTGTTTAGATGTGGGGAAATTATTTTCTTGATGGATCGTTTTTGATGTAATAGAGGTGAAGGGCAGAGAGGGGTGGATTAGGACATGGATGGGGTTGCTATTGAAATATAAATTGATTCTATTTAGGCTTAGCTATCGGAAGCAGGCAAAGATCATTCATTAAACAGAAAAGAGATTATCAGAGGTACAGTTTTGAGAGAATATAAATTGAAATTGAGGCTTAGCTATCAGAAGAAGGCAAAGACCATTCATTAAACAGAAAAGAGATTATCAGAGGCCTGACTGTGCAGTTTTGAGGTTGTAGACACTAAAGATAGTTAGCTTGTTCATGTCATATTTCATGTGGGATAGAGTATTTGCCATTCGTAGACCTACAAGAGATGCTTGAGCCCTAGGGTGGGGCCCTTAGTGGATGTATATTTATATATATAGATATATATATATATAATATATATATATATATATATATATATATATATATAATATTATATATATATATATATGTGTGTGTGGTGTGTGTGTGTGTACACACACACACATTTCTTTTTTGTTGGTAAATCATGATTAATTTAAAGTGGGAAACCTCAAAATGAGGTAAACCCACATCCCCAAAAAAAAGTACAATAAGCGGAGCGTTGTGATGCTCCAAAAGCTAGAAACAATCAAAGAA